>NC_089495.1:186587596-186899846 GCF_036850765.1 Saccopteryx bilineata
CATTGGTGTAATGACATTGGGCTGTGAATTTTGGACTTAGGTCATCTCTGTCCATTGCTTTAAATGTAGCTTCGTTGAGATATATACTTGTAACATGTACAGCTCAGTGGTTTTTAGTATATTCGGAGTTGTGCAACAACAAATAACCGCTATTCAATATTAGAACATTTTCATCAGCCCAAAAGGAAACTCTACACCCATTAGCAACAACCCTCTCCCATTTCCCTGTTCCTCACTTGTTGGCAACTACTAATTTTTCTGTCTCTGTGGATCTGCTTCTCCTGGACATTTCGTGTAAATGCTGTCGTCCAATGTGTGGTCCTTTGTGTCTGACTTCTTTCACTTAGAGATTTCAAAGTTCATCCAGGTCGCAGGGCATGTCTGTGCCTTGTTCCCTTTTGTAACTAAATGATATTCCATGGTAGGGATTTGCCGTATTTTGTTTATCCATTCATCAGGTGGTGGATATTTGAGTTGTTGGATTATTATGAATAATGCTGTTGCGAGCATTTGTGTATAGGTCTTTTATTTTTCTTGGATAGTAAAATTACCCAGACTTCAAAAAGTGGGACAAACTATACCAATGGACAGTAGAGCTGCATATGGTCCCAGTGATAGGAGGAATTGTTACTGGTCATATTTACAGTGACAGAAAATCTACATGAGCATACACTTTCCTGATGAATTTTGGAGTCAAACAACCAGACTTTGAATGGATATGTGGTCTATTGACTTGTGGATCTTTGGAAGTCATGTAACAACTGGGATCAGGACAGATAAAGTCCCCAGAATTTCCTGCAGTTTCTCAGGGAATGTGCACTAACACCTACACGACAACTTGTAGTAACTGCAGAGATGCCCCAGGGAGCCTTGACGTTGTGTCCCAGGCCGGCCTTCACTTGGGTCTCACCAGTCGCTGACGAAGGTGACGTTATCTTCACTTTATAGAGAAGGAGAGAGAGTCTCAGGATTTAGCCGGCTTGACCTAGTTTTCTCCTTTCCCTACCACTGAGGTCTCCTCTCCACTAGAATTTTCTCTGCCCCATGCAATATTGTGACAATAACGAGCACCACGCAGGATTCAACAACTACTTCCTGTGCCTCTTGTCCCTCTGGGAGAGGGCGAGTTGAGGTGACAGGCTTCAGTACTCAAGTTTGGAGATCACCGCGTGAACAATTGGCTTCACCTCTGAACCTCACTTTGCTCCCTTGTAAATTGGGAACAATAATCTTACTGTTGAGGAGAACCAGAGAACTGGAGCAAGGAAAGCCCCTAGAATTTCAGCCGTGGGGACAGTGGAAGAATGCATTTTGTTTCCTTGGAGCCCTTCACCCCCGAGCCTTTCCCACCTCTGCTCTCACCTGGGCTGGGTTGGGGAGGCCAGCATGTCCAAGGTAAATAAATGTCACAAAGGGCTTGTTCAGTTCCTCCTCGTTGTAAGATCCATTGTGTTTGGATGGGATGCTCCAGGTGGCAGCTAGACATTCCCACTTTCCCACCTGTCTGTCTGGACTTGGCTGCTGAGCTATTTCTCCATGTTCATGTTCATGTGGGCCAACCCCATGCCTGGGCCTTCCATCTAAAAGTGAAGCCTATGTTAGCATCTTACTCTTCCCACTTCCACAAGGCTCTCCTGTCCTGATGCCTTCAAACAAAGGTTTGGCTCTTCCAAATGAGCCTGGAACAAAGTGTGAGCTGTGGCTGGGAGGAGAGGAGTCGGTGTACTCACAGTTGATTCATGAATGAGTCAACACTAACCTTTTAACATCTGGCCCTTGGTGTCATAGCATGTAATAAGAGAATGCTTAGTATCGTTGGGCAAGGCCCTAATTCATCAAAGGCCTAATTCTGTTCCTTAAGTTACTATTTGTTGTTCTACTGCCCATAAGGGCCTATGCGGATAGCTGGTCACATTTTCCTACAAATAACAATTTTCCAGCGAAGTCACCACCCAGGTTTGGGACTTCTGTGCGGTGGTGTGGGTGTTCCTACAGAAGCCCTGGGAACCTGACTCAGTAGGGAAATTGTTTTTGGTTCAGAGTGATGTTTTTTTTCTCTCATCAAATTGTTGAGGTAGCCCTCCATATCCAGGAAAGTCATCGAGGCAAATTAGAGATGAAGACAGCAGGAAATTCTTGTCTGTAAGTTTAAAATTTGTGTGGACAGCCCCCAAGTCAGTTAGTTATGAAGCTAACCACCAGAAGGAGGGAGGGAGATGTGGACGCGTCATGGGAGGTCGTCTCATGGTTTTTATTCAGTTTGGACATGCAGGTCAAATTAAGGGTCTTCAAAATCCCTTGTGTCTCTAAAAAGACTCCTTTGCTTCTATAATCTCTCTGTATTAGAGAGAGGAGTTTCTTTTAGATTATAAAGGACTTCAGTTTGGCTGACTAGGAGACAGTGTAGCATCTTATACAGTGTGTCCGTAAAGTCGTGGTGCACTTGTGACTGGTCACAGAAAAGCAACAAAAGACGATAGAAATGTGAAATCTGCACCAAATAAAAGGAAAACTCTCCCAGTTTCATTCCTATTCAGTGCAGTTCAATGTGGGCTCATGCACAGATTTTTTAGGGCTCCTTAGGTAGCTATCCCGTATAGCCTCTACAGACTCGTCACTGACTGATGGCCTACCAGAACAGGGTTTCTCCACCAAACTGCCAGTTTCTTTCAACTGCCTATCCCATCGAATAATGTTATTCCTATGTGGTGGCGCTTTGTTATAAATGCGCCGATACTCACTTTGCACTTTGGTCACGGATTCGAATTTAGCGGCCACAGAACACACTGAACTGTCCTCTGTACCGTCCACATCTCGACTGGCATGGCCTTGGGCTGCTCCACTGTATACACGGTGTTACGTCATCATCTGCGCATGCGCACATGCTGCCACATCATCCTACAGAAACCGGGAGGGTTTTCCTTTTATTTAGTGCAGATTTCACATTTCTGTCGTCTTTTGTTGCTTTCCTGTGACCGGTCAAAAGTGCACCATGACTTTATGGACACACTGTATTATGACTATGCTTTGTCAGTGTAGCAGCAGGAGTCCCATTCCATTCATTATATTCCATTCCATATATTGTGCATTGCATAAATCAGCATTTTCTCAATTGGGTTCAAGAAGTTGATGAGTGAAAGAGAGGGATATGGGGCAGCTTGTAATGGGGGTAACTCCCGTACCCAACTTGTGATCTTGGTGATGTTAAGATACTTTATATACTAGAATTCTGCTACCTAGGGAATCAATCCATCTACCACCCATCCATTTAGCCGTCCTTCATCACCTACAGCAGGGGTCCACAAACTACGGCCTGCAGGCCGCAGGCGGCCCCCTGAGGCCATTTATCCGCCCCTACCGCACTTCCTGAAGGGGCACCTCTTTCATTGGTGGTCAGTGAGAGGAGCACAGGATGCAGACGCAAAGCGCGTCCTCACTCATGTACAGTACTACTTTCGGTGACACTGGACGCATGTGTCACGGCTCCGGAAGCGCGTCATATCACTTGTTACGGCTAGCAGTGACAAATATGGAACCGGACATTGACCATCTCATTAGCCAAAAGCAGGCCCATAGTTCCCATTGAAATACTGGTCAGTTTGTTGATTTAAATTTACTTGTTCTTTATTTTAAATATTGTATTTGTTCCCATTTTGTTTTTTTACTTTTATTAAAATAAGATATGTGCATTGTGCATAGGGATTTATTCATAGTTTTTTTTATAGCCCGGCCCTCCAACGGTCTGAGGGACAGTGAACTGGCCCCCTGTGTAAAAAGTTTGGGAACCCCTGCCCTACAGGGTCAGTTGTGGTCTTGCCTATTTTGCTACTGCAACATGAGAGGGAGAGAGAATTAGAGGACCATCTCTATTTGTAACATCAGTCTCGGAGCTCACCTCGTAACTAACGTCTGGTCAGTTCACGAAGAAGTTGTGTAGCCTGGAAATGAAGAGCGTCTGTACTAAAGCTCAATTTCCTGGGCTCAAGGCTGAACTTGGCAACTTCCTGGCTAACTGGCCTGGGGCAAGCCATGGTTTTACCATGTACTCAGTGGAGATGGGGATACCCCTGTAATCAGGGTTGGGAGAATTGAATGAGATAATGTGTGAAGAACACTTGGGGCAGTGCCTGGCAAATGGTAAGAAATCCAGCAAATATGAACTACCGTTCCCTGAGACATACAGCAACATGGAGGTTGTGTGATTCCAACCTTCCCAGATTCTGTTCCGCTGGCACCCCTCTAACTTGAAGGGCGAGCTTGCCCCCTGCCCCTGTGTGTATCTCTTTACACCTCTCCTTCAGTCCATTTTCCCATCACAGCTACTAAGGGGTCTCGGTCTGATGCACACATTTTTAGGGACCAGCTGACCTCCTCCTACTTCCCCCACCCCACACAGTCCTCGTCTTCATCTGTCTGGCTGGATCACTGGGTAGCTGAGCAGTGACCTGCTGACCCAGAGCCTGCGTCTCCTCCTCTCTTGTAGGGAGTCGGACCTGTTCCTGCTTGACAGCCGCACCCTCTGGGCGTCAGAGGAGGGCTGGCTGGTGTTCGACATCACGGCCACCAGCAACCACTGGGTGGTCAATCCACGGCACAACCTGGGCCTGCAGCTCTCAGTGGAGACCTTGGATGGTAAGTCCCCAGCCCCCGCCCAGCTGGCTCTGATACAGCCTGTACTCCTGGACTTATGTAGGATCTCAAATGCTCGTGCTTGCTTCCATCAAGAGCAGGCATCCCCTGTGCCCTCCCCAGCTAGTCCTCGATGTCTAGCCTTTTGATCCAAACCAAAAGTAGCCAGTAGCCCCTGTGCACGAGATGATTACACAGTTGGCTACTGCTGGATTAGGTGAGGCCTCTTTGCTCAAAGTGTGGTCCCACCGCAGCAGGTTAGAAATGCAGAGTCTCTGGCCCATCCCAGGACTGCTACACCAGCACCTGCATGTTAACGAGAGCCCCGAATGATGCCTGAGCACATAGCAGTCTGAGCCTCAGGACACGGGCATTCTGGGCTGTCCTGCACATTGTAGGATGTTTAATAGCATCCCTGGCCTCTACCTGCCCAGTGCCCATAGCCTCTCCCAGTTGGAACATCCAGACATTTCCAAATGTCCCCTGCAGGGTACAATTGCTCCTGGTGAAGGGCCACTGCACTGGTTGGTGCAAGGCATTCAGCCCCTTCCAGGAAACACTAGATGAGGTTCTAAGTCACAAATACTTGGAGAACCAGCTGTTTGCCTGCCCCTCCTCCAGCACCTTTTCACCCCCCCACCCCCCCATCCCCCACACACATCCGTCTTCTCTGGGAAGAACTGATGGGAAGGGGAGTGGGGAGCTGGAGTAGGTCCACTTGTGCCAATTTCTTCTTCCCTAAAGTGTATATCTTATTAAGTGGGGATGGTTTGGGGGTGTGTAGTAGCTTCTTCATGAACCAGTTTTAAGAAAAGCCATTTATAGTAAAATAGATAATACACGCCCACGGTTCAAAAGTCATAGGTTGCAGATGTGTGCCACGGTGAATAGTTTCCCTCTGGCTGCCTTCCCCCGGCTGCTGAGTTCCACCTCCCAGAGGCAACTGCTCTTATGTGATTGGATATCTCTTCAGAGATGCTCTCTGGGTATTTAAGCAATTACATACAGATTCTGTTTTCCTTCCTTATTTTCCTCCCACAAGTGGTGGCAGAGTATAAACAGGGTCTTCACCTTGCTTTATTTTCACCTGGCAACTTATCTCGGAGGTTGGCCCTTTTCAGTGAGTAAAGAGCTTCCTCATTCCTTTAAAGGCTGTGTGTGTTTGTGTTTGTGTGGAGTGAGTGTGGGTCTGCCACTCACAGGCTGTGTGACTCTTCAGAGCCTCAGCTCCTCACCTCCAGCATGTACGTGATGAGAGGTCTTGGGCTGTTGGATTGTCCTGAGATTAAATGAGTTAATATAGAAAGGGTTTACAAATGGTGCCTTAACATGCATAGGAACCTCCGGGCATCTTGTTGAAATGCAGGTTCTGACTCAGCAGTTCTGGGGTGGGGCCTGGGAGTCTGCATTTCCAAACAGTCCCGGGCGATGGAGAGGCTGCTGTTCCCTGGGCAGGGATTTAAGTATCGATGGCTGAGAAGAAGACCTGGCTCATAGTACAAGCCCTGGATGAGAGTTCTTTTTATTGTTGTTGTAGTTGCTATTGTTGTTGTTATTGTTCTTGCTACCAAAAGTGACTTACCCAGTCCCCTTGGGAAGGACATCTAAGTGTATCCTTGCCTTTTGCTCTTACAAGCAGGGCTGCAGCGGAAACCTCAGTGCACACCTCACTATCCCCTCGAGCGAGTCTGGCTCTGGGATAAATGCCTGGAAGTGACACCATTGGTAGATTTGATAGATATTGTTAATTTGCCTTCCTGCAGGGGTCGTTCTGTTGGCACCCCACCAGCCGCTGCATCCACGAGGGCACCTGCTTTCCCATCTCTGTCAGCCCAAGTTCTCAGACGCGTCCATTCCTGCTAATCCCACAGATGACAGCGGGATCTGTAGTTCTCTGTGGTGCGGGAGGCTGCGCCCTTTCCCAGGTGTGCCCCGCGCATCGTCTGTTCATCCTCTGCCCACTGTTCTCATCAGTGGCTCTTTTTCTTCTTTACAGTCTAGGCACATTTGGCCCTTTGTGATTTGAGCTGCAAATAGTTTCCCAGTTTGTCGTTTTTCTTTCCACTGCGGTGAATACTGGGTTTTGCCAAGTGGATTTAGACAATGTGGCTGCATTTGATAACCTTTTCCTTTATCGCACCTGGGCTTTGCCTCTATTCCTTCCTGTCAGAGGCCACTGCTTTGGTCTGGAGCTGCCCCCTCTGCTTGAGCTTCTGAAAACCAGAATTACTCGCCTAAGGCCCCGGGCCACGTGGGAGGGGCCACAGAGTTCAGGACCACACTTGTCTTGTTTCCTGGCCAGTCTTCTTTCTACTGATGGTCCTGCAGCCTTCCCTGCCCTCCCTTCCCCTGTCCACATCCCGGACACTTCAAAGTGGGTCTTCGAAGGTGCTGGATTTTCCATCCTTTTATATTGGCTTGGCAAACTATATCTGGCGGATCAAATTTGGCCTGCCGCTTGTGGTGTGGCCTGTGAGCTAAGAAGAGTTTTCACATTTTTATATGTGAAAAAATCAAAAGAGGACTATTTCGCGACGTGTGAAATGATATGAAACGTCCACTTCCAGGGTCCATAAATATAGTCCAAGTGGCACACGGCCGCACTCAGCGGTTCGTGTGTTGTCTACGATTGCTTTTGTGCTGCAGCAGCAGCAGACTTGAGGACTTACGACAGAGACTCTGTGGCTCAGGAAGCTGAAAATATTTATTATTTTCAGAAATACTACTTATAGAAAAAGTTTGCCACCCCTGCTAAGGATCATGGTCTGTTGAGTGTGAGAAACGCTAGGTTGGATAAACAAAACAGATTTTTTTTTTTAAACAGATTTCTCTTCAAAACTTATCAGAGCTTTTATTTTGCTGATGCCCATTGTGAATCTCCTGATGGGGAGCCGATTTGGCAATAGAGCCCTTAAACCTTTCCCTTAAAAGCCCCCGTGGAACTTACTGGGAGTGAAGGCAAAGTGAGGCTGAAGTAGACTTGATTTCTCTCTTCAGGGGGACGATTTCCCTGGACTTGTAGATATTGCTAGAGTAGACCTTCCAACTTGACCCCTGTGGGTCCTGTGCTTCTGTCCTGTCTGCCCTGCTGGCTCGGGTGGCCCAGGTTTGGTTTTTCTCCGAAAGTGACACTCAGTTCCGTTTCCGCTAGTGTTGGGTTTGCTGTCATCTTTCTCCCGTAAAACGTCAGGGTCTTTGTGCCCCTTTGCCTCCAACTGTTGCTCCCCCCGCCCCCGCGATGTGGACAGGGCTCAGCACTTAGCAAGGTGGCACCGCCTGACGGTCAGAGCGTGGGCTCAAGAGCTGGTCAGACTCCCCAGGCTCAAATTCCCAGCTCCACGGTTTCTAACCACATGACCCAGGGTGAGTCACTTAATGTCCCTCATCTGGAAAATGGGGTTAATAATCATTTCCACCTCCCAGGGTGGTGGTGTAGGATTAGGTGAGCTCATGCAGGTGGAGAGCGTAATTGCTCAGCCTGCGGTGCTCCTGTGCTCAGCACAAAGTTGGTGCTTTGTGCCACCCACTGTCTCCTGTAATCCTCCCCACCCTCAGGGAGCTGGATGTTATCATTACCATCCTATGGTGCAGGGAGCAGACTGAGGCCCCTGACAGGTGGCGGGGCTCCACATTCCAGCAGCCGCCCGGGGACCCCTCTCCATCCGCGGGGAGTGGAGTCTGGTAGAAGTCACCGATGCTGCCAAGAGTCAGGGCGAGAATTAGGCACTGGACCCCTGACTTGGTGCCCTGTTTCCTTCACTCCCAGATGGGCACTAGGGGGTGGGTATTACCGCCCTGGGACTCGGTCTGTCCAGGTGCTGTGCATGTTACAATATTTGATGTGGTTGCCTAAGTCAGGGAAGGGGCAAAGTTTACCAACTGGCCAGTTTGGCTCATTAGGCATGTGAAATTTTCACCTTTTGGGAATAAGATAAGAAGCAAGTGAGGTCAGCATCCCCAGACCACAGGCTCCTGGCCGTGAAGTTCTTTTTTCCCTGCCGTGGAGTTTGTCCAGCATGGTGCGGTCAGAATTCCTGGGGAGGCACAGGAATATGCAGACCTCTGGGCTCTTCCCCAGAGTCACTGATGGCGAGTCCGTGAGGGTGGGCCCAGGAATCTGCTTCTTCTCCTGAGCTCCTTGGGTACCTTGGGGCCTGGATCGGTGATAACACTCCAGCAAAGTTGTGCCCTGTGTTTTGGGGTATTCCCATTAGTAAGATGGTGCCTGGGTGATTGGCTTCCTTCAGGTTCTGAGTGTAAACCTTTTCCTGTTAGATGTCTACACTAGTGAGAGACCAGCAGGGCCCGCTGAGCAGTCTGTGAATTCTGGAGTTCATGCTGGGCAGCCTCGTGCCCGCCAACGGTGTGCCAGCCTGAGCTGCCTGTAGAGACAGCCTGGTCCCTGCCCCCTGGACCTCCCACTGGCATTAACATAAACTCGTGAGCACCGCTGCTCCGGTCAGCATCCGGGTCAGCCAAGTCCTTGTGGGGTATGGCCCCCATGCCCAGTTCCCAGCCCCCATCAGGGAGGAGTCGGGGCACCGGGTCAGGGGTACAGCATCTAATCTTCGTCCAGTCCTAGACAGCATCTTGCAGCCACTAGATAACTGCTAGAATATGGAGCCCTGTCACCTGTCAGGGCCTCAGTTCTTCACTCATATAGAGGGCATGGTTGTGGTAGTGACATGGGGGATAGCTTCCGTCCCCAGGAGGTCCCATCATCACAGACCTTTTCTAGAAGCTTTGTGGTTGGTGCGAGGTGAGCTCTCTGCCCACCTGGTCTCCAAACGCCGCCTAGACCACCCAGGCAGCGTGTCTGTTCCCACTGCCTCTTGCTGCAGCCTTCCTGTCTGTCCCCCCCTCCTAGTGGCACAGCTAGGACTCTGCCCTGGGGGTGTGCCTGGGTGGGGGAGAAGCCCATAAATTCCCGGGGAACCTTTAGCTCATCAGAAACCAGCTGGGAACCCCGGCTCCCCTCCAGGACAGGACGCACAGGCCAGGGCACTGGCGCCTGCATGCCTTTCCCTCCCTACAGAAGAGAGGAGAAGCACCCCTCCCATCCTGAGCATGCAGCCTGTGCAATCCCCAACCAGGAGTGGGTGGGAGAGGAGAGGAAGGGCACGCTGCATGGAGGGATCCTGACACACTATGGCCCCACTGGCATGGGCAGCTAGCCCCTGAGAAGAGGGCTGTCTAGGCGGTGCTTGGGAGAGCAGGCCAGGCTTTGTGCCCCAGCTCCTGCGCAGACTCCTCCTCCAGGCAGCCTTGCGGGATCTTGGGCAGCTAGTCCCTTCATCTGTTCCATGGGTTTAATAGTGACCGGGAGGAAGACAAGGGTGAATTCATGCAAAATGCTGGGCCCTGGGCCTGGCACCCTGTCTGTGCTCTCGAGTGTGAGACATTATTATTATTGTTGTTGTTGATACGTTTAATTTTCACAATGGCCCTGCCAGGTTAGCGCCATTGTTGTTACCAACATCTTACAGATGAGAAACTGAGGCTGAGAAGGCCAAGCAACCTGACCAAAGTCACTCAGCTCCAGGTAAACCTTGACGCCATGTGGATTCTGACTCTGTTTGCAAGAAAGCTCAGAGGAGTGTGGTCACCAGGGACCAGACTAGGGGGCACTGTATGATTAATGAGCCCATGCTGGGGACAAGGCGGGGCCATGCAGACAGAGAGCCCTAAACCCTACCAGCTCCTGGCTCCTGCCTGGCTGTTCTCACCACGTCCCCTTTCCTTTGAGGGAGAGAGTTTGAAAAAGAACCCAGGAGACGGTGGGCCCTCTGCAGGACTAATTAAAAGACCCCGTGACTCAGAGGTGGCCAGGGCTGCATCTGACTTTTGTGGGCTCCTTCTTCCATAAAAAAAATATTAAAAATTATGTTTTTATGACCATGTTGGTATAAAGACAAATATAATCCTGGCTAGATTAAAAATTAAAACATTTTCTCTGACCCTAAACAGTTCCTGTTTTGTCTTCTGATTTTAAGACACATTAAAATATTTTCATGGGACCCTAAAAGTGTCGTGGGCCTGGGCACCGTGCCTGAAGGCCAAGCTGGCCCTGGGCCCCACACCCCAGGCTGGGGAGTGATTCCGAGCGCTCCCTACCCCAGCACCTGGCTGTTAGAACCAGCTTCCTACAGTTAACAGCCTCTTCGCCCGCATAGCAAGCACATTTATCCACTCAACAAACACTTGCTTGTACCTACAATGTGTGCCAGGGACTCTCACAGGCACTGGCTGTGGCTGTCATGTTGCTCGCATTCTCGTGGGAGCAGGCAGAGTGTAGAGGGACCATATGCTGGAGGCCGTGAAGACAAGTTCTGAGTTCTGAGGACGGCTCGGGAATCTTCTGGCTGGTCTCCAGGCCAGTACGCTTGGTGATCCCCATGCCGCCTTCCATTCCAAAGCCGTGGGGAGATGAAGACTGCTTTTGGCTGGGTCTCTATCCTCCCTGCAAATGTAGAAGCATCTGGTCATTGGTTCCCAGTATGAGGACTCCAGCACCTTATCCTACTTTACAGGGTCCCCCCTCTTTCCCTTGTCTGTAGAAGAAATAACTTAGAGGCGCAGGAGGGCAGCGTGCATCAGCCCTGCCTCTCTGATCCCAGAAGATGATCTGGTGGCCTAGTTTCCCCCACACACTTCCTCCTGGTGGGCCTCCAGCTGCTGACCAACACACCCTGAGCTCCAAGACCAGGAGGTCCCTTTTCCTTCCACCCAGCCCGTCTCTGCCTCCTGGAGTTAGACACATGGGCGTTCTGGATGTCTGGGTGCCAAGAGTCTCGGGCTCCTCCCTGCGGGTGTAGGGCACGTGTGCCTCCTCTTGATCATCCCAGATGGCATCAGATGGGATTGCAAGGCACATAAAGGACTGAGGGCATATGCTATCCATGTGTGATGCTCAAGCCGCAGCAGCTGGGGTCGGCTCGGGAGGTGAGCCACTTGCCCACAGTGGCCACCGAGGCTAAGCCCCGTAAAGCCAAGGCTGGTGAGCACCCCGCCCCCAGCGCAGCTGCCTCCAAGGTGCCTGTGCCCTTGTGATTGCTTCACATCCTGTTTGTCCAGAAGCTGAAGAGAGACAAGAAGAGGCCTCGATGACCCAGAGACTGGGATAGGTCCTTCCTGGGCTGGGCAGGCAGTGGTGACAGGGATGGGATTGGGTAATTGGGGCCAAGCAGATGTCACAAGTGTTAACTATGGGCTTGCTTGTCACTTGGGCCTTGGTCCATCAAGAGAAGTGGCTGGAATTAATGTGTTTTGCACAGTTAACGAGGAACATTCTTACTCTGTGGGCCTCCTAGGGGCAGCTGATGGCCTTGGGCCTGGAAAACAAAGACTCCACGAGAAAATCAAGATGCTGCCCGTCAGTGGGCCGGCTGCGTCCCTCCTTCCCCAGGAGGCCCCGTCTGTGCTCTGTGCCTGCCCCTAGGGCTCTTCCTCTGGGCTTGGCTTGCTGATTCTGCTCTTGCTACCAGTTGCTGTCCCCAGATCAGAGTCCCATGTCCTTCCCAGAGTCCAGTGTCCACAGCACCACCCACCTGGCTCACCTTTTGGAAGGCCTTCCTCCCTGTGCTTCCCTGAAGTCTCGGAGGCCTGGCAGGTGGCTCACAACCATGCCCAGGTGATCTCTCCTCTCCCTGATGTCCACCTGGACATGGTGGTGGGTCAATGGATAAATGCTCAAGCTCTGGTCAGCTGGACCAGGGTGTAGACTCCATCTCTGCCCTCCTTGGCAGAGGGTCCCGGGTGGATGCTCCATGCCTCGGTGGCCACTGTGGGCAAGTGGCTCACCTCCCGAGCCGACCCCAGCTGCTGCAGCTTGAGCATCACACATGGATAGCAGATGCCTGGGACCTCTCTTTCCTCATCTGTAAATATGGGATCAAGAGTCCTGCCCGCCTGACCAGTGGTGGGTCAGTGGATAGAGCGTTGACTTGGGACATTGAAGTCCCAGGTTTGAAACCTCGAGGTTACCAGCTTGAGTGAGGTGTCACCGGTTTGAATATGGGATCATCGACATGATCTCATGGTCGCTGGTTTGAGCCCAAGGTCACTGGCTTGAGCCCAAGGTCGCTGACTTGAGCTGGGTCACTGATTCAGCCTGAGCCCCCAGATTAAGGCACATATAAGAAGCTATCAATGAACAACTAAAATGACACAACTATGAGTTGATGCCTCTCATCTGTCCCCCTTCTGTCTCTCTCTCTCTATATATTTTTTTAAAAAGAAAGAAAAAGTAAAAATAACAACAAAAAAAGAGTCCTGCCCAAGAAACAGGCTCAGCACAGTGCTGAGCTCACAGCAAATGCTCAGAAAGGATTGTTTCTTATCTTTGTTGAGAATCAATAACAGGGAACTAGCTCTATCAGGAGTACCTTCACTGGCAAATAATAGGCGATAGGATGTCTCATCTCATGGGGACATTTACGGTGTTCTTTATGAGTCTGGAAGTAAGTGGAATAGGGTTGGTTAGAACAGAGGTCAGCGCACACTCTCTGTCCACCAGCTAATAAACGTTTCAGGCTTTGTGGGTCAGGCGTGTTCTGTCGCAGCTCCTCAGCTCTGCACCTCTGCCATTACAGCGTGAAAGCAGTGTGTGGATGAATGCACACGGCTCTGTGCCAATAGAACTATTTACAAAAGCAGCCGGTAGGCTGGCTTTGGCCTGGGGCTCTTGTTTACAGGCTCTTGGGTTAGAGTATCAACAGCGTAGTGAAGACTTTTTCCTCTTGGTCTTGTATGTTGCCTGTGTTGGCATTGTGGCCTGAGGCTCTCATCACATCACAGTTGGCAAGATGGCTGCCTCCATGCCCCCGAGCATGGAGAGAGGAAGGAAGCAGGTGGGCTGGATAAAAGATGTTTTTGTCTTGTGCCTGCCTTTCTAGGAAGGAAGATATTTCCTAGTAGCCTGCAGTCGCCATCCTAAAAGGAGCTGCAATCTGGAAACACTGAGGTTGCTGGTTCAAAACCCTGGGCTTGCCTAGTCAAGGCACATATGGGAGTTGATGCTTCCTGCTCCTCCCCCCCTTCTCTCTCTCTCTCTCTCTCTCTCTCCTCTCTATAATGAATAAATAAAATCTTTTTTAAAAAGTTAAAAAAAATAAATAAAAGTTAAAAAAAATAAAATAAAAATAAAAGGAGCTGCAAGAGAAGCTGGGAAGGATTTGATTGGCCACCTCCTTGGGTGAAAGAGGACCAGGGACAAGGAGGCTGGGTGTGGCAGTGGGGTCTGCACCCGGTAGCTTCTGCCTCACGGAACGCCCCTAGGATTGGGCCCTTTGCACTCAGCACTAGCGGGAGAGGAGCCTGCTGGGACAGCTTCCCTGGCTCTTCAGGGAGCAGGTGTGATGATTCTGGAGCAGTTGGGCACCTAGAGTGTGCAAAGACTGCGGGAAATTGCCCCACAATGGACTTCACTCTGCTTCAGTAACAGAAATGAAAACAGGCCGCACAAACGCCAGCACTGGAGGTGTCTTGTGATATCCATGGAGGCAGCTCAGATGTCCTTCCCCAGCTGAAGGAGCAACAGCTTGCCTATTACTTCCACACTGTGGGGTGCTTGCTGCTCAGCAACAACGGGATGTACCCCGCGGGTGCTTCTCAAAGACATGCAGGTTGAAATAGGCCAATGTAAAAGTCTGGGAGTCCATTGATATAAAATGCCTGGAAAATGCAAAGCTAGAGGAATGAGAACAGGTCATCGGTAGTGGCCTGAGGCTGGCAATGGGGGGAGGGCGAGACTAGCTGAGTTTGTCCCCCTCAGCACTGCTGACAGTTTAGACCAGATCTTTTCCTGTCATGGTGACTGTTGTGTGCACTGTGGGACGGACGGTTAGCAACCAACATCCCCAGCCTCCACCCACTCAATGCCCGGAGCACCTGTCTGCAGAAACTGCTACCTGTCCCACAGGGAGCAGAATGACCTCTGGGTTCAAAGCACTGGGATAAAAGGCAGCAGAAGGGCATTCTTTTGGGGTTGATGGGCTGCTCTGTATCTGATAGAGGCGGTGATTCCATGAATCCATACATGTGTTAAATAAAACTGACAGATCTACGTATAAAAGAAGGGTCAACTTTAATTTATGCATTGATGAGAGAGAGAGAGAGAGGAAATGGGGAGGGAAGGAGAGAGAGAGAGAGAGAGAGAGAGGAAGTCAGGGAAGGAGAGAGAGAGAGAGGAAGTCAGGGAAGGAGAGAGAGAGAGAGAGAGAGAGAGAAAGCATCAACCCATTGTTCTACTTTGTTGAGCCATTGAGTTGTACATTCATTGATTATTTCTTTTTTTTGTTGTTTTTTTTAATTTTTTTCAGTTCATTTATTTATTCTTTATTCATTTTTAGAGAGGAGAGAGAGAGGGAGAGAGAGAGACAGAGAGAGAGAAGGGGGGAGGAGCTGGAAGCATCAACTCCCATATGTGCCTTGACCAGGCAAGCCCAGGGTTTCGAACCAGCAACCTCAGCATTTCCAGGTCGATGCTTGATCCACTGCACCACCACAGGTCAGGCCCATTGATTATTTCTTGTACGTGCCCTGACCAGGGGTTGAACACTCAACCTCTGCATGCCAGGACAATACTTTATCCACTGAGCCACTTGGCCAGGGCAAAAAAAGTTCCATTTTACTATATGTTCATTTAAAAGTAAAATTTTTTAAAGCCAAAGAAACAAAACAAGCAAAATACAACAGAGAAAGGCAAACCTCTCTATGAAACTAGCAAATTCATTGCCCCGGGCCCACTTACTTCCCTGTTGGGTGGGCCAGACACCTCCCCACAACTTTGCAGCTGCCTGCAGGGGATCAGCGATAATCATACATCTGGTAAACCTTTCCATCCTAACTTAAGGAACAGTTTTTTGGCAGATAAAACACAGGATGCCCAGTTAAACTTGAATTTTAGGTAAACGACAAATAATTGCTTAATATAAGTATGTCCCACAGATTACAAACATTATTTCTTTATCTGAAATTCAAATTTAACTAGATATCCTGTATTTTTATTTGCAAAATCTGACAACTGTATTCTTGAAAAAAATTTCCAGGTTTGTTTGTTTTTTTCAATGTCTTAATATAAATCTTTTTCAACTTTTCTAAAGCTACAGACCTATGTTAAAATACTATGGATATCTTTTATTTTTTTCATTAATTTAGCCATCTCAATCCCTATGCCTAATACCTTCAGCTTGGCCCCCAACTCAGTGTGACTTGCCCTGGACATTTAAATACAAATAATCAAAACGAACACTTGCACGTGCTAAGTAAAGCCTATGTAATGAAATCATCGTAAAATGAAAAGGAATTTCTCTCTCAGCCAACCCACAGGACCTCTTCCTCAATATACTCTTTCCTGGCCCTTTGTGAGGGTATTAAAATAAAAATGAACTTCATGTATGAACATACCCACATATGTTCA
The DNA here is from genome assembly GCF_036850765.1 of Saccopteryx bilineata. Taxonomy (NCBI): domain Eukaryota; kingdom Metazoa; phylum Chordata; class Mammalia; order Chiroptera; family Emballonuridae; genus Saccopteryx; species Saccopteryx bilineata. The sequence goes on from NC_089495.1 coordinate 186,603,645, forward strand.
TATAGGCTTTAAATGTCCTCCCTCCCACTTGTGAGCACACTGTGTCACATTTGGCCACTCACTCAGGAGCTGATTCGAAGGACCCTTCCTTCTGTGGGCCCGATGGCAGCCTGGGCCTGTCTTGTTCCCAGTCCGCCCCCCCGCCCCCCCGGGGCACAGAGCAGTGCTGGCACAGACACGGTGCCAGGGACACTTGTGCACAGATGCACGCACCGTTTAGGTGACTGGTCAGCACTTCATGGCTGCCCCGAGCGTAATTATCTTGTCTCGATTATGTCCCACATGGTATCTTGGGCTTTGCAGTTAAAGATGTGACTGCAGTGACTCCCCTGTGTGTGACCGTCTAGACTGGCTTCTTTTGCGATGGGAATATGGGATGTTTTTGACTCCCAGGGGTCACTTGGATACATTTTGGGGAGCAGCCGGGGATGTCGCTACACACACACACACCCTACAATACCCAGGCAGCCCCCAAAGAGCACATCCAGCCCAAACATCACGGGCCAGGTGGAGGTGGAGAAGCCCACTGCATCTTGGTCTGGGCCCAGCATGCCTCCTCCCCTCTCTGGTCCGTGCAGGCTGGTCAGTGGCAGGTGCAGGTGGAAAGCCCCTGGAGACCCTCTTCGTTCTGTTCTGCCGCCCGTTTCCCCCTAAGGCTGAGGACCCTGGTCCTGGCTGTCCTGACAGCGAAGACCAAGCCCGCCCCCCTGCCCCCCCGCTGGGGGTGTAGGGTTACGGTATCTGGAGCAGCATCGCGTTTCCAGGAGAGGCATTTTTATTTTGCCCTTAAAAGCCTTCCAGGGGGGAACGCAAATCCTAGGGGCTCAGCTTTAATGGTTCCTTTTACAGAACCGCTCCAATTATAGATGGGTGAACTCAGGGAAACCCCGCTAAAGAATGCAGGAGAGCGAACGTTAAAGGGGTTAATTTAGGGGGAAATCGTGGTGGACGGGGAGTTTGGTCTTTGAAACGCTCGTTGTTAAAAAAACCAAAGTGAACCCCTGGTGCTGGCCTGGTCCTTGGGAGGCCGGGTTTCCTGACTTCCGCCGTCTGGGGGGCTCCGGGTGAAGTTAATTCCAGATGTGGATGGGCCCACGGCTCCAGGAGCACTGATTGCCCTGGCCTCTGACCCCTGCCACCTCATGCGGGGCACCATAGCTGTTGTGGTTATTCAGCCTGACCTGGGTTCAAGTTGTGCACCCTCGCTTCCGAGCTGGGTGTCCTGGGCAGGTCATTCAGCCTCTCTGAGAGGGGCTTTTTCTGTCCTGTCTCTTGCTTTATCTTTGGAACACTTACCACCACTGGACATGACACCATATACGTATTGGCCAATGGCCTCACTACCGCCAGAGCTGATAGAGAGCCTGGTCTCCCATCACTCTGGACCCGTCGGCAGAACATAGGACATGGTGATTGCTCCATCCACTTTTTCCGCTCGGTCCCTGGGGTCCAGTTTCCTCTCAGTGTCGTCCATCGTCCTGTTCAAGCTGCTTCCAGATGCCTCCAGATCCTTCCTCCCTGGGCACTCCTGTGCAGCCTCTGCCCCAGGTGCCCGACCTCTCAGTGGTGGAAACGGGCACCTGGACTCTGCCTGCATGTGGCCTGTCCAGCTACAGCTCTGCCCAGGCGAGCCCGTCCAGTCTCCATGTGGACCCTGACCGCAGCTGAGCCAGCTTTCATTGAGCACATTCGAGTAGCAAAGCTCTGCCCTGAGGAGTTTCCGTACACTGAGCGGCGGACGCAAGGCTTGAACCCAGGAAGGCTGGCTCTGGGCCAGAGCAGGTCTTGGTCCCAAGTCTGTGCCTCCCCGGATCAGGAGCCAAATGTAGGCTGCACTGTCACCTTCCACCCTCCCCCCCGGGCTTGTTCTCCCCTACCCCTGCCTTGGTTTCCCCGCCTCAGCAAACGGCTCCTCCCTTCTTCCAGATGCTCAGGCCCGGAGTGCGGAGGTCATGTGTGACTTCACTTTCTCATCTTTCGCATCCAATCCCTCAGCAAGTTCCCTCGGTTTTCCTCTCCGAACAGATCCCAGATGGGTTGTTTCCCAGGTTGGGACCTTGTATTCTAGTTCTACGACCATTGGGTGAAACTGGGTGAAAAGTACACAGGACTTCCCTGAAGGGGTTTTGTTTTGTTTTTGTTTTGTTTTTGTTTGTTTTTGCAACTTCCTGTGAGTCAGTCATTATTTTGAAACAAGACATTGAAAATGAAATAAATTCTAAGGATGGATTTAAACATGAACTACTGAAGATCTGACCGTTTATAGCCAACTCTGCTGCTACTCTCGCCCTGCCCAGGGCCACCTCCCCTTGCTCTCTGGTTTCTGTCCTTGACTCTTCAGTGCGGTCTCCAGGGGCAGCCTCAGGTGGTCTTCTGCAAACAACTCAAGTTGCCCACTCCTCGGCGCTCAAACACCTGTGATTTTCACTTCATGCAGATTGTATGAGCATCCTGAGGCTGCAGGAACAAAACCCCCCAAACCCAGGGATTTAGAATAACAGCTTTATTCCCTCACGGTCTGGAAGCTGGAAGGCCGAAGGCAAGGTGTCCCAGGGCCTGGCTTCCTTCAAAGGCTCCATGGAAAGGGCCTTGCCTCTCCCAGCTCCTATTCGCTCCTGGCACTCTCTGGTGTGCCTTGGCCATCTTTCATGTGAGTGTGCGTGAGTGTGAGTGTGTGTGTGTGTGTGTGTCTCTCTCTCTCTCTCTCTCTCTTCACGTGGCCTTTTAGGACACCAGTCATTGCATTAGTGCCTTTCCTAATCCAGTGTGACTTTATCTTAACTGATTTCATCTGTACCGACACTATTTCCAAATAAGTTCACATCCTGGGGTTCTTGGGGACATGGATTTGGAGGGACACTATTCAGCCCAGTAAACAGAGTGAGGCAGAGTGCTTGCTGATGCCCAGAAGACCCTGTGTTCTTTGTGCCTTACTGTCCCCCACCACTTACCCCTCTGATCCCTTTCTACCCCCCTCACCCCCAGTTTCTGCCCCTTGGACACGCCCACTTGGCTCCCACCTCTGGGCATTTGCCTTTGCAGTGCCCTCTGCCTGAAATGCCCTCTCCCCACATATCCACCTGGCTCCCCTCCTCCCCGTTACCCAGTTCTCCGCTCAACCGGCCCCTCCATGCAGAGGGTGGTAGACATAAAGGCTGCTTGCAACTCTCCCCGCCTTTCTTCGCACCGGACAGGACTGCCCCCACCTCATTTCGAGAGGTGGGTCATGCGACCTGCTCTGCCCAGGGAGATGTCAGTGGAACTTCCTCTGGCCCGAGACCTCCTGCAAACCTCAGTCTGGCTCCTCCCCACCCCTGCTTTGTGTTCACCCTGAGATACCTGCGGTTTCCGTGTTTCCTACCCGCCTGCCCATCAGCAGGCCAGCCCAGGACACAGGGAGTTTTCTCTGTGTGGTTCCCCACTGTGTTCTAAGCTCCTAACAACTGGCATAGAGCCGGGTGGACGGATAAGTGCGTGAGTGAGCTGTAAGGCACAAGTGAAACCCCCTGCCGGCCGCCTCGCCTGTAACCGTCTCCTGTGCATTTGGCTGCTTCCCGTCTAGGGCAGAGCATCAACCCCAAGCTGGCAGGCCTGATCGGGCGGCATGGGCCCCAGAATAAGCAGCCCTTCATGGTGGCCTTCTTTAAGGCCACCGAAGTCCACCTTCGCAGTACCCGCTCCACGGGGAGCAGGCAGCGCGGCCAGAACCGCTCCAAGACGCCCAAGAACCAGGAAGCCCTGCGGATGGCCAACGTGGCAGGTACGCCCAAGGCGGGAGGGGCCAAACACAGACCCCCCCAGGACCCAGTGGGGGCCCAGTGAGGAGGAGCAGCTCAAAGTCCATGTATGTGCTCCACAGATGGTTGTGGAACCAATGCAGCAGGAAGCAAAACCCACAAGCTCCCCTCCGCGCGGGGAGTAGACAAGTCGTAAATTCATTCAGAAACGCAAGTACCAAAACATGAGTGTAACAAGATGCCGGTCATGTCAGATTCTAAACAGCCTACCAGTAAATGAAGGAGAACTATGAAAACGCATGTGGGGAGTTGCCACGCCCACCCCCAGGCAGGCCGCTGGCTGTGGGGCAGGGAGGAGGAGAAGTGGGACTTGCATTTTATTTCTTATAAAGTGAAAAATATTTGAAACTTTTGGCAAATTTGCATGCTTGTTAAATATGGATTTTTCTCCTCCAGAATCCATCTCCCAGAGCTCTGGGTCGGTCGTGAGACCAGGAAGGGTTAGAGGCAGGAACAGCCCCACTGGCCGGCCATATTGGGAGCTCCCAGCTGAGCTCATCGGCTGTCCTGGCTCCTGGGCCTGGGGTTGGTCCCAGGAAGCACAGAAGTGGGATAGGAAGCTAGAATATGCAAAGCAGCCCACACCTCCAAATCAACATTGTATTGTTAATAGCTTCTTTTGCCTCACCAAGCCGATTTTGAACTTCCTGTTCATTTTCCGTTTTGAGAAAGGAAGTTTTTCTGGAATGGGCTTCCTGACCTGCAGGGGTCCCGGCTGGACCTTGTAGGTAGGTGTGGGTGGCCCCGGGTTTGTGCCCAGGATCCTGTTCTGGCTGGTGCATTCGTCCTTTTCTCAAAGCATCTGTGGTTCCCCCACATATAAAACGCACCAAACCCCTGAATTTGTGTTGGAAACCTTCTCCATGCTGGGCTCTTGGGGGCTGGGATAGAATGGTGAAAGCCAGCCATGGTCTGCCCTTGGACCACAGGAGGTGACCGTCATTCACAGCCACACTAATAACAGGTCTGAGAGTCGGGGGGATAGAGACCAGAGACTCGCCACTGGGGGCCAGGCTGGGTGGAGGCCCGGCTGGGTCGGCTCCACGACAGGGCTCCAGGCAGCAGGACCTGCAGGTGCAGAGACTTGTGGTGGGAGGTTGCATGGCACCTGTGAGGGGGGCGGGGAAGGACGAGGTGGCTGGGACAAGAGGGTGGGTCTGGCGAGGTGAGCAAATTGACGTGTCCTCTTGGGAGCCACATCTTGAGCTTGAACTTTATCCAAAGCTGTTTTGGAAGTCTTTGCAGAATTTCAGGCTGTGGAGTGGGTTGAGGGTGACTAGATGACCCTTTGGCTGCTCTGAGAATGGTGGGGAGCAGTGTGGGGAGGGTCAGGGTAAGGAGACACTTTAGAGGCCTTTCCATATCAACCCTGCAGGAAATGCCGGCAAATTCCATCTCAGCGGAGACTCTGTGTCTTGGAGTTCTATCAGGAGCACCTCAAAGACACACAGTTTGGCACCCAGTGTTCCCCACCCCATCTTCACCCAAACCCTGTCAAGTCCCACTTGCGTAACCCCCAGGATGGGGCTCTCATTACCTCCCGTGGTAGCTAGTCTTCCTTGCCTGAAATCTGCCTCCTGCCTGTAGATTTCTACTTCCTGGCCTTGTGTTAATTAAGTTCACTAAATTCTGCCTGGAAGTTTGATAAAAAAAGAAATACTGAGCCCTGGGCCCTCCTGCAGGCTTAGTGTGTGTGTGTGTGTATGTATGTGTGCGGTGTGCGTGCGTGTGTGTGCGTGTGTGTGTCTGTGTGTGTGCCTGTGTGCACACATGCCCGTGGGAAGGGCTTTACATCATGTGATGGGCTGAGAGCCCTGCTGTAGGGCCCCCCACGTCGACTTCTCTCCCACAGCGGCCTTCTGTGCGCTGGAAAGCAACATGCTCCGGCGTGCCGGGAAGCTCTCTCTCCTGCAGGCTCACCCACCCCGAGGCCTCCCACGGCAGCTCTTGCCGTGCTGTGGGCTGGGGCTGGGAGGCTGGGGTTGCCGCCTCCCTTCCACACCCTTCTCCCCGCCCACGTTAGGACCCAACTCCCTGCTCATTAGCCATTTTCACCAGATGACCCTGGAGGGTGGGAGCTGAGCCCCAGTACCAGTGGTGACTCATCAGCTGCTCAGGCAGGGGCTCCTGGAGTGGAGGGGAGGCAGCAGCAGCTTTGCTTCCTGCTCGCCTGCTCGCTGTTGGGCTGGGAGGGTCAGGACTGGAGGGACAGGTAGCTGAGGCCTACTCCTGAGTGTCCTTTTCTGCACTAACCTTGTCAACGGCTTGCTGCTGGCACCAAATAAAGAAGGATCCAAAGCTACATGAGGGTTTGATGAGAAGAAGTGCCACGATTGATTAGCCATGTCTGCCTTGAGCAGAGGAATGGCAAGTAGTGGCCTGAGTGCTACTTTCCAAACCTGTCTTAAAACAACGCAATGATATTTGGCTTAATGTGGAAACCCAAGGCCCAAGAGAACAAGGCCACGGGCAGCCCATGGAGCTAGTTGTGGACAGGCAGCAGTGGAGTGTGCATGTTCATGTGTGTAAGCATGCATTAGAGAGACAGAGATTTTGACATATTTTTGAATGTTCAGTCCCTAACCCAAGTGCCTGTAGACTTTTGGTACCTCTAGAAAGCCCCAGGGCATCATTACCACTCCTCAGAGAAACGGCAGTAGTGTATTTCTCTGGAAGGTCAGTGGGATTCGACTTTCTGCCCTCTTGGTGGTGGTGATGATGGGGCTTTGTCCCAGGCCCCGTCTTTCCCCTCTTGCCCCTTCCAGAGGAGTAGGCATCGTGGGGTGGGCTGGCCCCCCGTGTCCCGGTCTATCAGCAGCAGGCCTCTCTAGGCAGCCTCCTGTAGCTGGCGTGGGGTGTGGTTGGGCTTTGAGTCCCTTGTGGAATCCGGGCAGGTGTCAGCATCTAAGCCACACATGTGTGTCAAAGAAACCAGTGTCCACAGGAAGATCCAGACAGTGAGCTGAGACTGTGAGAGCGGGATGGGGCGTTGGTGTCTCCCTTGCGGGGCCATCTGCAGGGGGTGAAAACACATTTGAAGGCTGCGGGTCCTCAAACAGCATTTATGTCAGAAAAGTCACCCTGCGGCTTCCAGAGTTCGATTGTGCTCGCACCACTGCCTTAAGCGAGGAAATTTTAATGCGTGTATTTGTGTGTGTCTCCCGTCCCTCCCTCCTGCCATCTGCCCATCCGCCAGAGAACAGCAGCACTGACCAGAGGCAGGCCTGCAAGAAGCATGAGCTGTACGTCAGCTTCCGTGACCTGGGCTGGCAGGTAAGGGCTGGGCTCCGCAGCGCTCCCCTGAGGCCGCGGGCTGTGCCCCATGTGTGCAGTGAGTCGTGTTTCTCCAAGTCTCCCGTATCAAGCGTCTTAACCAGGGAAGAGGATTTAGGGTTAAGGATATGGAGTATTTAATGAAACCCAAGGGCACAAAATGTTGCTGAAACTCAAGCTAGAACCAGAAACCCAAACACTTTGGACTCTGAACCCCGTTCTGCTCTTGAACCTCGTTTCCATCCTGCACCGACTGTTCCTCTCAGACGTGTGCTAGAATCAAGCTGCCTGGAAAGCGGGCATCCACCCTCTGCCCTGTCTGTCCCTCCTTCCCCCGCCCCCACAATTCAGAGTCCCAGGGCAGGCGCTTATTGGCCCAGCTCAGCTCCAGTGCTTCTTCCTGAACCAATGAGCTGTTTTAGGGATGGGACCATGTTATAGGAACATGGCTGCCCCCTCTGGAACCACTTGGATGGAGTGGGGCAAAGGGCAGGGGATGAATCCTAGTAGAGGAATAAAGGTCATATAGTTAAACAACAATGAGCCCCTGTGTCATCCTGGGCCCTCTTCTAGGAAGCAGTGGGCACTGCAGTGTGGGCAATAGGCCTCACAGAACTCAAACACCTGGGCAGAGTGTTATCATAAGATCACCAGGTACAAGTGGGAGAGTCTTCCCTGGGGCTCGTGCCCCAGTTCACTCATAGGGCACTTGTGCGCACAGCCAGCATGGGCCGGCCCCTCCTTGACTCTGTCCTCGCCATATATGACAACACCCATGCTTTAAAGGGAGGCAGTTTATGCTTTGAGTTTTATGTTGGAACAGAGCCCCAAACTCCAGGGTCGTCTGCTGGAAGATTCCATGGACTTGAGTCATGAGGAGTATATTTATTGCTAGAACAATCTTTCTGTACTAACCCGGCCCTAAAGAAAACCTGGCCACGTGCATCCTTTTCTGAGTAGCACGTGGGTACCAGACCCTGTGCTGGGCCATCGGCACTATCATTTAATTCTCACCATGATGGATTATTCGTTTTCCTCCCTGGGGTAGACAAATGAGACATGGAGGTTTTATGTATGCAAACAGCCAGTGTGGGACCACCTAGTACATGCCACCCTGTCCACCTCTCTCTATGCCACCTACTGATACAGCCACACAAATGTCCATTCGGGCACAGCTCAGCCCCACAGCAGTCTGTTCTTTAATTTGCATTCTGTGGGACCGTGAGAGGCAGCCGTTCATTTCTCCTGCCTCTGCAGGAACCCCGGCTGATCAGGAGAATGTCTTTGGCCTTGAGAGCACCAGAGTCTGGCCCAGAGGAGGAGGGTTTTGACCTGGAGGGTGGGACCCTGTGGCTCACATGTTCCATAGGGCCCTGGACGCGTCCCTCAAACCCTTACGCTCTCTTCTCCCACGCAGGACTGGATCATCGCGCCTGAGGGCTATGCCGCCTACTACTGTGAGGGGGAGTGTGCCTTCCCTCTGAACTCCTACATGAACGCCACCAACCATGCCATCGTGCAGACACTGGTGAGTGTGGCCTGCATGCCATCTAGGGTGTGGTCAGCTGGGGTTGGGGGGCAGGGCCACTAGCTGGGGTTGGGGGGCAGGGCCACCAGCTCCTGCCTCAGACTCCTCCAAGTTAGGACCAGAGTAGATCTCTGCCTAAGACCACATCATGACTTTCAAGGACTCGTTTCTTTATTTAAAAAAAAAAAAAAAAAGTTAAAAAATTATCTTACTATTGTGTTGACATAAAGAGGTGTTTCATCTTTAACCCTCAAGTTTATTTATTTCTCCTAATTTGAAGAGAAATTAGAACAGTTTCATGGGTTCCTAAAGGTATTGTGGACAACAGTCACGGCCTGACGGAGAAGTGGCCCTGGCCCCGCCTCTGTCTGGGGGCCGCAGTTCCTGGCTGGCTGCTCCGCTTCTATAGGCTGTTCCACCGCACAGGGTCTGGTCTTCCCCAGGTCGGGTTGAAAGTTTGTCCCCTGCCAGCTCATGTCTCTACCTCCTAGCCTTGAACTTCACAGTTCAGTTCAGTGTTTATTGTGTGTTTATTTTTTTTTACTTTTTAAAATTGATTTTAGAAAGGGAGGGGGGAGAGAGAGAAACACCAATTTGTTCCACTTATTTGTGCATTCAGTGGTCCACTCTTATATGTGCCCTGACCAGGGATTGAACCAGCAACCTTGGCATATTGGGGCAACGCTCTCACCACCTGAGCTACCCAGCCAAGGCATAGGGTCTTTATTGTGTTTGGTGAGTCTACTGTCCATAGACCCTGCATGGGGAGCTAGGGACACCTCAGGGGACCAGCAGAGACATGGCCCCTGCCCTCAAGGCCTCATTTTCCAGGGGAGGAAGCAATTAAACAAGTGAGGAGACATCAGAGAGGGAGGGAGTGACAGGAAGGTGGCCAGCAGGACCCAGGGTAAGGAGATGGGCTGGGGAGCCCCGGGGCTGTCTCGGGGTAGGGAGTTCTGCCGAAGCGCAAACAAATGAACTGACATCTGGGATTTGCTTTAAAATTATTCCCGGGTGACTAAGATGGGGACAGGTTTCGAAGTTAAGGTTTGAAATTGTCCGTAATAAAACATTTAGAAAGTGTGTCAGTCTGTGTCAGAGGCCACAGATGGGAAGCTGGTGAGCAGAGGGTCATCCACAGAGTGCTTTCACTGGGCACACGTGGTGTGTCGGAAACCGGGAAATGATACCTAAAAACAAAACCAAACTGAATCTTTGGCTTGTTCCAAACAGTTGGCACAGCTGATCACACTGGCTGTGGTTGCTGCGGTCAGTCTGTGGCCTGAGAAAGGAGACCTTTAGTTGGCCCCAGTCCTCACTCTTCCCTATTGTCTCACTTCTGGCCTCGTTCACTCATCAGTGACACTCGTGTGGCCCCTGTAGGCATTTGAGTTGGTTGACCCTTGTCCTCTGTAAGGTACATAGAAGCCCAGGAGTGAGAGGAGTGGTGAACCCGAGCGACTGGCTGGCTTCTTTCTTTATTCCTGCTTCTGGACTTTCTGCTTTCTTGATGTCTACCCATGTGTTTCCCCAAATCCATGTCCTCTTATTTTTATTGCTCAAGAGGCAAAATCATCTAGTCTGGTCTAGACCTGCACCATCCAATATGGTAACCATTTCACATGTGGCTCTTGGGCACTTGACATGTACCCAGCCTGAATCTAGATATTTTGTGAATATACACACTGGGGTTTGAAGATGTTAATACAAAAAGAGTAGACTGTCTCACTAATGACTTTTTACTGTTAAGTATATGTTGAAATAATAGTACATTTGAAATACTGGGTTAAATTAAATATATATTCTTTTAGTAAATTTTACCTATTTCTTTCCCATTTTCTTAAATGTGGCTGCAAGAACTTTTAAAATTACATGAGTGACTTGCTTTATAGTTTTCTTGAACAGGGCAGGTCTTAACTCAGAGGTCAGCAACCTTTTATCTGAAAAGGACCAGAGAGTAAATATTTTTTACTTTGATGAGAGTCATACGTTGTGGCTGCTCAGCTCTGTCCCTCATACTGAAAAAGCAGCCATAGATGCCACGCAAATGAATGGGCATGGCTGGGTGCCAATAAAACTTTATTCACACAACCAGGAGGTGGGGCGGGATTTGGCCTGCAGGCTGCCCCCAGCCCACTGGTTCTCAACTGGGGGCGGTTTTACCTCCTGGGAATATTTGACATCTAGTGACACTTTTAGATGATATGATTGGGAGGTGGGCTGGAGTGCTTCTGACTTTAGAGCCCAGGGGTGCTGTTAAACAGCCTATAATTTCCACGCTAGTCCCACCACCAAGAACAGCTTGGCCCCGAGTGTCTGATCTCGCCACTAACTCCCCAGCTGTGTGCTGTGCAAACCTCCACACGGGCACTTCGGTTCCCTCATCTGTGAAACAGGGATAGTCCCAGAACCCAGTTAGTTACACATAACGTGCTCATAACTGGGCATGCTTGCTGAGTGTCACCTAGGTCATTGTGCCCAAGCAGTGCGCGTCCCTTATCAACATAAGGAGGCCAGGGAGGAGTGACTGACCGCCTCTCATGACTGCCAACATTTCGCTGTCTGTTCCAGGTCCACTTTATCAACCCGGAGACGGTGCCCAAGCCTTGCTGCGCTCCGACCCAGCTCAATGCCATCTCTGTCCTCTACTTCGATGACAGCTCCAACGTCATCCTAAAGAAATACAGAAACATGGTTGTCCGGGCCTGTGGCTGCCACTAGCCCCTCCCGGAAGTCAGACCCTTTGGGACCACATTTCTCTGGATCCTACATCTCCTCTACCTGACGTGTCCCACTGTGCACCTTGGCAAGGAGCCTGCAGACTGACCGCCTTCCTCTGCGGGACGTTCCTGTCTCCCTCCCCAACTTTCACAATGTAAGAACGTTAAGGAATTTGAGAGGCAAACAGCTTTTGATCAGTTTTTTGTTGTCATCCTATGGACAAGATCCTACAAGCTGCTGCAGGCAAAACCTAACAGGAAGAAAACTATATAAAGAAAAACCGCCTGGCCACGCACGAACAGGGGCTGTGAAGTCTTGCCGTGCGCTGACTCGTCCAGGGGGGTAATTAGGAGTGTGCCCTTTGGCCAGGCCACCCAGCACTGGGAGGAAGGGGGCGCGGCGAAGGGTGGGCGTGTTTGTGTCTGTGCTGAAGGAAAACTGACACAGAAGTTCCTGTAATAAATGTCCCAATAAAACGAATGAATGAAAATGGTTAGGATGTTACAGATATATTTTCCTAAACAATTTATCCCCATTTCTTGGTTTACTCTGATTTCATAAACAGAAGCTGTGGCTGATAGAGGGAGGGGAGGCTCCCTCTTCATTCCATTTGGGTTTCGTCTGAGTTTCCAGAGACCCAGGTTTCCAGAGACCCAGGTTTTACGTAGACTTGCCCAAATCCAAGATTTGGCTGGAAGGTGAAAGGGCAAATTTCTGCTTGGTGGAAGGGGGCATGTTGACCTCGGAGGAAAAATGTGTTTCCTCATTCAGCTGGGTGTAAGATGGCAGAAATTAAAACAGGCACTGAAGCCCCAGCAAATGTTTGCAAGTGGTTCTCCAGCCCCCCTCCCTGCTAGGATGTCAGTGTGAAGGACGGAGTGGAGGACAACAGCATTAGGACAGAGTCTGCAACTTGACCTTGAACTCTGGCCACCGTGGCCCTGTTTAAAGAAGCCCCAAAGAGGCCTCACTCTAGATAGGGCTACCATCCATCCCCTAAGTAAGCTTGTCTGTTTTTCATTGATAGCTGGTTCTGAAGTCTGGGCTCAGACTGGGCCTCGAGGCCCCCTCTTTCCATTAGCAGACCCCTACTGAGGGCTCTGCGAACAGTCAACTCCCTGAAGGAGGTCTGCTGGGTGCAGGGTGTGCTGGGAGGGACTCTCAAACGGAAGGACCTAGAAGCATTTAGAGAGTGCATCCTAATAGAGTGTCCTCACCTAAAGGTGCCATTTTGACGTGGCTCTTGGCGAGAGCCTTCCTCACCTTGGCTAGTAGGTGCCCCTAAATGCTGTTCACCCCACCTCCAGGTACAGCACAGGGCTCTGTGTGAACAGTGCAGGGTTATCCAGAAGGCCCCTGGACTCTGGTCTCGTGGAGACTGTTTCTCTATCGTAATTAAGGTGGTTGCTGAAAACTTTGTTTTTTTACTTTCTTTTGTTTTTTCTTCTTCAGTAGCTTGGGCTACAGCCTTCACTCTGTCTGGTCTACAGGGAGGAGTCACTGTTTTTGTTACATTTTGTTTTGTCTGTTGGCAGATCTGGGGATTATTGTGTGTTCCTTCTTGGTACAAGTTTTCTCAAGAGTTACGTCCTCTGGTTAGTATCGTTTGTACATTGAAACGTGTAAATAGTTGTTACAAAACAAAGAAATTATTTATGGCCATCAGAAGTTCTCTTTAGACCCTCCTCCAGTCTGAGACAATGAGCTCGCTTTTCTGCAACCTGCTTGTTTTCTTATTTAAGACTATTTATTAACGGTTGGACCAATGTACCTTCAGCTGTTGCATAGAGCAGTCCTCAGCGAAAATTCTGTATAAATAGACAAAATAAAAAGGATTTGGACTTTGCAATAAAAGGAGACATTTGGTTCTGGTTCTTGGGCCTGCGTGTCTGTGTCTGTTGTTCTTTTCTGTCAACTCTGGACACTGGTGTTCTCTTGGTCCGCTAAGAGCCCTGCCTGGCCCCTACCCTTCGCACGCTGTTTATCATCCAGGCCCAGGGGAGGAAAGGGCACTTGTCAATATTTGCTGCAGCTGTGTGGCACTCCGGGCTGGGGAGATGGAACCCCACAGCCAATGTGGACTTCGTGGGCTCGACTACAAAGATCCTTCCCTGAGTGAGAGTGCAGCTGTCAGCAGCTGTTTCAAAGAGGCAGGGGGTAAATTAGCTGTGTTTACTGCTAACATAGTTGAAAGGTTTAGTCATCCCAATAAAATAAAGGCACAAGAAAGAAAGAAAAAAAAGGTGGGAGGGGAATGTACACCCGAAACTTTTAAGCAGTTCAGGCCCCAGAACCGACACTGCCCAGTGCGTGTTATTTCGGTGGTTCGGAGGCTGCTGCTGGTTCCGGGGTCCAGCCAGCCGCGGACGGCCCACTGCGGGCCTGGTGGAGCAGCCAGCGCCTGCTGCCTGAGCAGCCAGCGGCACGGGACAGCCCCTTGGGTTCCTTTTCGCTTTGAAGTGCTCACCTGGTGGATGTTAGAATCCGGCCCATTGCTTGGCCCGGCTGTTCTCTCTTCTTTTGGTTCCTCAAACAAGCAGCCACTTAACAAGTTCCAGCCCCTGTGATTTCCAAACCCTCCTGTCATTGTCCTGATGTGCAATTTAGCTTTTGTCCTGTTTCCAGGCTCGAGACTAGGGTCGCAAATCAGAGGGCCGGGTGCAGCCTATAGACATGTCTTATTTCCCCTATATGGTGTTTATACATTTTCTTTTTTAAGTGAATTCATTGCCAACATGTTTCAGAAAATCAGAAGATTGGGGTAAGGGGGAAAAAATCCCAAATTCTGCCTTCTCTTGACAAATTGGCAGATCCGGCCACACTGGACCCCGTTCCTTCATGGAAGTTCTTGACTGGAGCCAAAGAGAAGTTTTGCTGCAGTCTCCACTCCTCCCTATTGCCTCTCTCCCAGAGGTACAAATGCCAGTTGCTGTGTTAAACATTGTAGATATCTATCAATTTGTCTCTATTAAGAGTAGGAAAGTAAAAGCTAGCCTGAGAGGTCCACACACTTCAGGAGGAAGAACAGACCACAAACCTTTTGTTCATTACTTCCCATTTAACACCTTATCTGGCTCCTGCAGATCAGTGTGTGTGTGGCTGCAGCACCACAGATGGCCTCATCCTTTGCCTTCCTTTTTCTCCTCCCAGTTTCAACCTCTCTTGCTCCTTTGTACCTTGAACATTTTTTTTTTTGTATTTTTCTGAGGTTGGAAATGGGGAGGCAGTCAGACAGACTCCCACAATTGCCCGACTGGGATCCACCCAGCACGCCCACCAGGGGGTGATGCTCTGCCCATCTGGGGCGTCGCTCTGCCGCAATCAGAGCCATTCCAGCACCTGAGGCAGAGGCCATGGAGCCATCCTCAGCTCCCGGACAAACTTTGCTCCAATGGAGCCTTGGCTGCAGGAGGGGAAGAGAGAGACAGAGGAAGGAGAGGGGGAGGGCTAGAGAAGCAGACGGGCACTTCTGTATGCCCTGGCCGGGAATTGAACCCGGGACTCCCGCACGCCAGGTCGACGCTCTACCACTGAGCCAACCGGTCAGGGCCACCTTGAACATTTTTTGTTGCCTCTCCTCCCAGTGCTGCTCACAGAGCACCTGCATCAGGTAATGCTGCTCCCACCACTTGGCCTAACATCACTGCCAGTCATGCTGAGAGAACACAAAGATGTGAAAGAATTGACTCAAAGTCTCCTGCTAATCATTGCTGGATCCTGGAATTTGACATCTGAACCTAAAGCCTGGGCTTCAACAGAATAAAAGTTCGTTTCTCTCTCATTGAAAAGGAGTCTGAAGGTCTGTCATCCAAGATCTGTATGGCAGCCTCACCATGCCTTTTGGGATCTAGTCCATTCCCATCTTTCTATTCTGTTATCCTAATTCATGGAATCCATCCTCACAATTCACCTCATGGTCCAACATAGCTGCTGGAGCACCAGTCATCATATTTTAAGCAGCCATCCCAAAGGGTAGACACAATATATCCACTCACTTATCCACTCACTTCTCATTAGCACAAATGTAGTCATATGGCCGCACTTAGATGCAGGGGAAGCTAGAAACAGTAGTCTTTATTCTGGATGGCAATGTACATAGTCAAAAATCAGTTGTCAGGGTCCTATTACTGTGAATTTTATGGCTGCTAGAGGTTATCAATGAGTTATCGGTGTTAGTTTTCTATGGCTGCATAGTAATCACCACCAACTGGGTGGCTTACATCATCAACCAGTTACTATCTTGCATCTTCCGTGGGTAGGAAGTCTGGGCGAGGTGTGTAGCTGGGTTCTCTGCTCATGGTCTCAAAAGGCAAAAATCAAGGTTTCAGCAGCTGCAGTGTCACCTGGGGCTTGGCTCCTCTTTCAAGCCCGTTCAGATTGTTGGCCAAATTCAGTTCCTTGCAGATGGAGGACTAAGGTCCCATTTTCTTGTGGGCTGTCAGGCACAGGCCATTGTCAGCTTCTAGAGCAATAGTCCCCAACCTTTTTTGGGCCACGGGCTGGTTTAATATCAGAAAATATTTTCACGGACCAGCCTTTAGGGTGGGACGGATAAATGTATCATGTGACCGAGACAAGCGTCAAGAGTGAGTCTTAACGGATGTAACAGAGGGAATATGGCCATTTTTTAAAAATAAAACATTATTCAGACTTAAATATAAATAACACGGAAATAATGTAAGTTATTTATTCTTTCTCTGCGGACCGGTACCAAATGGCCCACAGACCGGTCACAGAATGGCAGCTTACTTCTTTAAAGACAGCACAAGAATCTTCTTCTTTTAAGGTTCACCAGATGAGGTCAGACCCACCCAGGATAACCTCCCTTTGATGAACTCAAAGTCCATTGATTAGGGGCCTTAATTACATCTACAAAATCCCTTCACCTTTGGGAGTGATGATCGGGCAGAAATGCTGAGGGGCACCTTCAAATCCTGCTTGCACAGTACCTAAGCTGCATTATGCAACTCGGGCCAGAGGATTCGTTAGAGACAACACTCCTATGGAAAGTACCTGGAATATAGCAGGCACACACATTACAGTGACAACAGCTGCAGATAGGGTCCTCCCACTAGGAATCTCGCCGCCCCACCAAATGAGTTGAACAATTTGAGTTGTAACCTTCATGTACCTGGACTCATTACCTGCGGTCCCAAAATTTACTCATTACCCCGGCTTATTCTCATATGCACCTGGGAAAGGATGATGGCATGACTGGTCTTGATCTTTGTGAAATATGGCACGAGGGTGCTCCCTCTGGGCCAGGACCACCCAAGGCTCATCAGGTGCCCGACACTTGAGCTCACTGACTCCTCTGGATAAGCCCGAGAGCCTCATGCTCCAGCATTCTTCCCACAGCAGACGAAGGCACAGGGAGGTGAGAACAGCACCATTAAATGTTTGCTGCATGCTAGCGGACAGTGCCCTGTGCACCTCCGGGGGCTGCGCCCTGAGGCGTCAGGGAAACCGGCACTCTCCAGGGTGGGTCCTGCAGCGGCAGCCCCGCCCCAGCCCTAAGTCGGGGGTGTTGATGGGGAGAGGGGCCCTGTGCCCAGGCCCCAGCCCTGCACTTGGGAGTCTCCTTGCCAAGGGTCCTCACGGTGACCTCTTGCAGACATTTCCCCCCTTGCCTGTTCGTCGATTCCTCCTGGCGTAGACCCCTTCAGCACTCTGGCACTAGCCTCTCTTGGTCTTAGATTTGAGGAAATAAAAACAGAAGAGGGAAAACACAGACCTCCCCCAAGCCTTTGGAGTTGCGACAGCTGCTTGGACGGAGGCAACGTGCACCTGGGCTGGGATCACAGTGCTTCCCCCACTGGCTTCTGGTCCTGCCCACCCGCCCCGTTCCAGACAGGGCCTCACGCAGGCAGAGGAGGGGGCAACTGGGCAGGCTGCAGGCCCCCCACTCCACAGGTGTAAGGCCCAGAGTTAGACCTGCTCTAAGTGCATAGCGCAGAGGACTGGCCACAAGTCCCATCACAGTGCTGGTGACCAGGACTGCAGGATGGTACGAATGATCCCCTGGGCAGGCCAGCTTCCCAGGCGGCCTGGGCAGTCACGCAGGGCTCCGGGCTCAGAGTAGCTGTTTGGATGAACGCAGACTGCTGCCAGCCTGAGGTTCTGAACCTTCTGACCAAGGCCCCGCAGCTTCATTTTGCTCTGGGCCCCTCAGTTCAGTTGTGAGTCCTGTGCCCAGTGGATAGAACAAGGGCTTTGGGGTCAGGCCCAGGGTCCCAGCTGGCCTCTGCCACAATCACTGTTCAACAAGTACGCTGTGGGCACCAATGCACGGCAAGCAGTGTTCTGGGTGCAGAAGACACGCTGTGACGGGAGGCGGGGGTGGGGGCAAGCACAGGCGGAGCAGGGGGGCAAGCAGTCAAGAACAGCAGGACCACATGGAGTAGGGGTGAAGATTAGCCTGGGGCGCAGGAGGAAACGGAAAGCACCCCAACCAGGGCCAGCTGACAAAGGCGTTGGCGAGGAGAAGTCCCCTGTGTAATGCTCAAGCACACAGGGCTGAGGGCACATGCCCAGAGACAGTGTCAAGGCCAGAGAAGTCCCCTGTGTAAGTCTCACACAGGGCTGAGGGCACAGGCCCAGAGACAGTGTCAAGGCCAGCAGGAGACCTGTAACTGGCCAAGGATGATCAGTTGGAGGGGTCCTCAGACTCAACACTGACATCTCTGACGTCTGGGGCTGGATAAATCATTATGAGGGGTGTCCTGTGCCTTGTAGGGTATACAGCCTCCCAGACTCTACCCATTAGATGCCAGTAGCACTGAACCCTCTGTTGTGATACCGCTCATGTCTCCAGACATTGCCACATGTTCCTTGGTGTGGGGGGTGGGGAGCACAATTGCTCTCAGCCGAGAACCATCAAATTAGACTAAACTCAAGCCAAAGAGGCAGGAGCCATCCTTCATCCTGCTGCAGCCCCAGACTATCTCCTCTCTCATGCACTCTGCTCCCATGGCACTGCCCTCCTTGCTATTCACCCCAGGTGCCCTCCTGCCCCAGGACGTTTGCACTGGCTCTGTCCCATGCCAGGAAAAGTGCTACTTCAGACAGCTTCATGCTGTTCCCTAAAAAAAAAAAGTCAGATCTTTTCTCCACACCCTCTGATCCCTGTTGATAAAAACAGTCTCCTCCCAGCCCTCTCCTTCCTCGTCCTTCTGTTTTTCTCACCATAA
The DNA here is from genome assembly GCF_036850765.1 of Saccopteryx bilineata. NCBI lineage: Eukaryota > Metazoa > Chordata > Mammalia > Chiroptera > Emballonuridae > Saccopteryx > Saccopteryx bilineata. Next base: position 186,622,154 of record NC_089495.1, read on the forward strand.
TGCTCATCATCACCCAAAAAAACTGAACATTTGACTTATTTATGTGATTGTTGTCTGTCTCATCCTCCAGAGAGCAATGGCTTTTGTCTGTTTTGGTGACTGTAGTGCCCCCAATGCCCAGCCCAGGGCTTGGCACACAGCAGAACTTCCTTGACAAATCTGATGAGTAAATGTCATTACTGTTATTAACAGGCCTGGAATCAGGAGACTTGGGCCCGGCCCCAGTTGCTGAATGACCTTGGAGAGGGCCTTCGCCCCCTGGGCCTCCCCCTGTCTGATTAAGGGCAGAGCCAGGGGCTCTCTGCAGCTCCTTCCGGTGGGGCTTTGGCAGCGGGGCAGTGTTTTGGAATCGCCAGGGACACACTTCCCCAGGTGCTCCCAGGACCTGTCTCCGCGCAGCAGTGTGAGCTGACCGCTGCCTTCACCCTGTAGCTGTCTCCTCCGCTTTTCCTGCTCCCAGGAAGGAAGTGGCTGGGGGAAATTGGGAGTGACCTTAGATCCGTGTTCTCCCAAACTCATGTCATTATTTAATACCACAAGCAAGCTGCTATGTGTGTGTGGTGGTGGAGGGTGAGGAATAGCGGGGGTGGGGTGGGGGCAGTGAAGGTGGCAGTGGCGATGGGAGGGCGTGGCTGGAGACGTGGGCCACCCTTGATGGTGCGTATCCTAATTAAGTTGTAGAAATGCTGGATTAAAACGGTTTCTATTGCAAATGCCGGCAGAGAAATTACATATTTGACTCTGACCCTTTCTAAGCGGATCCAGACTGGGATCCCTCTATTTTAGGGGGTTTTAACAGAGGTTGTCTTACCCACTCCACCGAGCCCAGCAGTGGAGTGCGACAACTTTGCCTCTCATCAGGCGCCGCACCTAGCCTGTGGCTGGGTGGGTCGTCCAGGTGGGCCCAGAGGGGGGTGGAAGGAGTCACTCTGAGCACATCTTTCTCAGTCACCTTTGGGGAGGATGGTTTTCCAGGTCGATGGGGCCTCTCCAACCCTCCAAACAGCACTGGTCTTTGTTCAGACCTTGTTGAGTGTGTAGATGAAGGAAAGGATGACAGATGACCTGGGTCCTCACCCCATCCGGTCCTTCTGCGTGGTCCCTAAAATAATACCATTAGTGGGGCTCAGCGGAGGCTCGTTATCTTTGGAGTGGGCCTGCTGATAACGCTGAGCGGGTGCTTGCTGAAGCCCTGGGCGAGACGGGGCAGCCATGGGCTTGCAGTGCAAGGGTCTTTGCTTCCCATCAGCCTGCTGACATTCTGGGGCTATAAATAGCCCGGCGAGCTTGAAGCCTCAGTGTGCACGTGTGACATCGGTGGCGGAACCTGGCACGCCTGGTCCTTGACACCCACTGACACCCATGTGTGCACAGAGACCTGCCACTGTTTCTGCCCACGTGTCCTCAGCCAGAGTGGGGCTCGTGAGCAGCAGGGTCGCCGCTGGGTAGACTCACCTCAACATTTCTTTCCAGCCTTTGGCCAGCGGTGACCTCTCATCCCTGCTATCAGCTATGGGGTGCTCACTGCCAATCATGTCCTCAGCCTTTATCTGGCTGCCTGCGGCTCATCACCAGGACGCTCCCCTGGATAACACTGGCTATTCTCGATCCCAGATTTGGAAATAAGGAACAGCACACAGGAAAAGGTGAAAAACTGCCCAGAAATCCAATCCTGTTCCCTCGCCGGATGTAAAACACCATGCACGTTAACACTCCTCTGTCCTGTTGATAAATGTCTGGCTAGTCCTTTCAACACTTCCCGGACTTCAGCCCTGACTGCCAGGCGCCGTTCCGGAAACGGGCGCGCAGCTGGAAGAAAGACGGACAGCTCCCGCTCTCCCGCGCTCCTGGCGGTCAAACAACAGAACCAAGCAAGCAAGTGGCAGCTGTCAAGCAGAGAAAATGGTGCACAGGACAGACAGCAGACAGGGACAAGTGGAGAGTCACCGAGGGTGTGGCGGCTCTGACGGCTGCTTCAGGATGGGTTTCCAGAGACAGCTCCTCTGAGAAGGTGACGTTTCAGCTGAGACAGGATAACAAGTGGAGTCACCATCCTCCAAGTCCCCAAAGCCCCTTGAACAAGGGAAACATGATCAAGATTGTGAACTATTTATATTTAGTTTTCTACTGAGTTATGGTTCCCAATGCAGAAAGGGCACAAACTCGTAAGAGTGAATATTCACAAAATGAGTTCAGAAGGATGGTCTCTGCACCTGTAATAAATCAAGAAACAGCATCCCGATTCCTGGAGGTCCTGTGCCCAATTCTAGCCATCACCCTGCCCCAGGGTGACCACTGCCCTGAATTCTCACCCTGTAGAGTGTTTTAGAAAGTTATGCAACCGCCTGACTAGGCGGTGGCGCAGTGGATAGAGCATCAGACTGGGATGCGGAGGACCCAGGTTCGAGACCCTGAGGTCGCCAGCTTGAGCGCGGGCTCATCTGATTTGAGCAAAGCTCACCAGGCTTGGACCCAAGGTCACTGGCTCGAGCAAGGGGTCACTCGGTCTGCTGTAGCCCCACAGTCAAGGCACATATGAGAAAGCAATCAATGAACAACTAAGGTGTCACAACAAAAAACTAATGATTGATGCTTCTTATCTCTCTCCGTTCCTGTCTGTCTGTCCCCGTCTATCCTTCTCTCTGACTCTCTCTCTGTCTCTGAAAAAAAAAAAAAAGTTATGCAACCAAAACCATATGATACATGGTCCTGTGTGTCTGACATCTTTTCCTCAACATTATATTTTTGAGATTTTGCCTTATTGTTGTGTTTAATTGCACTTTGTTCATTTTCACTGCTGTGCGTTATTCCTTTGTGTAAATGTAGCAGATAATCTATCTGTTTTCCATTGATGAGCATTGGGTAGTTTCCACTTCCTGTTGAATGAGAAAACACTGCTATGCACGTCCCTGCCTATGTCTTAGTGAACTCATGAATGTGCCTCTGTTGGGTCCATTCCTAGGAATAGAAGAGCATGTCCAATCATAGGACTGCGGGCTGGCCACTCTAATCGGTCCTGCAAAGCTGTTTTCCGAGGTGGTGAAACCATACATCCTCACTGTGCAAGAGTCCCATTTGTCCCACATCCTTGCCAGTCCTTGAAACTATCTTTTTCTTTTTACATATTCTGGTGAATTATTCCATTGAATTTTGAATTTTGTAATGTAATTTAATTTTTTGGAGGGGGGATCCACAACCACCGGAAAATATTTTGGGACAAAGTCAGGACCAGACACAAAAAAGAGGAAAGCTTTCTGCCTCTTGCTGGTCCCTGTATGCAAACCCCCTACGGGCTGGGAGCTGGTTTGGGCATCTCCATCCATGTCCTGGTCCATCCTTTAGGGGAGATGCCATGATTGGCATCCAAGCTCTGCAAGAGCCACTTTTATCCAGAAGGCTACCTCGTCGCCACTCACACAGAGACACTGGGCAGGCTTAGAGATGGCCACAGAGAAAAGGATTCTGGTCGACAGAGCGTGACTTACTAGGAGTTGGGATTTGACCTTGGGGTCCTCCCATTCCAACCCGGCTCTTGTTCCTGCCGCTATTTCACCCCCAGGGTATTCCCCTGCCCAAGTTACGGAAGACCGAGATGACTCTACCGCCACAGACTTGCGATTGTTCCTTGTTTCTGGGCCTCTGCCCCAGTCCTGAGCGCCCTCGACGTGGGCGCCCACCATCTGAGAACCTGAACCGGAATCCAGGCAAACAGTTTCTTGCCCAAACCGGTGTGGGGATGGATTAAAAACAAAAACAAGTGACCTCACTGGTCATCTGCTGAGCACAGCCTGAAGAGAGGATCGAGCACTGGCCCTGCTCACTGACCACTCGAGACGAACAAACCTGATCATTTAGGATAAAGAGTGCCCTTTGCTCCGTGGGTCCCAATTCACCGGAATGTTCGAGAATTGGGTGGCAGCCCAGCCTCGAATGCCGTGAACGCCAGGACAGCTGTGGAAAACACAGTGATGCATTTATTTATTTAGGATTTATAAATGGACCGCTTCTCAAAAAAGGTTTTGCAGGAAGCTTAACAAAAACCTTAAACACACGAACAACAAGAAGGTTAAAAATAAAATTAAAATAAGAGCTTTTCAAAAGGATCAGGGGAGTTCATGATGGTGGGTTCCTGGATTGGGGACCACCACACACATGTTCCAGGGGCCGCTTTGGGGATCTGGGCGCAATGCTGACCCCCTGGAGGGCAGGTCAGAGAGACAGAAAAACGGGCTCCTTGCTAGGGTGACCAACACCCCTGGCTTGCCCAGGACTGACAGGTTTCCTCGGAGCGCGGACTTTCCTGTGCTAACGCTGAGAAAATCCAGGGCAACCTGGGTCGAGTTGGCCACCCTCGCCCTGGGTGTGACATCACTTGGGCTGCTGAGTCCAGCTGTACGTGAAAGCAGGCTACTCCGCAGCGTTGCAGACGTGTATACCAGTGAATTCCTCTTCTTTTTTTTTTTTCTCCAATAGAAAATTGTCCTTTTGTTATCTTTAAATTTAATTTCTATTTGTGCAGAGCTAAATAAAAAGTTGAACTGTAATACAAGATTTATAATAAAGAGCAGCTGAGCCTGACCTGTGGTGGCACAGTAGATAAGGCGTAAACCTGGAACATTGAGGTCGCTGGTTCGAAACCCTGGGCTTGCCTGGTCAAGGCACATAGGGGAGTTGATGCTTCCTGCACCTCACCTTATTCTCTCTCTCTAAAATGAATAAAGTTTAAATATATATATGTAAAAAGCAGCTGTGCTTGATCTCGTCTCGAACACTAGCTTCTACTCTCATTCAGGGTATAGACTGGTAACAGTCATTCTGAAATTTATTGTGCTGGGCACTCGAAGGGCACTTTAAATTTGGACGTTAGTGCCTTCTAGAAGAAAGTATTTTTTCTTTTTATAGTTTTAGCTCTTTCTTCTATTTCTAAATAACATGTCCATATTGTTCTTTCTTGATTTGTTATTTTAGATCAGTGGTTCTCAACCTTTCTAATGCCGTGACCCCGCAATACAGTTCCTCATGTTGCGGTGACCCCAAACCAAAAAAATAATTTTGGTGGCTACTTCATAACTGTAATTGCTACAGTTATGATTCGGAATGTAAATACCTGATATGCATTATGTATTTTCCGATGGCTTTAGGCGACCCCACTGGGGTCGCGACCCACAGGTTGAGAACCGCTGTTTTAGATACTATTCATTGACCTCTCATATGGAAAATGAGTGTTGGAAAACTTACACCACCTCCATATAGACTTGTCCTCCCACAACCTCTTACTCTAATTGATCTTAATTTTGGGTGAAATTATTATTTACTGTTTACACATTCATGGCCACTTAAATATTGGTTACCTCTCCATCATGTAGTATCTTACTATGGCATCATTTCCTTTCTTGTAAAACCATTTGTTTTTCCTGGAGTTTATAATTGCCTTTAGAAAAATAACCTGCTTAGATTTCTCTGTGTTCATCACTGTCTTTGCCCAATTCTCAAACAACAACAACAACAACAAAAAGTCCTGAAATTTTTCTCAGCACAAACATATTAGGTAATCTAGTGGGTGGTTTTATGGTTTTGTTTTGGTTTGGTGTTTAAGTTATTCCTCCTGGCTCCCTCTCCGTCACTTCCCGGCCTGCTGCACCAGGCCCTCCTGGAAGTTGTCAGCACCTCCCACCAGCAATGGGTCCCCAGTTCCTGGACCCCATGCCTTCCTCTTCCTGGTTTACACAGTCATGTGGCTAGAACAAGGTCTTCAGGGGCTGCTTGGGACAAGATACACGGGAGGCAACTTTGTAAAACTTCTAATATCTGAAAACATCCTTATTCTATCTCTCACCTGATTGAATTCGAGTTAGAGAATAGTTTTCCTCCTGATGTTTGGAGACTCACAAGGCTTCAGAGCTGCAGTAGCTCCCGTATTGCTGTTAAAAAGCTTGTGTGTGTATGGCCTTCCCCTTTTCTCCTCTGAAAACCTGGAGTGTCCTTTTATCTCGTTTTCTGTACTTTTTTGAATGCTATGCTAATTCTTCCCTCCGTTCAATTTCTTCTTCCTGAAATTTCTGCTAGTTGTAAGTTGTGTCCCAGATGGAACATCTAATTTTCTTATTTCTTCCTTCTGTTTTTCTTTTTTTTTTTTTTGTATTTTTCTGAAGTTGGAAACGGGGAGGTAGTCAGACAGACTCCCGCATGTGCCCGACCGGGATCCACCCGGCATGCCCACCAGGGGGCAATGCTCTGCCCATCTGGGGCGTCGCTCTGCCGCAATCAGAGCCATTCTAGCACCTGAGGCAGAGGCCATGGAGCCATCCTCAGCGCCCGGGCAAACTTTGCTCCAATGGAGCCTTGGCAGCGGGAGGGGAAGAAAGAGACAGAGAGGAAGGAGAGGGGGAGGGGTGTAGAAACAGATGGGCGCCGGGAATCAAACCTGGGACTCCCGCACGCCAGGCTGACGCTCCGCCACTGAGCCAACTGGCCAGGGCCCCTTCTGTTTTTCCATCTCCAGATTTTTATGCCAAGTTTGGGAATATTTCTTCACCTTTATCTCAATTATTCTACTGACTCCCTCAGTTCAGCTTTATAAGAGTACATTCTTGCTTAGTGAAGGTTCCTCTTAACAACAACAACAACAACAAAAGCATTTTCTCTGGTTTCACAAATTTAATCTTTTCTCTCCATGAGGCTATTAACCATGCTTTCTTTTCAAGGGTCCCCCCCCCTTTGGTGTGTGTCTTCTCTCTGCTGTCTCTGTTCCCCATGTTCTGCGGTTTTCTGTCTGTCGATTCGGTTTCTGGCTTGAACACGGAGGTGGTCCCTCTGAGGAAACCAGGGCGGGGCCTCCCACTGCCTCGCTGACTTGGGGGGAAGAGTCCCGTGTTCACAGCGGGGCTGCCCTGTCCTTCCCTGTGCCACCGTCCCAGCTCCGGAGGCCTCAGGTTTAATCTCTCCGTGGGCAGACACCCACCTCCTGTGGGGGAGGGGACAGAGTTAGGGAGCCTGTCTCCCCACTCTGCTGTTACCCACCACCCAGGCTTCTTAAATCCACCTTTCTCTGGGCTCAGTGGACTGTCCCCCTCCATTGTCCCCCTCCATTTCATTCCCGCCTTCTCGCGTCTGTGGGTGCCCTCCCTCGGCTAATGTTCCCCCTTCTGTTCCCATTGTTCTTTGGGGTTACGCCTTTACTGAAAAGTTCATTTGTGACCTATTTATAAGGGTCTCCAGGTGGAGCAAAAAAAACCACACACACCTTCCATTCTCTAAGTTCACTAAGAATCGGGTGACCAACTTGTCCTGGTTTGTCCGGGACTTTCTTGGTTTCGGAACCGGAAGTCCTGCGCCCCAGGAAACCCGTTGGTCCTGGCACACTCTCTCTCTCCAGCTGTCACTTCCGAGTCTCCTTTGTCCCATCGCTTGTCTGAACCCACCTGAGTCCGGTGTTCCCTGAACGGCTAGCTGGTCCAGGGAGCAAGTCCACACAGCCGCGGAGAGTGAGGCAGACCGGATCCCTTCTATCACAGACACTCAGAGTGTCTGGAAAAGTCCCTGTATTTCTGGAAGCCCCAAAGATAAACGGCGTGCATGACTATCATTACTGAAATTGCTGGCTGCCGCCGAGACGTGCGTGTCCAACGGCCTCCTGGCCACGCAGCCCCCGCCTGCTCGACCTCTGTAATTATAAGAAAGTGTTTTAAATGGTTCCAGTCCAAACAAGACCTGGAGGTGCCGAGAGCAGGCTGGTCGTTAGGACTGGAGATTAACGACCGCCAGGGAAGAGCGTGGAAGGACTGACTCATGGCCAAGAGCAGGGTTGCGGGGATGACCCCACCGCCTCTGATGCAACAGGGTTTGCAGACAGAAAGGGAGTCAGCCGGTCTCCCTCAGCACCCCCCAGTCCACCCCTCAGGAGTGGGCATAAAGACAACCTTTGATTGGTTGATGGTGTTCCTACATTTCACCAATTAGGCGTGCGTTTGGATGAACTAGCATTTAAAATAAAAAGGCAAGTATGTTTAGGATGAGCGGAACTCAGCAGTCACTCACATGTTAGAGTAAATTAATTTACACCAAGAGGGAGGCAGTGGCTAGAGGGCAGGGTGGGAGGGTGTCAGCATAGGAGAAGCATGGACCAGATGCTACCCCTGCATTAGATCTCAGCTCCACTCATTTATTAGCTGTGTCATTTGGCCTCCCGGAGCCTCAGTTTCCTTATCAGCAAAATGGATATAATTATAGCACGTTCCTCATGAGGCTGGTGTGAAGAATAAAAAAGAAATAAATATGTGCTTAGCACATTATGATAATATGGAACACAGTAAGGACACAATGACAGTGGTATCATTGCTGTTATGATCATCATCAGCCTTGTTTTGCCATTTTTCAAGGGACTCACCTGACTGTCAGTGGACTTGACCCCCACCCTGCCATAGGTAGCCACCTCCTGAGTTGGAAGGCAACAGGAAGAGCAGAACTTCAGTCAGTCGTCAGCTAAGGGAGACCACAATACTGGAACTCAACCAAACAGCCTGCCCATTTAACCTGGTCCTGCGTCCCCAGCAGTCACCTCTACACCCTACAACAAGTGGGGAACAGGCGAGGACTCGCTCAGCAAGTTCTGGGGAGGCAGAGCTGGCAGACTCCTGGCAGCTTCTCCACCTGCCTCCGCCACTCAGGGGGAGCTCCCAGCACAGGTGCTAAAGGGAAGTCCAGTCAAGCTTCGTGGGTCTCGACCGTGGAGAGGAGCCTGACCTGGGTACCACAGCCAAAGTCCAGCATCAAAGGGTTGTGGAGAAAGGTGATCAGGAACGTTCGTTATCTCCACCTCCTCTGGCCTAGAGATTTGGATCAGTGGTGCTCTTCCCTGCCCAGGGGGTCTTTCTCCGGGATGTCTCATGGCGCAGCCCCAGCAAGACCCCGGTCCTAGAAGGACTCCAAGGAGCGCACAGTCGCAGCGGGGAGGCTGGCAACCACAAGGCAATCATACCGCAGTCTGATGAGCCTCTTAGTTCTCGTTGAAATGAGGAAGGGAATTAATGGGGAGCAAGAGAATGAATGAATGAACAAATGAGTGAATGGATGGATGAATGAAGCCACGGATATGGCTGCGGTAAGTGCAGGTTTGGTGGAAGCCTACACGGCTGAATCAGTCCCTCCCTCTCTTCCTCCTGCACCTCCTGCTCACCAATCCCTCTGCTCCATCAATGCTCCCACTCCTATTTTACAAAATCCCAGGAACAACCTGGCGTTTTTAGAGCATGGGAAAGGGGACAACAAGGAGCGAGCAAACTATAAAATCCTCTAGTGGGGGTGATTTGGGGTAGGTAGTTAGGTAAAAGAAGGAGCATTCAAACATTTATTGGTTTGCATCTCCATCACAAATACCTGGAAAATACTTTGAGGCATTGCTTGAGGTTCCTCCTGCCTTTCCTTAATGTCGGAATGTGGGTGAGATGTCTGGAGGTACAGCCACCACCCTGCAACCATGAAGCAACAAACATGAGGATGAAGGGAGAAATGAGGAGAGAGATAAGGAGAGGACCAGAGGGTCAGCACGGGACACACACACAACACTGGGGAAAGGGATGGGGGGAGAGGAGATGAGCCTACATGAGTGTTGCACAACTTTATTTGAATGGTGGCTGCTCTGGGAAGCCCCCATCTGGGCACCACTGTCTTAAGCCCTCTGTCATCGGCCACCTGAACCAAGGCAAGGAGGTTCTTGACCCCCTGGCAGGTCAGAAAGTTGTCCCTGTCCTGGAAAGGTCCCACCAGGGACTCTTCTGACCTCTGTTTCTGTTTTGGAATGCAGGATGGAGTAAGCGGCAGGGAGGAGGGGTTCCTCTCGGCTGGTGTATTTATTCAGGGCCTCTCCCCAGAGGACTTGGCAGAGCTTGTGTTTTCTCAGAGATGAAGAATAAACACAGAGAATCCAGTAGGGCCGGGGTACAGGTTTGGCACGCAGGCGGCCAGGGCCACAAGTGTGTGTGTGTATGTGTGTGTGTGTACGCACGTGTGTGCGTGTACGTGAAAGTGCACTTCCTGTGTGAGTGTGTGCATGCATGACCGTGTCTGTATGAAGTGTGTGAGTGTAAAGGTGCATGAATGTGCCTATGAACATGTGTGTGAGTGTGCATCAACGTGCATGTGAGTGTGAGCATGTGAGCGTGCATGAATGTGTGAGTGCGTGCATGTGAGTATGCACACCCATGTGTGTGGGCAGTAGCACTGTGCTGTGATCATCACCACAACCTCTGTCTAGAACACTGGAATTTGCAAAGCCCCTTTGCAAAAATAGAACAGCTACACAATTTTCCCACTTAAAGGACACAATTCAGTGTTGTTTGTATGTCTCTAGGTGAGGTGCAACCATCACCTCAATCACTTTCAGAACATTTCCATCACCCCCAAAAGAAACCTCGTACTCATTAGCAGTCACTCCCCAGCCTGCCCCCAGCCCCCAGCCACCCCTAAGCTACTTTCTGTGTCCATGGGGTTACCTGTTCTGGACAGTTCACATAAGTAGAATCATACAATGTGTGGTCTGTGTCTGGCTGCCTTTACTCAGCATAGCGTTTGCAGCGTTCAGCCAGGTTGTAGCATGAGTCAGTACTTCATTCCTTTTCGTGGCTGAGTAATATTCCACTGTGTGGATAGGCCATGTTTTGTTTATCCACCCATCAGCTGATGGGCATTTGGACTGTTGCCACTTCGATCTATTGTGAGTAACGCCGCAATAAACATTCATGGACAAATTTTGTGTGGACATACCTTTTCAATTCTCTTGGGTCCATACTGAGTAGAATTCCCGGGTCTGTTTTAACTCTTGAGGGCCGGCTAGACTTTTCCAGAGTGGGTGCACCTGTCTTGCATCTCCCTGATGACTGATGATGTTAAACACCTTTTCATGTGCTTATTGGCCCTTTGCATGTCTTTTGGAGAAAGATCTCTTCAGATCCTTTGCCTGTGTCTTAATCAGGTTCTTTGTCTTCATTAGTAAAGCACTTTTATAGGCACACATCCTGCTGCCACATGTCCCTGCTGCAAGCCAGGTGATGGCGTCCCTGTGCTGTCATCCCATCTTATGGACAAGGAAAGTGAGGCCTAGACCGGTCTCACCAGATGACTGCATCATTTGCAGGGCCCTGTGCATTATGGAAGTGTGGGCCCTTTGTTCAAAAAGCATTAGGGACCCTGGCTGGTTGGCTCAGTAGTAGAGTGTTGGCCCAGTGTGTGGAAGTCCTGGGTTCGATTCCCGGCCAGGGCACACAGGAAAAGCACCCATCTGCTTCTCCACCCTTCCCCCTCTCCTTCCTCTCTGTCTCTCTCTTCCCCTCCCTCAGCCAAGGCTCCATTGGAGCAAAGTTGACCCAGGCATTGAGGATGGCTCCATGGCCCCTGCCTCAGGCACTAGAATGGCTCCAATTGCAGCGGAGCATCACCCCAGAGGGGTCGAGCTTCTCCCCCTGGTGGGCATGCCAGGTGGATCCCTGTCAGGTGCATGCGGGAGTCTGTTTATCGGCCCCCGCCCCCCGCTTTTTGGGAAAAATGCAAAAAAAAAAGGCATTAGGGATTTCAGGACAGTGACAGTGGAGCATAAACCAGGTGAGTAGACCTGCGTGACTGCTCGGCTCACTCACCCACGGTGCCACCCCGCTCTGATTGACCGTAGTAGTAACAGCTCACGTTTGGTCTCTGGTTACTGTGAGCAGGGCCTAGCCTAGATCGTTGACCTACAGGACGTACCAAGGTTGACAACCAGCTTGATTGAGTGTGGCTGCCATTACTGTACTTTACAGGTGAGATATGGAGACTCAGAGACACCCCCCCCCCCGCCCCACCGTGAAGAGCTGGTGCTGAGATGAGAGGTCAGGCAGGGAGGGGAGGCCACCAGCAGAGGGACAGCTCTGAGCCTGAGTCTTGGTGGGGACCCTAGGGCGCAGTGCGGAGCTGGTACTTCAGAGAGGTGAGGATACTTATCCACAACTCTGCCCATCACGGGGGCGGGGGGTGCTTCTCGGGCCTTAGCTCCCAAAAGGTTCAGTGTGTGCTAAACCAGGGGTCCCCAAACTTTTCACACAGGGGGCCAGTTCACTGTCCCTCAGACCATTGGAGGGCCAGACTATAAAAAAAACTATCAACAAATCCCTATGCACACTGCACATATCTTATTTTAAAGTAAAAAAACAAAACGGGAACAAATACAATATTTAAAATAAAGAACAAGTAAATTTAAATCAAGAAACTGACCAGTATTTCAATGGGAACTCTGGGCCTGCTTTTGGCTAATGAGATGGTCAATGTGCTCCTTTCATTGACCACCAATGAAAGAGGTGCCCCTTCTGGAAGTGCAGCGGGGGCCGGATAAATGGCCTCGGGGGGCCGCATGTGGCCCACGGGCCGTAGTTTGGGGACCCCTGTGCTAAACATTAGATCCCCCAGCCCTGAAGTACCATTACTCTAATTACAGACGAGGAAATGGAGGCCTGGAGAGGCTTAAGAACTTGTATAAAGTTATCACCCTCGTGACTGATTGAGCTGGATTCAAACCCAGGCCCTCTGGGTCCAGAGCCTGTGCTCCTAACCACAGGGCACAGTGCTGGAGCTGTGGCCCCACTGGCTGATGACCCAAGTTCTTTGCTCTCAGATGTGGAGCACACAGATCTCAGCACCGTCCCAGACCTGGGCCTGCTCGGGTCACTGTCACAGCTGCCCCTCCCTGGCCCAGGATCTGTCCGTGCCTGTGGAGGGCGATGGCTCTGTGGGGCCTGAGTTTTTATCACTGTGCCGTACGCTCCCTCCGCCCCTCCCGCTCTGGCCTGGGCACTGCCACTCTGATGTGGTTCCTGCTTCCCGTCAGGCATCTGGCCTGCACATGGAAGGGTGCATCCGAGCCTGTCTCCCCTCCCCCTGGCCCCATGTCCCCCTTGCTGTGCTCCACAGCTGCTGTGATTCCAACGTCCTCCAGACTCTGTGTTCCTGCTCGGGGCTCTGTCTTCGGAGGGGTTGGGAGTCAGGGCTTGGAGACAGCTTCTGGGAAACCCGGGCATCAGCCTGCTCTCCAGGGGAAAGAACAGGACCGAGATGTTCCCTGTGGCTGCAGCAAAGAGCTGCAAGCTGGCAAACAGTGTTGCTCTGAGCCCGGCAAGCACCCCACCCACTGTCCAGACGATCTCTCACTGCCCCTCCAGTACAGCATCTAACGGGGCAGCATCCACACAACGGGGACAGCCAGCTCCCTGCTCCAACTGTGCGCTGTTATACATTTTGGAAAGCACCTTGCAAATGTGGGGGTGGGGTGGGGTGTCGGGAGGGGTGTGTGTCTCTAGAGACAACTCAGGCTCACACTGGGTTACCCACAGATGACAGCCGCCAACCCAGCCCTCTCGCCATTTTATGGACCACTTGGTAGAGACACTCAGAGCTCCCGCCAGAGGGCTGGGTGACCATCGGTCAGTGAGTGATCCACATGGGTGCATTCCAGACACCTGAGCATCTGGTTTGAATCCCGTGCCCACTCTCAGGACTGTGCAACCCAACCCTCTGAGTCTTCCACTCTGAACATGTCCTGTGCAGCGGCCTTGCTGGACTGCTTAAAGATGAACATATATTCCAAATGACTGCTTAATGCCCAGACATAGTCAGCACTAAAAAAAATGTAATATTACATATAAATTTAAAACACACAGGGGCCTCCGGGCTGATCTGTGACCTACTTTTTAAATTGAACTCTTGGAGTTTTCCAAACTGCTTGGATTGCAAATTACAGTGTTGGCAATTGGGAGCTGTGTGACCTCAGGCAAGTCACTTAGCCCCTCTGTGCCTCACTCTCCACATCTATGAAATGGGAATAAAAACGGTACCTAGATCAAAGGGTTGCTGGGAGAATTAAATTAGTTAACACATAGAAAGGGCTTTGCCCAGTTTCTGGTACAAAAATAAGCTCTTTGGACAAGCTGGCTATTTTCTCTATTACTTCTCCAAGGAACGGATATGCAATTTATTTAGTTCAATTTCTCTTTAAGCAGCTTGCCCAGAGCTGGAATTTGAAACCAAAGCCTCTCTGTATGACACCAAAGCCCAGCCAGCTAATCAAGGTGGAAGCCTGGAAGCTTTTAAGATTGGGACGGAAAGCCAAAGAGAAACGCACTTCGTAAACACCTTGACGGCCAGAGAACGCTTGCTGGTCCTCAAGAGCCTCTGACGCAGACTCTGAGCTCACGCCCCACCCCACCTTCAGCCAAATGACCTCAGAAAAATCACTTCCTGTCTCTGAGCCTCAGTCTCCCTCTCTACAAGACGGGGAGGATGCAAAGACCTGCCACCCCCAGGAGCGCTGTGCATCAAAGGCAGGTACACAGCAAGCAAACCCCTCTGGCTTCGAGGTCAGAAAGAGCCAGCATGGACGTTCGGATCAGCCGCTTCCCTGCTAATCAGCAAGTCAGTTCACTGATCTGTGCCTCAGTTTCCTCATCTAAAACATGTGAGAGGAAAAAAAGCAGTTTTCCTGAGAATTAAACATAGGCCAGATGGTGTTGCCCTAATTTGGGAGCTGATGTCCTTGGCTCAGGGTCACCATCACTAGTGACCAAGCCTCAGCACCTGCGGAGGGCATAAAACTTTCCCAGGATGGCTCAGCCCCTGCCCTCCGTGTCCCCGTCACTGCTGCCTGTGGGCATGGGGTCGCCCTTCGCTGCCAAGGATCAATCAGCCTCTCCTCCCCACGGTGACGGAACCTGAGCTGGGGCGGCATGTTGTGCTCTCACCACGTGGGCTGATGATAAATAACCCCGGAAGTAAGAGCTGCTCAAAGCATGAGAACCATTAATTGTGTGTTTTATATAAACATATTTTTAAAAAAATAATTTGGCATGCTGCAATGAACACACATTACTTCTATAAGGAAACAAAATTAAGCCGAGAAAAGACGTATGCAAGGAATGAGATCGTCGGCAGGTTTATAGTGACTCCGTTTTCTCTCCTGGAAAGCGTGCTCGACACTCTAACAGACTGACCCCGAGCTACCCTGTAAACCCCAGATTCTCCTCCTGGATAATACACCCAAAAGAACTGAAAGCGTTCAAACAAAACCTGCACGTGAGCGTTCCCACGAAGCAGAAACAGCCTGAACACCATCACAGGTGCATAAACAAAACATGGTCCATCCACACGAGGAACTATTTTTCAGCCAGAAAAACGAACGGGGTTCTGACACCTGCTGCAACAGGGATGACTCTTAAAAACACTGTACTAAGTGAAAGAAGCCAGACACCAAAGGCCACATATCGTGGGACTCCATTTATAGGGACTGTCCAGAACTGCCTGATCCACAGAGACAGAAAATAAATGAGTGCTTGCCGGGGGCTGGAGGGAGGGGATGAAGTGGGGGGTGATTATTAATGGGTATGAGGGGTTTTTTTTTGAGAAACCAAAATATTCTGGAATCAGATAGTGGCGACAGTTGCACAAAATTGTGGCTGCACTAAAAGCCACTGAGCCACTCACTTTAAAATGGTTTAAGTGCAGAATTTAGTTCTACGGATTTGGCCTTAATAAAAAAACAGGAACAAACAATATCTACCCCCAAAGAGCTGGGCCTGGCATGTAATAAGAACCGGCAGCCTTCCCTGGAAGTGCATGCTGAGGCTTGCACGGTTCTCGAGCTCTGCTGTCACAACACCAGGCCCGAGCTTCCTGCTCCGGCAAGCCGGTGCTGCGTCCTGGGCCCGGAGAGCAGGAGGGAGCCCTCTCCGTGAACCCCCCAGCCCCCTTTACACGGCACTCGAGGACTTAAAAGGAAACAAATGAAGGCCAAACACGGAAACTGCAAGGGAAGTCCCTGCAGTAAAGGGGGAGAGCCCAGAACAGCGGGGTGCCCTCTTTCTTCATGAAGACCAACTCGGGAAAAATAAAAGTCACATGTGGCATTTTTCTCCATTTAATGATGAAAGCCGTTAAAGCATGTCCAATAGAAAAGAATAGAATCCCACCGCGTAGACTGCATACTGTTAGAGAGCGTAGGCTTGGGAACCAGACTGCCTGGGTTCAAATCCTGCCTCTGGGCAGAGGCTGTGCAGCCTCGGTCAAACAGCTTAACCTCTCTGTGCCTCAGGTTCCTCTTCTGTACCAACCTTATGGGACGATTGTGAGGATCACATACAAGGTCTGGCGCAGCGTGAGGACCTTGTAAATATTAGCTCTTATTGAAGGTGTTATAATATGATGGCTGGCTATTCATGAGAAAACATTCCCTAATATTTAGCCCCCAAAAATGTTAATTTTCTGGGCAAACGTCACGAATGCAACAGAGAGACAGCTCTCTAGCCCTTTGGACTGAGATTTGATTGGGTAAAGTGAGATGGGCCGTGGTCATTGCAGCCCAGAGTCTTTCCACTTCGGTCCCATCAACCCTGGGGGCAGAGTCTTCTCTGGGGCAAGGCCGCCCTGTTCACTGCGGGGTGTCAGCAGCACTTCCAGTCTCCACTCACTACCTGCCCACTCCATTGCCACTCCCATTGACCACAACCAAAAGTGTCCCCAGACTTTGTCAAATGTCCCCTGAGAGCAAAATCATCCCTGGCTGAGGACCCAGTGCTACAGAAGGAAACCATCGGAACAAAGGGATGATCATCACATTGTATCACAGTTTCTTTTGAGAAGCACTGTACTGGGTGAGTTTGCTAAAATCACCTTTTAGGATAAGAGATAACTTCTCAGCTTGGTGAAGTTGGCAAAACTTTTGAACCTAGAGTTAAAAACCCAGTGTCTCGACTCTGGCTCTTCATCACCGTATGTGTGACATGAGACACTATGAGACACTTATCTCTCCCTGTCCTCTCCATTTTGTCTTGCCTCGTGGAGACAATATACATGGGTTCTCCAGAGCCTGTGGCCAATACCTGAGCAAGTGTTTCCCAAATGTCACTCACTGGCCTGCGTGACTTTTACCTGTACCTGTAACACAGCCATATTATTATTCATCCGCTCTGCTCCCTCCTCTTCATCCTCACTGAAATTCCCAAGTGAGTATCCACTTAAGCAGTGACTGCTCAGTCCTGTCTTTAGAGTGCTCGTTATGTTTTTTTTTCTAATACAGTTAGAATTAAACTCATCAAACTAAAAAGAGGTGTCTGCATCCTTCCTACAAACCATCCCACCTGCCACCAGAGGTGTGTCCAGAACAGCCTTTGTGAAGCAGCCAAATAAACTCAGATGGGTGAAAATCCTTTGCAATATTAAAAAAAATATATTACTACAAGTGCGAGAGATGAGTTTGATGAATTCGAACCAATGCTGATGGAGCACCGCTCTGGGACATTTGAAATGACACGAGTTGCTTCCCATTCTGCTTTGCCATCGTCCCTCGCTCCCACGTTTCTGCCACTTGGATGTGAGGCTGTGACAGGGCTTCTGTCTTGCCCTGGGACAGGGGTGCTGCGCCCCAGCCTTACCTCGCTGGGGACTCTCTGGGTTGACTAGAGATGTATCCCCATACAGGGGAGCTCGGCTGGCCGGGGAGCCTTCTCGGAGGGGCTCTTCTCCCCAGAAAACCTTTCCTGTGTTTGGACAGGCACAGCAAATCTGAGCAATGAAAGGGTCTCCGAGCAAGCCCCCTCATGGTCAGAGGCATGGAGGACATGAGAAAAGGACTTGGTTGTCCAGGAAGGTGGCTCTCTGGGCAAGTTGCTCAGGACCTTTTTGACGTTTCCTCCACCCTAGAGATAAGCCTTTTTCTCAACTTCCCAGCCTTCTCTAAACTCTAACCTCCAACTCCCCAGAAGTAGGGACTACTGTTGCAAAAAATAGACATTTGAAGTACACCCTCCTCCCCAGCCCAGGGAACTGTCCCACCCAAGGAGGTGGTCCCCTCGCCAGCCATGCTTTGTCGCACGCCCTGCCTGGGCAGCCACAGTAGATCGGCTCAGGGGCAGATGTGACTCAGGCTGGGCTAAGCGCAGGCTCTCTCCATAGAGTTGGAACTGAGGTGGGGAAGGGAGCTATGGGTGAGCCTCTCCAGTGGGCACCCCTGTGTGCCTGCCTTCTTTCAGTGGTATCCCTGGGCCCTAGCGCAGCCCTGGTATCCCAAAGGCACCCCTTGAGTCTTTGCAGAACGGAAGCACGTGAGTGGAGGTCTTTAAGCATCTTCACCGATTCCTGGCTGTTCAGACTCCAGGGTTCTCCTTCTAGTTGGAAGCTAGAATTGCCATGGGGCCCAGGCCAGACCCCAGAGGTTCTCGCTGATTGCTCCGAGGTGTGGCCTGAGCATCGGAACAACTTCAAAGCTCCCCAGGTGATTACATGTGCGGCCAGCGCAGGTCCAACCCCCCTCTCCGTTTCTGCGGGGTGTCTCAGCTTCCCTGCCTGACTTGGTGTGAGGTGGATTCTGCTCCTCACAATCCAGAAAAGAAATAACTACAATGGTTCTAAAAGCTTCCACTCATTTCCACCTCAGTCAACTTGGGTGGGCTGTCCGGCAAGAATGGGGCTCTGTGCCTCTGGAATCTTATACATTGTTGTCCCTGTTTCTCCAGTCTCTTCTTCCCCTGCTCTGCTCCCTCCCTTAGATCCAGCGCAGGACCACCTGGCTGTAGCCTGAACATCCCCAAACCCATTCCTGCCACAGGGCCTTTTGCATAAGCTTTGACCTCTGCCCCGACATGCGCCTTAGAGCTTTTGGCTGGCTAGCTCGGTCCTCACTTTATTCAGGGCTCCATCCAGTGTCACCTCCTGACCACTGATCTTGGTCCCTTTTGGACACATCCCACCTTGTTTATTCTCCTTATAGCATCATCATGACCTGGAGTATTCTCACTTGTTCATCTATTTGTTTCTTTATCAGCTGAAGTGTTTTTGTCCAGAATGTAAGACGCAAGCGGATAGAAAGCTGGTCCATTCCCCATTGGCTCCCTTGTGCCCAGCCCAGGCTCATTGACTCTTTTCAGAATGAATGAATGAAGTCCATTTCTCAGATGAAGAAACTGATCCCCAACTCGCCCCGAAGCTTCGAATGAGTTCACTCCGAACATGAACCCGGGACCCCTTTCCCCAGTTGGCCACTGGGACGTTCTAGTGCAGATGCCTGTCCCCGCCCCCCCATCACTTGGCTCCTCCCCCTCAGTCTGGCTGTGATTACTGGTTGCTGCCACCCACCCGCAGTCTAACAAACGGGGAACAGCTGTGCCGCAGGAAACCGCCTCCAGCTCAACCCCGATGCTGTAGGGATGTCTTTCGTTAACGTCAATAGGCTTTTAACATTCATTTTTTTCTCTTTGTGCAAAATACCTATCATTAATTCTGACTTGCGAGATCAAACAGTTAACAACGTGTTGATCCAAGCGTGCTTTCAAGTGATGTATTGTACCATTTTGGAGACTTATGGGCGGTTGCTACTTTTTTTGACAAACACGTCCAAGTCCACTAGAGAGGGGCGAACCAGCATCCCGGGGAAGGAAGCAATTAACAGCTCCATGCCGAGGGGTCCAAGCACCATTGCGTCATACGTTTTATTGAACACTGCCTTTTTCTTTTGCGTTCTGGTGGGTTGTTTTTTTTTTTCAACCAAAGGAAATGAGCCTCTCTAATCCATCACTTCAAGCAGCATCAGAGGCAGAGTGGAAAATAAAAAGGCTTCATTGAGCATCACTGAGCTTTCCCCTCCTCTCATGTTGCTGTGACTCTGCAGGGCCGTTTTGTGAATGGACTTTTCTTTCCTCCTCGTATGGCCCCCTCCATCTTCCCTTGGAGAAACTTATGGTTTTTTCAGCACTTTACATGCCAAATCGCAACGGTTGCAAGGCAAGAGCACATTTTTAATGCCTCCATGATCCAAATGAGAATATAAGCAGGCGACATAGTCAAGTATATATAAACACTAAGGAGTGGTGAAGACTGTGGCAAACTGCAGAATTCATGCCCAGTCTGCAAGGGCTGCCACTACTCAGAGCCACATAATGGTTCTATTTTGAGAACCTAGAAATGTGAGTGTGTGTGTGTGTGTGTGAGAGAGAGAGAGAGACAGACAGACAGACAGAGGGAGAGACAGAGAATGAGAAAGCGCAAGAGAGAGAAAACGTAAAAAATAATACATACACAGGTCAAATGGAAATAGGGCAAGAAGGTCACCAATTTACAAACCCTGGTCTCTGGCTGAGCTCCTAAACCAGACCATGGTTAACCTCTAGAACAAATCAGCAGGCAAAGGAGTCAAAAAAGCCCAAAAGAAATGAGGTATATCCGTGGGGAACGTTAAATTTATTAGAGATTTTTGGAGGGGGAAGTTTGTGGAATTTCACTGATAGACCACTTAAAACATCATTTTAATATTAAAGCCAACTGTGAGATAGAGCAAAGTGTAAAAAGTAAATCAACATTTTAAAAACCCAGAACTTCAAAGAAATTTTGCTTTTGCACACGTGGATTTGGGAAGCCCCCACCCAAGTCCCTAGTTTATATGTTCCTTTTATTCTATAGTCAGAAACACTTTGATGGAAAAGGTTGAGACACTTGAGAGACTTGGTTTTCTCACCTGTGAAGTGGGTATAATAGCTGTACCTACCTCGCAGGGTATTTCAGAGAATCAATGAGATAATGAGTATGAGGCTTCTGGCCTCCCCAGCCTGCCACCCTTCCTTCCAGTCCTCCCTCTGAAGCCGCCACTTGGTCCCTTCACTGCCCCTATCCTGCCCTGCACAAGCCTAAAAGGAGATGCCACCCAATGCTTGTCCTGGATTTGATCTGCTGTCTCCGTGAAAAATTTGTGAATTTGAATCCCCTGAGAATGCACAGGAGCTTGTCCTGTGTCTCACTATCTGTGTGGCCGATTCCCTGTCTCTGTGAACATCTCCTGCTCTGGCGGCTGCAATCTTGGCTTCCTCTGGGATGGAGAGACTTGTCCTGGCCACAACTCCCCTCTGTTCCTTCCAGGGCTAGGTGTGGGCTGACACACAGTAGGAGCTCATTGAAATTTTGGTGGAAATATAAGCATGCCAAATTAGCTCCCCAAACAGGTCATCTGCTTTCGTGAAATCATTCTGGCAGAATTTTGCTGAGATGCAAGGCTGTTGAGTGATTTATGGAGCTGTTAAACGTACCCTAAGTCAATCTCGCTCTTCTTTTTTAAAGGGTGGGGGTAGAGAAGTGACATCCTTCGGGGAAAAATAAAGTCTCCGCGCTCGAATTTGCAACCTGGGGCCTGACATTGCACAGAAAATGGCCACGGCTGTAACGCGAAGCCAGCCCGTCGATTGGAGTATGACAGTTTTAATGTTCCCCAAACCTTGCAAAATGTGCATCCAATTAACCACTACTGAAGGGCTTTATTTATAAAATAATACTTTTGTGGTCAGGTTGCACTTTTTCCATTCATTTCTGGTGCACGGGGCTCAAGTTGCAGCCTCCTCCTGTGATTAATAGAGACAAACGCTGGGTTTCTGCTGCAGCCGGGGCGCTGGGTGGGGTCTGGGCCAGAGCCGATTTCCAGTGGAACCCAAACCTGGAGACTTCTTTTCTCCTGGCGGCCTCTCGGGCAACACACTCAGAAGTGCTTGGGGAGAGCTGGAGGAAGGAAGAGGTGTGCAAGGACTGTAACACCATTTTTCTTGGGCAGGAATGAACGGACATAAGTATCGTGTGATCCCGTCATCCCCTGCACAGCCCTCTGGCTCATTGGAGGGGACGTCTGAAGAATTCTGTGGTATGTGGGAAACAGCTCCCTGACCCACTCAAGGGTTTGGTTTCCTTTCATAAAGCCCATTTTACTCCTGTTAATGCACGTGCATCGTTACAGTAGTGGCGGCTGAGTCCAGTAGGAGGGCGGTTAGAATCTGGAGCCGGCAGAAAGCCAGGGACGATTCGGTGCAGGGGTTGACAAGCGTTTTCTGCAAAGGGTCAGGTGGTAAATATTTTCACCTTTGCAGGCCAGACCATCTCTCATGACTCTACTGCATCCTGCCTTTGTTAGCCATGCACAACATGTAAACAAACAGGAGTAGCTCTTCCAATAACACTTTATTTACAGAAACAGGTGGTGGGTTGGATTGGGCCCCTGGACCTGCATTTGCCAATCCTGGTTCTGCCCACGGGGAACTGAGACACACAGAACTGAAGCAAGCTGATCACTCTTCCCAGGGATGAAAGAAATGTCCTGTCCACCACGGGCATGAATCTTGGTTGATTGTCTATGGTGTGCAGGGACTGTAACTCCCACCGAAGTCACTTTCTCTTTCAAGTCCTCTGAGCCAGGTGGAAGAAACCTCATTTTAGGGCTCTGGGTTCACCCTTTTCCTGGAGCATTGCTTAGGGGGCCCGTAGAGCTCTGGGCAGATGAGTGGCACCTGATCCGGGCTGTCCCCAGGTGCCCTGGGCGTGTGCTGAGCTGGCCTCCTTCCCTCCGGCCCTCAGTTCTCATTAGCCACACCTATGCCCTCTGTATCTTGAGAGCAAAGCCTCTTCAGGGTGATGGGCCCCTGGCCACACATGACTGAGCAGCCAAGGAGACGTGGGTGGGCCCAGCAGCATTTGCTAGAGCAGCGGTCTTGGGAACCTTTTTGGCTGAGAGAGCCGTGAACGCCACATATTTTAAAATGTAATTCCATGAGAGCCATACAAGGACCCGTGTACGTTACACATTATCCAATAAAAATTTGGTGTTGTCCCGGAGGACAGCTGTGTTTGGCTCCAGCCACCCGCAACCATGAACACGAGCGGTAGGCAATGAATGGATTGTAATACCTGAGAATGTTTTATATTTTTAACGTTATTATTTTTTTTTATTAAGGATTTGTCTGCGAGCCAGATGCAGCCATCAAAAGAGCCACATCTGGCTCGCGAGCCATAGGTTCCCGACCCCTGTGCTAGAGTCTTCTCCGTTAATCCCCCCACCACTGCCCTGTGGATGCAAACAGCTTTCCGGGTTGGTGAGTGCACATCCTTAGCATCTGTTCTCATAGCTGCAGAGTGGCCCACAGAGGCTGCAGAACCACACCATTGGACAAGTATCTCCCTTTCCCATCTGTTACAGAGAGATTTGTGACAATAGCTTTTTTGAGAGCTGTACCTTACAGATTTCCATTTGAAAAGCAATGTTCCATTTTCTCCATGCCCAGAAGTGAGGGGCACGCACCCGGACCCCCCGCCCCCCGCTGCTGCTTTGGGTTCTTGGGCATGGAACCTGGGCGGAGACTGCACAGAAGAGCAAGGAAGCCCGGGGCGGGGAGAGGAAGCTTTCGCTCGCTGGGGTGGAAAGCGACGGGCAAGTCCTCACAGGTGAAGGACACTGATGACCCAAACTGCTCCGTCTCCGGGCAGAGGGTGGCACACACGTGAGAAACGCAGAGAGGTTTCCCAAAGCGCAATGTATCGCATCTGTTTTATTTTCTGGTGGAAGTGAAAGTGACCCCATAAAACAAACAGTTTTATCTTCAGGCCCTAGAATACATGGGATTCCAGGAGGGTGATCAAAAGGGAGCGTCTGAGGGGAGTAAAAGCGCCTTTGGGGTCACAGGTTAGCACCAGCCTTCCTTAACAATGTCATTAAGAGTCCTTGATGGGGGAGTGGAGCTGACATCTCCCTGTGAAAACACCCCGCATGCTTTGCCTTGAACTTTCCCAGGACAAAATCGTGGTCCTCCCTCTCCTGCTTCCACCAGCAGCTGGCTCTGCAAACTCCCCCTACAACTCCTGAGAAGGAGCAGCCCGAGCCCCCTAGAAGTGCCACCACACATGTCCCTGTCACAGAAAGACCTAGAGCACCTAGCAGGGCGGCCCTTCTCCCTCCCTCCCTCCCTCCCTCCTTTCTTCCTTCCTTCCTTCCTTTCTCCCTTCCTTCCTTCCTTCCTTCCTTCCTTCCTTCCTTCCTTCCTTCCTTCCTTCCTTCCTTCCTTCCTCCCTTCCTTTTTTCCTTCCATTAGTCCCAAATTTCCATGATTCCAAGTTTGCTGGTGATCCTGGGTGTCCCAAGTCCAAAATAGAAGTTGTTGTATTCATTCAATCACTGATAACTGTTAACTGGTTTTCTGCTGTTTTATCCACCTGTGGGGAGCTGTGGGCTGCAGAGGGAAGCAGAGACATCCTGGCAATGAAGACAGAGAAAAAACAGAATTGGCTCCCAGCAAAGAAGGCACTTTGCATAATATTGTAGCAACGGCTGTGCAGCAAGTCAAGAGAGCGGTGGGGTCCAGAGAGTAACCAGGAGGGTCCGGGTTCTGTTTTACCAAGCGTGGTCAGTCTGGAAAGGAGCTGGGAGAACCACCCCACCCGCTGCCCTCACTCATCCTGCACCCAGAGCAGCTCCTTTGTGCCAGACTCTCTTAGGTTAGAGCAAGGCGCACCACAGGAAGACCCTGCCACCACAGAGCTGGTGTTCTAGAATGGGGATTCTCAACCATGCAACTACTGACATTTGGGGCTGGATGCTTCCCTGCTGTGGGGGACAGTCCTGTGCATTTTAGAGTGTTTAGCAGCAACCCTGACCTCTATCCACTAGATGTGACAGAGGTATTCACCTCCAAGCTGTGACAACAAAAATGTCAGCAGACATCGCCACCAGCACCCGCCCTGTCGGTGATAATACCCCCCAGGATGAGAACCCCTGCTCTAGACGGTGATGGCCTCACTCAAACTTGGAAGGAGTCTTCGGTTTCTGACAGGAAGACTTGCCTGGGGGAGGGGGGTCGACTGCGGGGGTCTCAGAAGGTGAGGACAGCAGGCCAGGACAGGGAGTCAAATGGTCCCATAGGGGCTCAGGAACTGCCATGCTCCGTCAGAGTTGTCCACCTTGAGCAAGGGACCTGGCCTGTAAGCCCCATTCACCTGTCCAGTGGACACAGGGCAGCTGTCCTGGGCTGGGAGTGTGATGTTGGGGACCTGACTGTCTTCAACCAAGTTCCAGAGAGGGACTCAGCTGAGAGCTGAGGCCACCAATTCCTCCGCCAGCTGGGGACACAGTTGCTGGGACCCGGAGTGACCACCCTGGCATCCACATAGACAGTGGCTACCTGAGCATTGACGGTGCCATAGGGGCCCTGGGTCAGCACAGAGAGGCCTCCGTGTGCAGGCGGAGCAGGAGGGACATCTTATTCATTTCAGGGCTCCTGGGGCACAGCCTGGCTCCACACATGCACTGAAGTCTTTGCATTGGGAAATAATGTACTTTCTACAAATTGAGGTAAAAGTCACATAATATAAATGAACCATTTTAAAGCAGAGGCATTTAGTAGATTAACAATGTTGTACAGGCATCACTTCTATCAAGTTCCAAACGTTTTCATTGCCCCAGGAGGAAACCCTTTCCCCATGAAGCAGTCCAACCCTCTCCGGTCAGCCCCAGCCTCTGGCAACCCGCTGATCCACTTCCCTCTCCATGGACTTCCCTCGTTTGCACGTTCGGTACGAATGGGACCCCGCACTCTCTGACCTTTGCGTCTGGCTGTGCTTGCTGCTGTAAATGTAAATGCTCCCAGGACGGCAAGGCGGGGTCTTTAACGACTGCTGTTGGGTCTTTTCCGGGCAGCAGGTATTATGTTCCCAACCACTTCTCTTTGAATGGAACCCTAATAAGCCAGCTGCAGAATCAGGAATCAGCATCAGAGGCAGGTGCCCAGCATCTCTGGTTTTTCTCATTTGCAATTCTAAGGATGCCCTCGGGCTAAGAAACTCTTGGGGGGGGAGGTTTTATTTTGTAGTCCATCATCATCTAATTGAACACTTTTATTTTTTGCATTCAGCGAAACCAGGATTTTGTGAGTTACCTTTACCCTCGCAGGAGGAAGGTCCCCCGGTGGTGGGATTTCAGCCGGTTTCTCCCAACAGAGACAGCTCCCCAGTCTCCAGACCTGCCTGGAGAGTCAGGCCCTCCCACTTGTGGACCCGCTTCTAAATGACAGGTTTCAAATTTCCCTTCCTCTGGCTGGGGGAGGGGAGGGCTATTCACTTCTACCACCACGGAATACAAATAATATTTCTCTTGGAGAATTTTCTCGCTCCCAAGGCCATTTTCCTGAGATCCAAGCGTTCAAAGGCATTGCAGGGTGTAGCTGAGTTGTATTTCTGAAACTGCCAGAGCCCGCTTAGTGTTCACTCCTGCCCAAGGGTTCACACTTTTATTCTTCCCTCGAAGCCACTTCACCCTCCGTGTCGCCGTCCCTTGCTATGCTTTGTGGATCATCCCAGTTAAACTGATTCTGAGACGTGGGACCGATTTTCTCTTCCCTGTCGGGACTGCTGGTCTGTATGAAAACTGGTCTTTTCTCTCTCTCTCTCTCTCTCTCTCTCTCATCTGTGTGCCATTTAAACATTTTTGCCGACGTTTTTTTTCCTGCATTTGCTGCAATCCTTAGAGTGTTTTACAAAGTTCTGATATTTGAATGTCCATGATTTGTCTGAAAGTTATAATTTTAAAAACAGTGTTTGCCAATCATCAGATCCTACTTACATAATGGACATTTATAAAGTCGAAGTCGAAGTATATGATAGTAGTTATTACGGGCACAGGCTCCGGGGGCAGACTGTCAACTGAGTGACCTTGGTTACGTCTTCCTGAGCCTCAATTTCATCCAAAACTGAGGATAATAATACTACCTATTTGTGGCAAAAGCTGCTAATTATCTCTCACTAGGCTTCTTCCCTTCTCCCTGAGCAAGAAGAACCTTGACTCTTCCCTGGGCCTGTAACCAGCTGGAATAAAAACTATATTTTGCAATATTTTTTTTTACACCAACATAACATGACTCAATGTTGTTAAAAGGGGCATACACTGGTATGCTTGTGTGACTTCTACACAGTGTGCTAAGGGAGGAAGTGTGGCCTTCTTCATTTCTTCTTCCTTTTTTGCTGGCTGGAATTTTATGTAATGGCTGGATCTCCAGCAGCCACATTGGACCACGAAGGTCACCTGGGGAATGGAGGCCACACATGGTAGAAGAAGGAAAGGGTGGGGGCTCACTAATCCCAGCCTTGCATTGCTTATCTTCAAATTTTCTTGGAATCACGGACAGCTTCTGCTTCCTGTCATTTATATTGAACTTGATCCTTATACGGTTACCTCAAAAGATTGTTATGAAGATTAAGTGGGTTAAGAGAAGTTTAACAGCTTTAAATGCTTAGTACATAATCCAGGACAGAGTTTGCCCTCAGTCTATGGTGGTTGTTACTTTTTTTTATTATTCATTTTAAGCAAAAATAGGATCACATTTGAGTTGTTACATTTCTCACACGAGAAGCCCACACTGACTTGCTTGTGAGTCTGTGAAACTGAGGATGTGTGAGTCGGCCCCGACCCATTCAGGCTTAGACCCCACACTCCACACTCCCAATTCCACTGGATTGCCAGATGAAATACCAAATACCCAGTTAACACTTGGACTTCAGACGAACAACAAATAATGTTGAACTATGAATACATCCCATATATTCATTACTCTTTGTTGATTCACATTTAACCAGGAATCCTGTGTTTAGATTTGCTAAGTCTGGCAACCCTAGACCCCACACCTCTCTCCCAGCTGTTAGAGGGATTGTCACAGAGCAAGTTCCTAAGGAAGCAGACCCTGGGACAAAATTACTATGCAGGAAGTTTGCTGGGGGGTGTTTCGGGATAATACACAGGTGTGTGGGCGGTTGTTGGCCAAACAATCGAATTATTTCTCTCAAGAAGCTCAAAAAAGGAGAGTTCAAAAGAGGAAGCATCCATGGCTGACTCACAATGGTGACCCCATCGAGCAGGGACATGACGAGCACAGTCCTACGTGGGAAACAGTGCAGCCAGGACCTTAGCGTTACCTGGAACCCCGAATAAGCTTCTTGCTCCTGTGATGCCTGACTCTAAAGGTTGATCTCCAGATGTCTAACTTCCCTGAGTATCCTGAAAGCAGATCCCACCATCTGAGGTGCCCTGAAGGCACCTCTGCGCCTTGGACCCCAGAAGGAATCAACACTGTATCCCTGATAACAGCTAGGTCCCACGTGGCCCCATCTCAGAGAAGAGTTTCCTATAAAGAAACACAGTCCAGGGAACAGAAGTTATTCAAAGGAATCCTGACAGTCATCGGCATCTCAGAAGGGACGTCAGTGAGCATCTAAAGCAGGGGTAGTCAACCTCTTTATACCTACCGCCCACTTTTGTATCTCTTGTTAGTAGTAAAATTTTCTAACCGCCCACCGGTTCAACAGTAATGGTGATTTATAAAGTAGGGAAGTAATTTTACTTTATAAAATTTATCAAGCAGAATTACAGCAAGTGAAAGCATATAATAATAATTACTTTCTAAGTACTTTATGTCGGATTTTCGCTAAGTTTGGCAGAATCAATCTTTATGAAACAACTTACTATAGTTAAATCTATCTTTTTATTTATACTTTGGTTGTTCTGCTACCGCCCACCATGAAAGCTGGAACGCCCACTAGTGGGCAGTAGGGATCAGGTTGACTACCACTGATTTAATATATACCCCGTGACCTCATTTCTCAAGTTCTCATTTCTCCCTTCCTGTCCCCTGGCACCATAGCTGATCTGGGGCCCCACATCTACCCACCTCCCAGCATGCCACATTCAGTCCGCTCCTCCACGGTCCCTTTTGTGGCTCTCCACTGTGTGAACTGATGTCTTCTCTAGGTAGGTGATACCACTTGGGTCTCGCCTCTCTGGTCCTGTCTCTTGTTCCATTCTTCCATTTCCCCCAAACATCTGGCAACTATATCGTTTTGAATTAATGTGAGGAGGTCAGGGTGCAGCTGGGGCGGAGACATTTCCACATTAATAAATCTCACTTTCATCACAATGATGACTTAAAAAAAATAACACTTCTGCCATTTAATGAGCACATACTACTTGTCAGGCACTGACCCTCGTGTTTTCCGTCGAGGACACCGTTAATCCTCACGTCAAAGCCCTGAGTTGCAGGGAGTGACTGGATTGGAGACCAGGGCTCGGAACTCTGAAGTCCACCCACATCCGCCTCCCCGAGAAACACACACAAGCCCCGTGCTGGTGACACGCAGGTTGTTCTGCACTGCCTGTGACGTGGCTGCACGCCCCCCATTCCCTCTCTTCAGCCACACAGCACAGGGAACCTCAGCAAACACACACACACACATACACACACACACCAAAAAAAAACCCCCCACAAAAATAAAAAATCCTCCTCCAAATGCCAACCTCATTCTGGCGTCTCTTTGAGAGAAGTTGTTGCTGTTTCAAGGCAGATTTTGTCAGTGCTGTAGTAAATGGGAGGCGATCATTTTAGAGGTAGAATCACTTTCCCGCTGAACACACGCGTTAGACGGTTTGGGGATAAATATTTTAGCTCTTTGTCGTGGTTGCCATTTTTGTCTCCTGCTTATCAGGAGACGTTTTCAAAGGCTGGGATTACAGGCACCTTTGCTGGAAAGCGGGATTCCTGGGCTGGCGAGAGGCACCAGAATAATCTCTGAATCTCGGCACAAGCAGTTTTCTTCTCAGGAATGTTACCAGCTCGGCGCTGAGAGGGCCTCCAGGGATGATGGAGCCTCTTGTGTCTTATTCTGAGGCCGGCAGGGTCCTGTGAGGTAGGCCGTGTCCTGGGTGTGATGGCCACCTGGTACCAGTTCGGCGCTGAGAGGGCCTCCAGGGATGATGCAGCCTCTTGTGTCTTATTCTGAGGCCGGCAGGGTCCTGTGAGGTAGGCCGTGTCCTGGGTGTGATGGCCATCTGGTATTTGGTTTCTCCACCCCCATCTGCTCTGCTTCTGGTCACTGTCTCACTTTCCTTCTGCAGAACCAGCCTCCCTCTTGGTTCGCAGGGTCTGAGCAAAGCTTATTCTCTGCCCCCAACTGAGCAGGTGGCTGGAACTCCACCTGCTCCTAGACTGTAGGGGTCGGCCAGGGGTGTGGATGTTGCCTAACCAGAGCCAGCGATACAGGGGCTGGGTTCTGCTGGAGGTAGAGGCTGAGGGGATGTGAGATCCAGAGTTGCCGGCAGCCTTTTTGTAACCATGAGGGAAGTCCCTTCAAAGAGAACAGATGACAAAGAGGGGGCAATGAGATGGAGAGAGAGAGAGAGAGAGAAAATCACATGGATGTCCTGGGAGCCCCCGGTCCAGCCTCACCCAACCTCTCAGCTTTCCAACCACATGGGACAATACTCTTTCCTTAGGCCAGGGCAAGGTCCTTGTCACTTACAACCAAGGACATTCCAACTGATACGAAAGGGAAAGGGACAGAAAATTCTTGATGGGTTAGATGCCATCTGGGAGGAGCCCTCGACTTTGTCTTTGCACCCATCAAATGACAGTTCCACACGGCAAACTCATTCCACGGGTGCTCTCTGAAGGAAGCCTTGGCAGGCTTGCTACCTGGTTGCGGGCTGTAGGGAGTCAGACTCAGGAATAAGTTTTTGTGACCAAGGATGTCAGGCTGTTGTCCGTCTCCGTGGATGCTGGCCTGCAACCCCGTGTGCCCCCACCTCCAACACTGGCCTGCAAGGGCCTCCTGAAACGTAGACGCGAGCAACCTCTGACAGGAGCATCCAGGGCGGACAAGGTGTCCCTCGGGGACGGAGAGGGAGCTCCCGCCCTCCTGGAACAGGGGCTCCCGGATGCCTTGGGCGGAGCTGCAGGAAACCAGCACCCACTTCTGATTCACGCTCGCCTCTGATTCACGTGGGGCTCGTCCAGGATTGTTAAGCGTGTGAGTTTCCAGGGAGAATGCACATGCTGTTCACTTTGAGTATATATACATGTCTCTAATTAAAGTCCTTTTGGGATGGCCCTGAAGTCCCCTCCTCCCAGGCGCTGCCTGGCGACTCCGGGGTCTGGACCTGCCTCTGGGCTGAGAGCAAAGTGGGGGTCGGTGCCTGCCTCCATTCCTTCTGCCTTCACCGCCCCCTCCCCAACTCCCAGCTCCATATTCCTCTCCCCAAGTTCTACACAGCTCTCCCGGCTCAGGTCTCACAATCACTCACCCCCAAAGCTGCAAAGGCATTCAGAACACCCCCCACCCTCCGCTTAACCAGGGTCCCCCCTCCAGAAACCACTGGGCCTGGAGAGGCCGCTCCTGAGGCAGCAGGCAGCACCTCGCCCAGAGCGGGTGTTCAGCGGACCACGCCGGCTTCACCCCTGGCTGGCTGCATCCTGCCCCTCTCTTCAGTTCCCATCGCCTTGCCTTCCCCGCTCCCCCGCAGCCCGGGGTGAAAGGTGTGCACGCCCGGTGTGCTGTGGGAACCTCTCCTCCTTAGGGGGTGATGGAGCCCAGCTGGACAAAAGGCACCTCACCTCTGGCACCCTCCTGTCCCGACAGCTGGCCTTCTGCACCTCTGTCCTCAGGCCCCTCCTCCGGGCCAGATCACATTTACAGGGTCCTTGCAGGTGCTGGGGGTTCAGGAAAACAAGGCAGGGGGGAGGCATGTAGGGTCACAGGCCCCGGGAGGTTCCGCTGGGGAAAGGAGGGGAGGAGCTCCCTGTTTATACACAGCGCCAGCGTGGTGATAGGAGCAAGTCTGAGAGGGGGCCGTAAACTCTGGGGACTCAGAGTCTAATGCCTGCTCTCCCCTTCAACCATCCCGTCCTGAGGAAGGGATGGAAATTCGGCTTCCCGGAGCTGCCAGGTCCGGCAGGGGCGACTCTGGTGAGTCACCTGTTGGGTGGGATTCCTGGCTGGGAGGGAAGGGGTCAGAAACCCCAGACTCTCTGTGTCAGGAGCACGCAGTCGTGCCCCAGGCTGGAATCAGTTTCTACTCCCTGCTGCTCTTTGCCTGTCAGCAGGCCCCGCGGAGGCACGTGGTTGAGAACAGCTCTGGAAACAACCGGTCCCGCACAGAGAAGTGGGACAAAAAAAAATTCAGTGTAATGGGGCTCAGAATAAATCCAAACTGAAAACACCTTAGGTGTCCAGTAACGGGGACATTTAAAAATGTGGCACAGTCAGAAAATGGAACAGTAGGCAGTCATTGAAATCTAGTGATGTGTTTGGTCAAACAATGTGACATTGCTGTTTCTGTGACACATCATGTTCAAACTTAGATCTGTACGCACAACATATCGTTCCATAGCAATAGAAGTAGAGGTGTTGGTTCGGTTCTGCAACAAATATGTGTGTGTGTGTGCCCACATAGGATACAAACATTAGAGGTAGGTAGAGAGAGATACCAAATGGGTGCCGAATGTAAGCAATTTAAAATAACTTGCATGCCTTGCAGGATATGATTAAGCTGTTTTTACAGTGTAAATATATAACTCTCACAATCAGAAAGTAATATTTTATATTTAGCAACAAAGATATAGTAAGAGCCAGTGGGGTTTCTGTGCACCCATCCCCCCACTTTGGGGAATTCCCCTTCCCCCACTGCGCTCATGGTCAGCTCTGATGACTGCTGATTGGTCAAGGGTGGGCACTGACCCAAGCTAGGCCAATCAGAGTCACTTCCCTGAGAATTTGAACTTGGGACTGGGAAGAGGTTGTCAGGTGGTGGCTTTGAACCATAATTTGGGGGTTGTGGGACAGCCACTAGCAACACCACCACTGCCACCAACAGCAATGATGACAGAGTCCAGTGCACAAAGCCCTCACTATGTCCCAGATACTAAGTGCCTTTCATCCAAACTCATCCAATCTTCCCCGTTTTAAAGAGGAGGACGCTAACGTGTGGAGGGATACAGTAACCTGCCCCAGCTCATTTCACTGACTCTATGCAGCTGGGACGCAAAGCCAGCCGTCTCTTCAGGAAGCAGCGTCCACGTAGACGCGACAGAAGCCTTGGCCGGGGAGCTCCCCCTTCAGGGACTGATGGCTGGACATGTACAACTTCTACCCCCACCATCCGCGGAGGGTGGTGTGGGTGGCAGGAGCAGGCAGCCCCGCTGAGACCCCTCATGGTGCCGATGCCTGTGGTCAAAGACCTCACATCACTCACGGACCCACAGGGGTTCCTGGTCTCCATCTAAAGAGATGTTCTGGATCTGGCCACCCACCTTTAAGTCCCCTGCACAGCCTACTTTGTGGTCGTCACCCTCTCTCTGCTGAATGATCCAGCAGTCTCCCTCTGGTCTCCCTGCCTCTAGCCTCAGCCAGATGGGCAGATGCAAATGGACCCCCATAAGGGCCCTGCACAAACCCTCCAGGTGCTCACCCTTGCCCCTGAGATAATGTCCGTGGCACAGCCCCAGGGTGTGGGTCTTCAGCTCCTTCCCCCACTCCCTGCGGGTACACTTCCCCGACAGGTGGTATTGTGTTCAGCCTCCAGGATTCTCCACACTGTCCCCCTGCAAGGAACACAGAACAGGCCAGATAATCATCCCTCACTGAGCATTCACCGTGAGCCAACCTCAATTCTAAGCACTTCACATTTATAGTCCCAGTAAATCCTCACAATACCTCCATCGTCTCCCTGGCGTATTTCAGGAAACCCAAGGATAGCTCCTGAGGGGAGGAGCTGATGTGAGGGACCCCAGGCAACCTAGCTCCAGACTGAGCCCCCAACCACTGCACCGCTCTGCCTTGGAGTCCATCTGAGATTCTAGGCAGCTGGGAGTGCGGGGCCAGGTGAGATGCATGCAGAACTGCACCTGGAAAGAGTTCTCGTCACCACCGCCCTGCAGAGGGCCCAGGGCTGGGCGGGGCCGGGCTGCAGTCAGGCTCTGCTGCCTCCTGGTAGCCTCAGTTTCCCCGTCTGTAAAATGGGAGTTAGAAATGCTACCTCGCCACCATGGCTGAGGAGAGGGAATGTGGGATCGTGTACCTGGAATACTTAGTACCCAGCACAGGCCACGTCAAGCTCTCAGCAAATCGCAGCTGATGTCAAACACTGTTATTCTTATTTCTATTGTGTGAATGGAGGGAGCCTGCTCGGGCAGCCCAAGGAAATGGTGCTCATTTGGAAGCTGTCTTCAGGAGCCGGCTTGTTCTTTCTGGGATCCGCTCTGGTCCCACGGTTCCCCCTAATTTGAAGCTGCCATTTTTTGAAGATTTTTTTCTAGGTTGGGAGAGGAGCTGTTTGTGGGAGCAGAGACCCACTTGTACCCTTTCCGAGTCTCAGCACCCGGTATGGTAATGAGAGGCTGGGGACCCAGACTGTGCTTTGTGGGGCCCCATCTCCTCATTTGAGGAACGGGGTTTGGGGGGGGGGTTTGGGATGACAAGGAAAGGAGACGATGAAGGCGAAGTGTCCAGCCTCATGCCTGGCCCTTAGTGGCTTCAGTGGGTGCTGTTTGCATTATGACATTAAGCGTTGTCCTCGAGGTGGGTGGCCCTGGGCACAGCCGTGGCCTCTCTTGACCTGGTCTCTCATCGGTAGAGGAGATGAATCCTCTTTTCCAGGGTGTGCCCCTGAGTCTCTCGTACCAGGATCGGAACTGGAACACAAGCTTTCTCACTGCTGGTCGGCGAGGTTCTCTCCGAGTCACTGAAGTGTGCCCAAAGTCTGCAGTGACATTAAAGTGGATATTTACTGAGGCCTCCTGCACGTCTCCTTTTTTCTCTTAACCCCTTTTTGCAGAGGACTGTTACGCACTCAAATCCCAGAGCTGGAGAATAGCAGGAGGGGACCCCAGGTGGTCGGACACTGGAGCACTCCCTGTGAAAAGCCGCAGTGCAGTGTACCCACCAGAACCACCCCCAGGCCTCCCAGACGTGCGCTGGAGACGTGCGCTGGAGACCGCCGCTGGAGACGTCCGCAGGCCCCGCAGGGACTTCCCGGCCCAGCAGGGTTTGCTCCCAGCTCCCCGAGTCTCCACTCCCGCCTTCCAGGAGAGCCGTGGTCTGCTTCCCAAACTGCTGCCCCACAGCTGCCCCCACGGCTCTGTGGGGACTGGGAAGGGACACTGAGATCACGGGGAAGGGCCGGCCCCATGGCTGGAGGCCTCACCCCGGAGCAGCTCCGGGGACGGACCACCAGGCCTTTGTCGGCTCACGTCCTCATTGAGCTGGGTTGAACCGAAGGTCAGATTTTTACTGCAAATGTAGAAAGATCCTGGCTGGTCAGGCCAACCCAGAACCCAGCTCTGTGAGAGGGCTGTGGGGCCTGCCTGGCCGTTTCTACGGAAGCGCTTAGGACTCGGTGGGCAGAAAATTAACAGCCGAGCTGAGCATCCTCTGGGTCCCTTTGAGTTGGCAGCGAGCTAGCACCACAGGCCAGAGAGCTCTAGCGCTGGAGATGCCGGAGCCTGGCAGGGCCGTGCGGGTCTCTTCTGGGCTCCTGGAGTCAGGTTTGCCCAGCAAATGTGACCTGGGCTGGAAGGAGAGAAGGTCAGAGGCTCTGGCGGGAAGACCTTGCCAGGGGGAGTTTCCCAGCCCCGTCAGACCTGGATGAGTGATGTGGGAAGTTTTCCCACAGGCTAGAGCCAAACGGGGGGGGGGGGGGGGGCTTGCATTCATCTTCCTTGTGGTAGATATTGTAAATAACGACAATCTGCACATTCCCTTCAGCCCCATCCTTTGTACCAGGTGGGGTCTGTCCTGCCCTCTTGGAACCTGGCAGCCTTGGACAATAGCGTGTGGCAGAAGAGATGGTGTCCCAGTTCCAACCCTAAGTTGTGCGAGGTCTTGCACCCCACCTCTTGAGCCTCCATCTCTGCTGGGTAAACAAGCCAGAGCTGACTGCCTGCAGGACAAGGAACACAGAGCCCCCCTTACCCTGGCCACCTCCATTCATGTCAGTGAGGCTATTGTAGACAGGCCCTGGATCAAGCCATACCTGAATGAGGGTACTTCCCACCTCCTACGTTAGCCAGGAAAATCCTTCCTGTCCTCTAAGCAGTGTGAGTGGGGTTTTCTGTCACTTGCAGACAAGAAAATCTTCATTGATACAGAACCAATGGCAGAGCTACAAGGACTCCTTGCTCCATTAGGTGTAAGCCTCTTCTTTTTTCTGAAATTGGAGCAACAAAAGCTCAGAGAGGTCACGACACCTGCATGAGGTCACAGAGTGGTTTGTGCCCGAGTCAGGACTGGACCTGGGGAAGCCGAGTCCAGTTTAGGACTCCGTCCTGTACCCTGCGGCGAGGAGGGTCAGTCAGCCTTGTGCCCACTCCCAAGCATCCTTGACATGAATGCTCACATACCCGAGAAGCAATAGGAGACAGAGGTCGGGGTTTCAGAGGACTTAGGCTGGATTCGTGTGAGGCCATGCAGAGACCCTGGCCCAGGCAGACCTTGGAGTCCCACGTCACAGAATTCTGGGTCTGAGAGCCTCTGCCTGGGCCAGGGTCTGGAGATGCAAATCACAACAGACCACCATGGCACCTAGATCCACTTTTTTTGTGTGTATTTTTCCGAAGCTGGAAACGAGGAGGCAGTCAGACAGACTACCGCATGTGCCCTACCAGGATCCACCCGGCATGCCCACCAGGGGGCGATGCTCTGCCCATCTGGGGTGTTGCTCTGTTGCAACCAGAGCCATTCTGGCACCTGAGGCAGAGGCCACAGAGCCATCCCCAGCGCCTGGGTCAACTTTGCTCCAATGAAGCCTCGGCTGCGGGAGGGGAAGAGAGAGACAGAGAGGAAGGAGAGGGGGAGGGGTGGAGAAGCAGATGGGCGCTTCTCCTGTGTGCCCTGGCCGGGAATCGAACCCGGGACTCCTGCACGCCAGACCGACGCTCTACCACTGAGTCAACAAGCCAGGGCCTAGATCCACTTTTTTTTTCTTTTATTAATTTTTAGAGAGGAGAGAGAGAGAGAGAGAGAGAGAGAGAGAGAGAGAGAGAGAGAGAAGGGGGAGGGAGGAGCAGGAAGCATCAACTCCCATACGTGCCTTGACCAGGCAAGCCCAGGGTTTTGAACCTGCGACCTCAGCATTCCGGGTCGACGCTTTATCCACTGCGCCACCACAGGTCAGGCCTAGATCCATTTTTTATTAGTCATGGTACCTGGGCTCTCTAAACCTGCTTTCCTCCCGTGAAAACTGGTCTCAACAATAACACACATGCTGTTCACTGTGCCGCTTGATGCTTGACTCACGTGTAATGAGCAGCTACTATACGCCAGGCACAGGGCTGGGCAGTGGAACGGAACCCCTGCCTGGTGCTTATAGCTCTGAGCTTCTCAGGGTTGGCGTGAAGATGAAATAAGACCACATGCAGCCGGGGTGTTTGGGGAGGGGGTAGAACTCTGCATCTTAACTGGGAGGGCAGTGCCATGGTTAGAGGTGTCAAAACTCACAGAACTACATTTCCTATGGGTGAATTCCTGCAGCGGTAGTTAAGCTTGTTTTGCAAGTCAAGGGGAAAAGCCTTACATACAATGTGGACTCATTCAAATGAAAAAAATGAGGAGAAAGGAGGAGGCAGGTGTCAAGTGCTCCGCCCTCGGCTGCACAGTGGGAGCAAGTATAGTCGCAAGCACTGGCTATTGGTATCCACAGCTCTATTGGTATCCACAGCTCTGTGGGGCTCTCAGCTGTTTTGGATTATCTGTGTCATGACTCCCTTCCCTGAGCTGAGATCACCGAGGAGGGACCACAGACGGGAGCCCACGCCTGCAGGCTTTGAAAGGCCGAGCTGACAAATGGAGCAGCCCTAAAATCATTAACGAAAAAGGAGGTCAGCCACGGGGCTGCCCGCCAGCGCCCGGTACAACCCAGGGCCTCTTGGCAAACGCAGGCTGGAGATGGGGGGACAGGCCAGCTCCCCATCCTCGCCTGCTGACCCTCACACCCTGTCTCGCATTTCAGTGCCGGGGACATGCCCCAACACGTCCAAAAGGGCAGGGACACATCCATAGGCTGTGTCCACCCTGTACTGTAACTGTCCTTCAGCTGGCCTAAATCCTCCCAGGTGACCAGGGGTGATGGAAGTCCAAGTGTGGAGCTCCGGCTCCCGAGGGGAGGAGAGATAATTAAAGATCAAGCCTGTGACAGGAATCCGGGAAATGGAGAAGAGAGGTGAGGGTGCCAGGGAGGCTTCTCTGAGGAGGTGACATTCTCGAGCTCGAGCTAGGAGAAGAGTCAGTCAGGTCGATATTGGGGGAAACAAAATCATGGCTGGAGAGAACAGCTGGGTGCAAAGGCCCTGGGGCAGGAACAGGTCAGCTGAGTTCCAGGCACGGGGATGGCAGGGCCGAGAGAGCTGGGAGATGGGTCAGAGATGCAGCAGGAAAGTTAGAGCATGACAACATTGGAGGAAGACATTAGGGTTGATTTAGGGTAAGACGGGGGGACCGAGCCTTAAAGAGTGACAGCGCGGAGGCACGGCCCTCCGCCCCCATTCTAAGAAGGATAGGCGCAGGGTGGCATGTTATAAACAGCCGGAAGCACCAGGCCAGGGCTGGTTTCTAAACGCGCTCCTAGCCCCTCGTGGGAGTCCCGCGCACCTCCTTCCCGCCTCGCCTCCGAGTTTCCTACCTCGGGAAACAACACCAGGCCTGTATCTTGAGGGTTGGCTTTCCTCTCTCCCAACAACATACAAAGCTGACGAGTGAGAATCGGCCTCTCCCCTGGCAGCACCCACAACCGTCTGTGCATATCTGGGGAGGGATCGCCTGCCGGGGAAAGGCGAGAGCCGGGACGGGGCCGCAGATCAGATGGACGTTGTGGAGTGTCAGCGCGATACGCGTCCATATTTGCCAACATGGTAAAAAAATGATGTTTCGTATGATCCAGGATTTACGCGGTGCGCTCCTGACGGTGTCACCTTTCTCCCCTTTCCTATCCCAGCAATCATCTTAAATTCTACTCAAAACAAAGAACTCCCTGTTGGCAGTTAATCCTCAAAGGGAGAGCTTTGTTCGGGACTAAAAAAACCTCATTCAACGGCGTTGGCAAGGGGCTGGCATTCCTCGTGCCAACTCGGCCTGGTCTTTCCAGCCCTGACTAGAAGCCTTCACTTGAGAGCTTAAGTTCGCTTTTCTTTTCTTTTCTTTTTCTTTTTTTTTTTTTTTCACCTCTTGCAAGGAGAGCCCTCTGTCACATGGCACATTTGTTGAGCAGGTATCGAAGGGAAAAATAGGGGAATTAGAGCAGCAGCCAGGAATTGAGGCAGGGCAGGAGGTGAAGAGGATTCTGGATGTGCAATGAGCAGTTGCGGGAGGTTTCTTAGGAAAGTGGGGTCTTCAGTGAGCTTCCTTCCAGCTCACTGGCTACATGAAAGGACCCCCTTTTGTATTAGTTTGCAATGCTGAGTAACAAATTGCCATAAACTTAGTGCAGGGGTCCCCAAACTTTTTACACAGGGGGTCAATTCACTGTCCCTCAGACCGTTGGAGGGCCGGACTATAAAAAAAACTATGAACAAATCCCTATGCACACTGCACAAATCTTATTTTAAAGTAAAAAAACAAAATGGGAGCAAATACAATATTTAAAATAAAGAACAAGTAAATTTAATCAACAAACTGACCAGTATTTCAATGGGAACTATGGGCCTCTCACTGACCACCAATGAAAGAGGTGCCCCTTCCGGAAGTGCGGCGGGGGCTGGATAAATGGACTCAGGGGGCCGCATGTGGCCCGCGGGCCGTAGTTTGGGGACTCCTGACTTAGTGGCTTAAAACACCTGTTTGTCTGTCCTACTCACTTATGTAGGACAGCAGTTCCGGCCCAGTGAGACTGCGTTCTCTGCTCATGGCTGAAATCAAGGTGTCGGATGGCCTGGGTCCTCCGCTGGAGTTCCAGGTTCTCTTCTGAGCACATGTGGCTGGGAATTTAGTCCCTGATGGTGGGAATCAAGTCACGCTTTCTCCCTGGCTGTCAGCCCGGGGTCACCCTCAACTCCTCGCAGCCAGCCTCCTTTCTTGCTAAAGTTGGGTTTCTGTCCCTTGCAGTCAGAGGATCCTGATCAATACATCGGTCCCTGCATCAGCAGGAGTGCTGGGGGGTGGGGGTGGGGGGCACGGACAAACCAGGTGGGCTACCCTGCAGCTTCAGGGGTCAGAAGCCCCTGTGACCAGACGGCTAAAGTGAGGCAGCTGTCATCGTGTCCGGGACACAGTGATATCAGTATAGGTGCCCCTGTCAGGCTCTGGGCCTTTTCTTCAAGGTCACGGGAGGCTCACGACATTTTATTTTTTATTGAGGTGAAGTTCACATCACATTAAATTAGTCATTTTAAAGTGAGCAATTCAGTGACATTTAGTGTATTCATGACGTTGGGCAACCACCGCCTCTATCTAGTTCCAAACGTTTTCATCTCCCCGAAAGGAAGCCCCGTGCCCAGAAGCAGTTGCCGCCCCCATACTCCCCTCCCCGCAGCCCCTGACAACCACCAATCTGCTTTCTGTCTCTACGGATTGACCTACTCCTGTCACCGTCAGGAAACTCTAAATAATTAATTGTGTGGCCAGTCCTGCCCCTGTAGGGCGGCCAAGTTTTGACAAAACTATAGGACTCCCAGTTAAATTTGATTTTCAGATTAGCAATGAATACTGGTTTAGTATAAGTATATCCCACGCATTATGTGGGATATACTTACATTAAAATGATCTGTCCTGTACCTGAAAGTCAAATGCAACTGTGCATTCTGTATTTCATCTGGCAACCCTACGCCCATCACCTCAGTGTGCTAGGAGAGAGGACAGCTGGGACTGTCCGCAGAGGAGCAGCTCTGAGCTCAGGGGAAAAGGTGAGCGAGACCAAGCTGTCATTTCCGTAAGATCGGCTCGGAGGGGAAATACGTGCCCTTGACGTGTTGGAAGGGACCAGGGTGCCTGTTTTTAGTCCTGAGGAGACCTTTCTGCTCGCCGCCCAAGGCAGGTGCCGCAGGCTGGGTGGGTCCTCTCTAGCCTGTCCCTCTCTGAGACTCTAATCTGTAGTGTACTTTCATGAGAGGTTGTTACTCCCATCTTACAGCTGGGAAGACTTGCCCAGAACTCCCGTATCGGTCCGGGTCCAACCAGTGAAGCAGAACCAGGAGGAGATTCATAATAAGGAATTTATTGCAAGGAGTTGGCTTAGGCGAGTTCGGGGCGTGCTGGACCGGCCCGGAATCCGCGGGGCGGGCGGCAGCAGGGCTCGGGCTGTGGGGCCGTGGGGGCCGTGGGGCTCGGGCCGTGGGGGCCATGGGGCCGTGGGGGCCGTGGGGGCCGTAGGGCCGTGGGGGGCGTGGGGCCGTGGGGCTCGGGCCGTGGGGGCCGTGGGGCCGTGGGGGCCGTGGGGGCCGTGGGGCCCGTGGGGGCCGTGGGGGCCGTGGGGCCGTGGGGGCCGTGGGGCCGGGGCTGAGGCTGCTGCCCACAGGCAGAATTTCTTCAGGAAAGCTTCAACCCTGCTCTTAGGGCCTGTCGAGTAATTGGACCAGATCCACCAGATCATTTAGAACAATCTCCCTTATTTAAAGTCAACTGATTTTCGGTTTGAATCACATCGACAAAACACCTTCACATGCAAAGCACCTAGACGAGCGATTGATTGAATAACTGATGACTGGGACTTCACCAAGCTGACGCACACATTGACCATCACAACCCCCATCTGGCAAGTGGCGACCTGACATGCAGCTGAGTTTGGTTATCGCAAAGACTTCATTAATTCTTACTGCAACCCCGGGAAGCAGGTAATATCTCCACCTTACAAACGAGGAAACCTTGGCTTGGAGAAGCCCAGTCTCCAGCCCATGCCTACACACCGTCACCCAGACGGCACTCCAGCAACACTGTTTTGAAGACTTTGTTTTGCTCAACTCCAGCACCTGCGCGCTGCCCCCCACCCCCAACCTGTAGATGGTCCTGCCCTGACTCATCAGGAGCTACCACTTGGTCTGAGCAATAGGGACTTGTATTCTGGTGAGGGAACCTGGAGTGGGAGAAAGTTTTGTGGAGGAAAATGAGGGCTGCAGCCCAGACCAGGGAGCAGATGGAAGTTGATGAGGGATGCTGGGGTCTGGGGTGGAGGTCCGCCGTCAACAGAGACCCTAAGTCTCTGCCCTCCTGTGTCCCTGATCACTCACGGGGGGCTGGCAGGGAGGGCCACCGTCCCACAGATAGTGATCATGGATGGCACATTGTCACTTAGCGCCTGGCATCCTCAAGCAGAAGAAACGTGGCCTCCCTCCCTGATGTCCCCTCCTGACCCCCCGCCAGGATGGGGCTGGAGCACAGGGGCTGCCTCTTTGATGCAGGGGCTCCTCACAGTTACTCAGATGACTGGCTCATGAAATCGATATGTGGAATTGGGATACTTTTATGGGGGCCTTTTCTCTTTCCAGCGAATTCCAGGGCACGATTTTACAATCCTTGATTCCAGGCCCCCCTTTGCCTTGACTCCGGGGCTTCCTCAGAGGGGGCGAGTCATGGGATCGCAGGTGGGGGTCGCCCTTGAGAAGTGGAGGGGTTGGTCAGGGAAGCTGGGGGGGCTGCCTCGGAGATTAGGCCAAAGACCTTCAGTAGAGTGTCTTGTCAGGTGACTCCAGCTAGTGTCCTCAGGGCCACCAATGAGCCCTCTTCTTCCTCCACCAAGACCTTGGACTTGGTCCCTGTTGAAGAAAAACATCGGGGTGGGCCTGACAGACTGGCTCTGGGAAGGAGTGTGTGTGGGAGTGTGTGACTGTGTAGGGATGAATTGTGTGTGAGTGTGCGCATGCTGATGCTGTGTGTGGAAGCAAATGTGTGAGACTGTGTGAGTGTTGTGTGAC
The DNA here is from genome assembly GCF_036850765.1 of Saccopteryx bilineata. Lineage (NCBI taxonomy): Eukaryota > Metazoa > Chordata > Mammalia > Chiroptera > Emballonuridae > Saccopteryx > Saccopteryx bilineata. The sequence continues at coordinate 186,664,663 of NC_089495.1, forward strand.
TGACTGTGTCTGAGCGTGAGCATGCCTGTGTGTGAGCGTCTATGTGAATGTATGAGAGAGCACAGGACTTGGGCCCAGCAAGCGCAGGCGCCCCCTGCTGGGTGGGTAGAGTCGTCTCTACCAGTAACAGAAACCTGCTGAAAAATCCCTAGTCAGTCTTTGCAGGCCACTGTTTAATTTTACCCTTGTTCCAGGATTTACTGCACACAGATAATAAGAAAACAACAACACAGCAAGCATTCCCAGAGCAAGCCTACAGACTGCGCACTCAGCCATCCAGCAGTTATTCACTAAGAACCCACGTATCAGGTGCTGCAACCCCTGCAAAAAGAGAATCACTCCCATTTAACAGATGAGGAAACTGATCCTCAGAGAAGTTACTGACTTTCCACAGCGACACTTGTGAGGGGCTGATCTGGGGTCTAAAACCAGGTTGTTATCCCTCAGCCTATGCTCCCACTACGCTACTCCTGTGGGCGCCCACCATAAGCCACCTGGCTCTGTCCACACCCCCGGTCCCCCTGGGGTCCTTCCATCACAGCACTGACCACAGCGAGTGCAGATGCTCACATCCTGCCTGCCTACCCTGCTGGGCTGTGAGTCTGAGGGCACCTCTTTCTCCCCAGTTCCCATCCCACTGCTTTATGTGTGGTTCTTAATCAACTGGATGAGAAAAAGAAATCTCCCCACTTCCCATTGACTGGTTACCTAGCATCTAGCCCTTAAAACCTCCCCTCCTCTAGGAAGCCTTCCTTAATACCCCTCTTGCCCCCAGGCTCTCAGAGCTCCCTGGCTCCTGTGCTCATCCCATCCCACTGCACACATCCACCGCCCCCCACCAGACTGTCTTGTTCACTACTGTCCTGCATATTGAGCATAGTAGGCGCTTAGTAAGTATATTTGTAAATAAGTTGAGGAAATGGACACATGACTGAGTGAATGAATGAATGAACAAATGTATGACTGAAAGGAAGCTTCAGAGGAGGCATGGGGATGAGGAAATTGCTGAGGAAAGGGTTAAGAACTTTGACCAACAGAGGCAGGACAATCCTGGTGACCTCCCTTGCCCCTCACTGCTGAGGTCCAGGAACTGCTGACCTGGAACCAGCCTTAGATCAAGCCCGGCAGAGGCCCCCACAGGACTTGGAGCCAGAGGCCCAGGTTCAAGTCCCTGCTTCACCGCTCACCAGTGTGTGTGGGGGGGGGCAGGCACCTGGGTGTGTGTGGGGGGAGGCACCTGGGTGTGTGGGGGGGGGCAGGCACCTGGGTGTGTGTGTGGGGGGAGGCACCTGGGTGTGTATGTGTGGGGCAGGCACCTGGGTGTGTGTGTGGGGGAGGGGGGCAGGCACCTGGGTGTGTGTGGGGGGGAGGGGGGCAGGCACCTGGGTGTGTGTGTGGGGGAGGGGGGCAGGCACCTGGGTGTGTGTGTGGGGGAGGGGGGCAGGCACCTGGGTGTGTGTGGGGGGGAGGGGGGCAGGCACCTGGGTGTGTGTGGGGGGGCAGGCACCTGGGTGTGTGTGTGGGGGGAGGCACCTGGGTGTGTATGTGTGGGGAGGCACCTGTATGTGTGTGTGTGGGGCAGGCACCTGGGTGTGTGTGTGGGGAGGCACCTGGGTGTGTATGTGTGGGGAGGCACCTGGGTGTGTATGTGTGGGGCAGGCACCTGGGTGTGTGTGTGTGTGGGCAGGCACCTGGGTGTGTATGTGTAGGGAGGCACCTGGGTGTGTGTGGGGGGAGGGGGGCAGGCACCTGGGTGTGTGTGTGGGGGGGCAGGCACCTGGGTGTGTATGTGTGGGGCAGGCACCTGGGTGTGTATGTGTGGGGAGGCACCTGGGTGTGTATGTGTGGGGCAGGCACCTGGGTGTGTGTGTGTGGGGCAGGCACCTGGGTGTGTGTGTGTGGGGAGGCACCTGGGTGTGTATGTGTGGGGCAGGCACATGGGTGTGTATGTGTGGGGCAGGCACCTGGGTGTGTGTGTGGGGCAGGCACCTGGGTGTGTATGTGTGGGGAGGCACCTGGGTGTGTGTGTGGGGGGGCACCTGGGTGTGTGTGTGTGGGAGGCACCTGGGTGTGTGTGTGTGGGGAGGCACCTGGGTGTGTGTGTGGGGGGGGCACCTGGGTGTGTGTGTGGGGGGGAGGCACCTGGATGTGTATGTGGGGGGGCACCTGGGTGAGTGTGGGGGGGGCAGGCACCTGGGTGTGTGTGTGTGGGGAGGCACCTGGGTGTGTGTGTGTGGGGGCACCTGGGTGTGTGTGTGTGTGTGGCACCTGGGTGTGTGTGTGGGGGGGCACCTGGGTGTGTGTGTGGGGGAGGCACCTGGATGTGTATGTGGGGGGGCACCTGGGTGTGTGTGTGGGGGAGGCACCTGGGTGTGTGTGTGTGGGGAGGCACCTGGATGTGTATGTGGGGGAGGCACCTGGGTGTGTGTGTATGTGGGGGGGGCACCTGAGTGTGCGTGTGGGGGGCACCTGGGTATGTGTGTGTGTGGGGGGGCACCTGAGTGTGTGTGTGTGGGGGGCACCTGGGTGTGTGTGTGGGGGGGCACCTGGGTGTGTGTGTATGTGGGGGGGCACCTGAGTGTGTGTGTGGGGGGGCACCTGGGTATGTGTGTGTGTGGGGGGGCACCTGAGTGTGTGTGTGGGGGGCACCTGGGTGTGTGTGTGGGGCACCAGGGTGTGGGGGGGCACCTGGGTGGGGGGGCACCGGGGTGTGTGTGTGGGGGAGGCACCTGGGTGTGTGTGTGGGGGGGAGGCACCTGGGTGTGTGTGGGGGGGAGGCACCGGGGTGGGTGTGTGGGGGAGGCACCTGGGTGTGTGTGGTGGGCACCTGGGTGTGTATGTGGGGGGGAGGCACCTGGGTGTGTGTGGGGGGAGGCACCTGGGTGTGTGTGGGGGGCACCTGGGTGTGTATGTGGGGGGGAGGCACCTGGGTGTGTGTGGGGGGAGGCACCGGGGTGTGTGTGTGGGGGGAGGCACCTGGGTGTGTGTGTGTGGGGAGGCACCTGGGTGTGTGTGGGGGGAGGCACCGGGGTGTGTGTGGGGGGAGGCACCTGGGTGTGTGTGTGGGGGTAGGCACCGGGGTGTGTGTGTGGGGGGAGGCACCGGGGTGGGTGTGTGGGGGTAGGCACCGGGGTGTGTGTGTGGGGAGGCACCTGGGTGTGTGTGGGGGGCACCTGGGTGTGTATGTGGGGGGGGCACCTGGGTGTGTGTGGGGGGAGGCACCGGGGTGTGTGTGGGGGGAGGCACCGGGGTGTGTGTGTGGGGGGAGGCACCGGGGTGGGTGTGTGGGGGTAGGCACCTGGGTGTGTGTGTGGGGAGGCACCTGGGTATGTGTGGGGGGCACCTGGGTGTGTATGTGGGGGGGGCACCTGGGTGTGTGTGGGGGGAGGCACCGGGGTGTGTGTGGGGGGAGGCACCGGGGTGTGTGTGTGTGGGGAGGCACCTGGGTGTGTGTGTGTGGGGAGGCACCTGGGTGTGTGTGGGGGGAGGCACCGGGGTGTGTGTGTGGGGGGAGGCACCGGGGTGGGTGTGTGTGGGGAGGCACCTGGGTGTGTGTGGTGGGCACCTGGGTGTGTATGTGGGGGGGAGGCACCTGGGTGTGTGTGGGGGGAGGCACCTGGGTGTGTGTGGGGGGCACCTGGGTGTGTATGTGGGGGGGAGGCACCTGGGTGTGTGTGGGGGGAGGCACCGGGGTGTGTGTGGGGGGAGGCACCTGGGTGTGTGTGGGGGGAGGCACCTGGGTGTGTGTGTGGGGGAGGCACCGGGGTGGGTGTGTGGGGGTAGGCACCGGGGTGTGTGTGTGGGGGGAGGCACCGGGGTGGGTGTGTGGCGGGCACCTGGGTGTGTATGTGGGGGGGAGGCACCTGGGTGTGTGTGTGGGGAGGCACCGGGGTGTGTGTGTGGGGGGAGGCACCGGGGTGGGTGTGTGGCGGGCACCTGGGTGTATGTGGGGGGGAGGCACCTGGGTGTGTGTGTGGGGAGGCACCTGGGTGTGTGTGGGGGGCACCTGGGTGTGTATGTGGGGGGGGCACCTGGGTGTGTATGTGGGGGGGGCACCTGGGTGTGTGTGGGGGGAGGCACCGGGGTGTGTGTGGGGGGAGGCACCGGGGTGTGTGTGTGTGGGGAGGCACCTGGGTGTGTGTGGGGGGGGAGGCACCTGGGTGTGTGTGTGTGGGGGAGGCACCGGGGTGTGTGTGGGGGGAGGCACCTGGGTGTGTATGTGGGGGGGGCACCTGGGTGTGTGTGGGGGGAGGCACCTGGGTGTGTGTGGGGGAGGCACCTGGGTGTGTGTGGGGGGAGGCACCTGGGTGTGTGTGGGGGCACCTGGGTGTGTATGTGGGGGGGAGGCACCTGGGTGTGGGGGGGGCACCTGGGTGTGAATGTGGGGGGGAGGCACCTGGGTGTGGGGGGGCACCTGGGTGTGTGTGGGGGGAGGCACCGGGGTGGGTGTGTGGGGGGAGGCACCTGGGTGTGTGTGGGGGGCACCTGGGTGTGTGTGGGGGGGAGGCACCTGGGTGTGTGTGTGGGGGGGAAGCACCTGGGTGTGTGTGTGGGGGGCAGGCACCTGGGTGTGTGTGTGGGGGGGAGGCACCTGGGTGTGTGGGGGCAGGCACCTGGGTGTGTGTGTGGGGGGGCACCTGGGTGTGGGGGGGCACCTGGGTGTGTGTATGGGGGGGAAGCACTGGGTGTGTGTGGGAGGCTGGCACCTGGGTGTCTGATTTACCTCTGGCTCTGCAGCCTGGCTTGCCCTCCCTTACAGATGCATTTGCTGCCCTCTGGTGGTTATAAAGAGGTCTGCTGGGCACCCTTGAGGCTGCCTCTCCCTGGTTCTTCCGGTTGTTTGGGAGGATTCCTCTCAGTCCCCCCACCTTGGGGTGGGCTCGAGCATGTGCCCTTACAAGCTACTGTCAGTGCTGTAGAGAGAAGAAGGCCATTTCCTAGGATGAGGTGGCCCGAATGCAAACCTCCCGAGCTTTTTGCTTTGGCAGGAATGATCACAACTCTGAGGTCCTCCTGTCACTGTCCTGGTGGTCCCACAAACTGCTCCTCACAGGCAGTCTGCAGCCGCTCAGTCCTGTGCACCAACCCGGACTCTGCCACTGCCTGGCTGTGTGCCCTTGGGCAAATTACTTAACTTCTCTGAATCTCCGTCTCCTCTTCTGAAAAATGAGATTAATATCTATCTTGCAGTGTTGGAGCTATATACATTAGATAATATAATATTTAACCTTTGTTGAGCATATACTATGTGTCAGACCCTGGACTGGACACTTTATCACCATATTAAATCTTAATTGAACTTATCAGATTTCTCAGGAATCTCAGAAAAGAGGCACTGTTGTGATCTCCATTTTACAGATGAGGAAACTGAGTCTCAGAGAGGTAAGATTATCTGCCCCAGGGGGACACAGCCAAACACAGAGAACTAGGATGCAAATCCGGGTTCGTCCAAGCCCACAGCCTGTTATTTTTACGTCGTGTCCCTTGGTCTCTGGTCCCAGCGGAAGTCCAGATTGGCCAATGCATATGTTCTTGACTGTTTTTCAACAAAATAAAGGGAAATTAATTAGTTAATATAAGCATTTTGTTTGGCAGTCATTTTCTTCCAAAACATGGGGTAGCTGTGATATTAAAACGGTTCTTGGGGGCAGAGTTGGGACCCCAGTTTTTGATGTTTGTCACTGTGGGCACCCTGAGCCTTCCATCTTGTTCAGCCCCCAGCCTCGACTTGCAACCCACAGCAAAGATCCTGGACCGCGGGGAACCCCACGAGAAGACACCCTGTGGACTCCTGTCTCCCCCCACCGCCGTGTTGCACAACTCTCCTTTGGAGTTTTATTGTCAGCTCTTTCTGATTTTCACAAAGCTCCTAAACCCAGTCTGTTTGAGGTCATTTGACTTTTGTTAAGAACAGGAGCAATGTTGTGATTCTAATTAGTAAACCACAAATCCCGCCGGCAGCTTCTCTTCTGGAGCGGGGACGGGGAAGTCAGACAGCACAGAATCATTAGGAAATTCTTGAAGGGAACGGAACACTCTGGAGCCTGTTTTGGACCAGGTGCTTTTGGTCTATCACCTCTTTTAATCCCAGCAACAGCAGCAAAAGGTTTTACCTCATTATAGACGGGGACCCAAGCCTCAGAATGAGGGGCTCCTCAAAGACACGCAGCTCGTCCAAGGCAAAGCTGGGCTTGAACCAGACACAGCAAGGATGGCTCCTTCGGTCTGATATCGGTCTTGATCCATCTAAACTAGAGGGTGCAGCCCTGGCCGGTTGGCTCAACAGTAGAGCGTCGGCCTGGCGTGTGGGGGACCCGGGTTCGATTCCCGGCCAGGGCACATAGGAGAAGCGCCCATTTGCTTCTCCACCCCCCCCCTCCTTCCTCTCTGTCTCTCTCTTCTCCTCCCGCAGCCAAGGCTCCATTGGAGCAAAGATGGCCCGGACGCTGGGGATGGCTCCTTGGCCTCTGCCCCAGGCGCTAGAGTGGCTCTGGTCGTGGCAGAGCGACGCCCCGGAGGGGCAGAGCATCGCCTCCTGGTGGGCAGAGCGTTGCCCCTGGTGGGCGTGCCGGGTGGATCCCGGTCGGGCGCATGCGGGAGTCTGACTGTCTCTCCCCGTTTCCAGCTTCAGAAAAATACAAAAATAAATAAATAAATAAACTAGAGGGTGCAAACTTTTTCTGTAAAGGACCGTCTGGGGATATATTTTAGGCATATGATCTCTGACACAGTAGCATGAAAGAGACCACCAACAATACTGAAGTGGTGGGGGTGGCTATTTACAAAAGTGGGTACTGAATGGATTCGACCTCCAGGCCATTGTTTGCCAATCCCTTGTTCTAGCAATCAGGGCACTTACTGCTTGGCAAATATTGTTGGTAGGAAGGGGTTTGAGCTATGGTCAAGCCTCAAAGGGATGTCACTGAAGGGATTCTGGGAATGGGTTTTTTTTTAGTCTCAAAAAGAGACACTAGATGGAAACATTTCTGCATTCTGATGCAGCTGGTCATGAGGAAGTGATGGTTGGAGCCAGGGCAGCCCTCTTGTGTGTTGAGGAGAGGAGCCCAAGGACCAAAGCTGACCTTGGGAGGGCAGAAGAATCCTGGGTCTTTGACGATGTTAACAAGACCCTGAATAAGTGCCCTGGCATTGCCAACACTCCTCTGGCTTTGTGATGAGAAATTTAAAAGATTTGTGTTAAAGCCGCCTCTGGTAGACGCTTGTTTCTTTACAGTGAAAAGTCTCCTAGCTAATAAGTTGTCCAAAGTTTATTCTTTCCTTACATCTCAACATGGTTTTCCTAGCCTAACTGGGTTTATTTTATATGGTGCTGAGCAGAAAAAACAACCATCTGTTTCATGCCAGATGAAAATTAGCTACAGCCTGTGCATTGGCCCAGTATGCACAAAACCACAGGTACTGACGTGTGTGGAAACAAACTGTTTCCCAGTGGGAATTTTTATTTAGGCAACTTTTGCCTTATAAAGCCAGTTCTGATGTACTTGAGTCTCAACTCCAGGGCGAAGGTGTTTCTGATTACAGGGAGGTGTGGCCGGCTGCCCTCCCAGATCGCCTGGCAGGCAGGTAGATGGCTGGGAGCTCACAGGGTAACCTAGGGTGCACGTGGGTGTTTGTGGAAGACTCCAGCAGTGTGGCTGGAGCAGGACATTGTCTGCTGGGTGTGTCCACTGCAGACGCGAACAGGTGGTAAGCGCGGGCAGCCCTAGGAGGTCGAGATGCCCGGCAGGAGCTGTCAGAAGAGCATGGTGGGCAGGTGCCTTCAGGCAGAGACAGCGGCTCTTGCAAAGGCCACGTGTACAGATGAGACAGCCTGAGATGTCTTTTGGAAATTATGTTCTGAAGCCAAAATTTGCATTCTGTTAACACAATATTTGAAACTCTCCAGAAGGGCCCACAAGTAAAAACATCCATAGATTTGTGTTCACAGCCTGTACAACAAATCCCTGGGCATGCAGGGCCCCTGATGAATGTCCTCTGGTGGCTTCGGGCTGGAGACAGGCCGGGAGCTGCGCCTGGTGGGGGATGAATGCTAACAATAAACCCAAGACTCTTCCAGAAAGCGGAGGCAGACCCCCCGGGCTGTTCCAGGGACATTGCCTGCTCTTCCTCAGGGTACTAAAGAAGCACTTCCCACAGTTCATTATGATTTTTATTTCCCCTTTCTATGAAAATTAAAAACAAAATATGTCCAAGAAGACTAAAAACAAGAAAGAGCCCTTCCCTGAAGCCACACGATGGCCTGGTGCAGCTGAGGGCCCTGGAGGCAGGGTCTGTGTCCGGATCGGAGGGAGGGTGGGGTGCAAACTGATCCCAGGCTTCACAGGGCTGAGGACTGCGTCCCCGAGTGCCCCTATCTGGGCATGGGGCCCTGGGAAACAGCTGCCCAGGGCCTGCAACCCCCCACCTCCCACCCCAACCAACCTGCTTCCTTGTGATGCAATGGAGCAGCCTACCATGTGGTCCCAGTGTGTGTCCCAGTCATTGCCACCAGACAAGTGTGACCCCTCTTGGCTTCCCAGGCCAGTGGATGCGCCTGAATTGGGGTGACTTCACCCTCTCCTGAATTCTGTGGCCTGCGGGGCCCAGTTGACAGCCAGCACATGTTCTTAGTGGTGGGGAAGCTACCCCCTCCCACCCAAGGGCCACCCAGATGCCAGGGGTTTCTCTGGTCCCCTTGGCTAATGCCAGAAATGTTTGGGTGTCCTAAGAGGTCTTCACATCTCCTGGGCTGAGGTTGCTGCCCAAGATTGGCAAGGGGACTTCTCCAGGTCTCCAAGGAGGACCCCCCCCCCCGCCACTTTAAAGATCCCCACATGATGGTCCTCAGACTGTGCGAGTTGTATTATGTTTCTGCCAATCCACAAACATTTTATCAACTCTGTGGAAGGCATTGGGGGGGGGGGAAGCGATGATAATAGAACTGTTCTTCTGACCGGAAAGGGGAGTTGTGTTGGTGTCCAGGGGCTGCCGTAACAAATGACCACAAACTGGGGGGCGTAAAACAACAGACGTGTTCTCTCAGAGTTCTCAAGGCCAAGTTTAAAATCGAGGTGTGTCAGCAGGGCTGTGATCCCCTCGAAGATCCAGGGGAGAATTTTCTGTGTCTTTTCCACCTTTTGGTGGCTTCAGGCATTCCTTGGCTTGTGGCCACATCACTTCCACTTCTGCCTCCGTCTTCACATGGCTTCTTCCTCCTCTGTTTGTCTCTCTTCTGTGTGTCTCTTCCAAGGACACTTGTCACTGGATTTAGGGTCCACCTAGACAATCCAGGATGATCTCATCTCGAGATCCTTAACTTAATTACATCTGCAAAGACCCCCCCCCCAAATTAAGATCATATTCACTGGATCTAGGGATTAGGGTGTGGACATGTCTTTTAGAGGACACCATTTAACCCCTATGAAGTATAATTATAATGGCTGCAAACAGATGGGAACAAAGCGGCCTGGACAGAGCAGGGTGCATGGTCAGGCTAATTATGAGTGAGACTCCATGTGAGCCAGACGCCACTCAGCCATGGAAGTCCTTGCCTGTCCTCTTCAAAAATGTTAATGTCACCAAACACAAAGAAAAGCTAAGGAATGGATCAGATGAAAGGGGGCTGCAGAGACACGACAGCGCAAGGCACTGCCTGAACCGGGACCAGACCTTGGATGGAAAAGAACTGCTGTCAAAGCAGCATCTGTCCCCCGCACGGCTGCACTGGCTGCCACGCTCGGTCCCTGTCGGCTTGGTCCCCCTCCGGTCACGTCCTCACACAGGGGTCAGAGTGGTCACTGTCACCCCTGCTTAAAGTCCTCCACTAGCTTCTCATTGGTTTAGGAGAGAGCCCTAACCCCTTCCCCACGCCTCCAAGCTTTGCATCAGTCTGTGTGCGGCATCATCTTCCTTCCTGGTCTCCGGAGACCAGCAGCCCAGTCACACAGACGAGTACAGGCCTCGGCTACCCCGCCCCCCCACACACACAACCCCAGGGCCTTTGCACTTGCATTCCCCTCCGCCTGGAGTGCTTTTCTCCCAGATGGCCACATGCCTGTCTCCTTGTTGTTTAGATCTCACCATCTAAATGATTGCCTCCAGGAAGCCTTCCCTGACCGCTGTCCTCACAGCCGCTTTTCTCCCACATTCCTTTGCTGTCTTCAGAGGCCTTATCAGAGAAATGTAAAACTGTCCTGCGTGTTTGTTTCCTGTCACCCCCAGCGCTGGCAAGCTCCCTGGGAGCAGAGGTTGACAGTGACACCTTGTGGGGGAGGACTGTGAGCACAGATGGACAAGAGGCTTAGCTGGTCTCATAGATCTCCTGGTGCAGCCAACCTTCCCAGCTAGGCCCCTGGGACCGCCACTGCTTTCACGGACCAAGGACAACCACTGTCTCGTGTATTTAAGAGCCAGACTGTGTCTGCCCGGCTGGACAGTATAACCGTCTGGGCTGATGTTTAGCGTGTGACTTGCAGCTCAGAATAGGCGTTCCAAATTCAGTTCCGCGGGCTGGCGGTTAGGACCTGGGTCGTGGGAACCCAGAGGTGCTGGAACAGGGGTAGACAGGCAGCTCCGACTGTAATCCCCGGGGAGTGGTGAAAGGCGTGACCTCCGCAGCTGATTAGTGAGGTGGGTCTGGGAGGGGTCCTCAAAGCCGATGAAAAACCAGGCGCATCTGCTCCTCGTGGTGCAACCTGGGCCCAGCCAGCGATTGGTGAATCAGCACGTAGCGACTCTGCCTGATCCTGGAATTTGGCACAGAATCTGGCACACAGATGCGTCAGGAGAGGGCTGTGGAAAGTCACAGGGTTGTCTTAAAGATCAAGAGATAACGTGCCTGAAGAGCTCTGTGTACCCCAAGTCCGGACCACAGGGCCATGAGGCAGGAGGTCCGTATAGAACTGGCACATAAACATCAGAGGCCAGCCTGGACCTCCCCGGTGCCCGGCACGTGGTGCCCACACAGCTCCTAGATGAATATGAACTACAGCTGTGTTTCCAGGCCTCTTGGTCTTGAGTGATAGGAACCAACCTGAAGCAGCTTCAGAAACCGGGGGCCTCTAGGAAGGGGCTGCAAGGGCAGTGAGGCTCCCGTGCCTTTCCTCTCTGCACGTCTGCCTCATTCTCTTCTTTCAGAAAGACTGGCTTCCTGGGCTTCTCAGGGCCCCTTTGGGAGAAAATAGCACCATCAATGACTTCCAAGGTTTACACCTTACCATTGAGCCTTTTCCAATCAGAAGGACTCTGATTGGCTCAGCGTGGATTTTGTGCTCATTTCTGGACCAATCAGAAGACACCAGGACATGGGGACATGGGGGGGGGGGTCCTATTATAATATGGCTGCTTCTACTCCTGCCCAGTGAACACTGGTGGTGGGGGCGTGTGGAGTGCTGAGAAGGGTTGTTTTACTAGTATATATTTATTTTTTTTAACTTATTTTTTCTTTTTTTTAAATTACTGAATGTCCTAATGGGGTTTCTTTCTTCCCTCCCTTCCTCCATGTATTCATCCATTTGCTTTTCCACTTGTTCATTCATTCATTTAACATCAACAGACATCATATGGGAGTGCCTTCATGAGCCATACAACAGACTGCTGAGGTGCTTAAAACGTGCCTGGAACTGCGCTCAGGGCAGATAAACCAGGTCAGATGAGCGGGCGCAAGGGCTCCTTACGGTCATGCGCCCGCCCTCAGATAGGCACGGAGAGATCCGTCACCCCAACACGGAACAGTGCTGTGTCTCGGTGACCTTGGGGTGATTTTTATTTTCTTCTTTGTATTTTTTTTGAGGGGGGGGAACATTTTCTTAGTGTATAATAATTTTAAAAACCAATGCTTTTTGTTAAACCATGTTCCTTTATGGCCCTCTCTGTGCTGCAATAGGCTGCTAGAAAGGAAGAATTCAGTCAGCGGTCCCTTTAACCCACACGCCCTGTCAGCCCCTGTGAGCATCCTCTCCACCACCCAGACTCACTCAGCTGGTACTTCAGCTCTTGGAAGATTCCTTTTCAGAGGGATGGGGGCTACTCCAAAGGGAAACGGTCCATTTGCAGCCCATTCCCACGGTAACACTGGATCTGAGTAGGAATGAGACGGCCGCCTGCTGGGGTGCCCACAGCGTCTGGTCCAGCTCTGCACCCCAGGGCTCTGCACCCCAGGCTGCACCCTCGTAGTCCACGGTCCGGCAAGCTGCGGGCTGCGGAGGAGCCGAGGTCTCTGCGGGACTGTTGTGACTCTGAGGGACAGACTGTCCCTAAAATTCCTCCCTCATCTGTCCAATCATCTCTTAAGATCATCTTAAGAGACCCGCTGTCTCTACTGCTACTTCTCAGGCAGTAAAATCTCCCTGGGGCAACAGGACCCCAACTGTGACCTGGCTGACCCATGACATGGGCTAACCAGAGCTCAGAGTTCACCCCAAGCTCCTCTGGGGCAGGTCTGGAGCAGGTTCAGTCCTTTAAACTAGAGAAGCTGACCCACAGAGCTGGGGCTGGAGGAGAAGGACCCTTCAGAAGCCGTGTTTCTCTTCATCTGGTGGAAAAGGTGGTGGCATCAGGGGGTGGGGCTGGGCAGAAAAATCCCGCCCCCCAGTGGGCAGCAGACAGGTCAAGCTCCCACCTGCAGAGAGGGAGCCAGCAGGGCAGCCTGGGGCCCAGAAAAGCCAGTCATTTTCCGGCTGGCTCCAGGGTTTATTAAATACCAGGAGTTCTGGGCCAGGAAAAGACTAAACAAAACCTGGTTTCCCTCTGTGAACTGATTGCATCTGTTCAAGGGAACACAGAGAAATCACCTTTGGGGTGCACTTTTCAATGCCGGCCTGTGGGGGCTCACTGGCCTGGCCTGGACAGTCTGTCCCTTGACAGGGTCTGAGGCCTTGGACTGGGGTCACTGGCTTCCCCTGGAGAGGCAGGGTGAGTGGGGGACAGGCTGGCAGCTCAGAGAGGAGGTGCGGCTGGACATGCGGGCTGCTCAGAGTGGAAGCCATTGGGGGCTGGGCAGAATGAGAAGAGATGTCTTAGGACAGAACCCTGGGGTCAGCCTGCCCTGGAAGAGCCCCAGGAGAAAGGGGGATCCCCTCTGAAGAAACAACCAGAGAAACAGGATGAGGTCAGGTCAGGTGCTATCTTATGTCTGGATGCGTGTCGGCACTTGAATCAGAAAAAAAGTACAATATATAGCACGGTCCTTTTTTTTTTTTTTTTTTTTTTGCATAAAAATATTTTCAAATTACTTACCAGAAGATGAAACACAATGATAGATTTTTCACCTTAATTTTTTCACAGCCAAGAAAATGTTAGTGGCCCTGGCCGTTTGGCTCAGTGGTAGAGTGTCGGCCTGGCGTGCAGAGGTCCCAGGTTCGATTCCCGGCCAGGGCACACAGGAGAAGCGCCCATCTGCTTCTCCACCCCTCCCCCTCTCCTTCCTCTCTGTCTCTCTCTTCCCCTCCCGCAGCAGAGGCTCCATTGGAGTAAAGGTGGCCCGGGCACTGGGGATGGCTCCTTGGCCTCTGCCCCAGGCGCTAGAGTGGCTCTGGTCGCGGCAGAGCATCACCCCCTGGTGGGTGTGCCGGGTGGATCCCAGTCAGGCGCATGCGGGAGTCTGTCTGACTGTCTCTCCCCGTTTCCAGTTTCAGAAAAATACAAAATAATAATAATAATAAAAATAAAAAAAAAAAAAAAAAAAAAAGAAAATGTTAGTAAGAGAAGAATGAGAAAGGGCCTTTGAATCCCAAAAGGCACAGCCAGTGACCAGGGGGGGTCGCTCCGGACTCACGGGAACGCTTCTGTAGGAAGAGATCTGCTGATACAATTCCTAGCATCGTCCAAGGTGACGACGATGAAAACTATGTCGTCACCTTGATAGATGCCAAAAAGGATTTTCGTTAAGTTCAGCATCCATTACTGTTTTTAAAAACAACCTTTAAAACCAGAGAAACGAGTGGAAATGTCATACAAATAAATGTTTCTGAATAAAAAGCTAAATGGTAAACAAACACTGGGCCCAGGTGGGCAAAAGCTGGACCCGTGATTCACAGAAAAATATCCGCCAAACACCTATCTATGGTTGCTAAACATCAAAAAAATAATGCCCTACGCACGCCAACGACACCCTACAAAGAGAGATGAACCCACAGCAGAGCGTGAACGCCCTTGGGGGCCAGCTGACCACCAGGCTGCGTCCTAGGGCCTTACCCCTCCCTGGCTCTCCACTACCGAGATGACCAAGAAGGCCCAAGCACCCACGGGCTGCACAGGGCCAAGTGTCCCCAGAGGGCAGGGGACAGAGAGAGGGCCGAGCAGAACTGACAAACGTGGTGCCTCTTTGGCCATATGGGGAAGGAGGTGTCAGCTGGCAACTCTGATGTCACTTCAGAGTAAAGCCGTAGCCCTGGGCTGGCTGTTCTGGCAGGTGCATTTGCCAGGAGCATCCTGAATTTGAGTTTCCTCACCTAGAGACGGAGCCATTTCCCCAAACATCTGGGCAATGTGCACCCAGCCCTCTTCTCCCTGGGCAGCAAAATCAAATGCTGGATTGCACTTTTCACTTCTTTTCTGGCATCACATACTGTGCAGACAGAACTTGAACCAGGAGACCGGGTTCCAGGGGATCTGTGACGAGGGAGGCTGCCAAGGTGACCCAACAGCACCAGGTGTGCGCTGAGGACCTGGGGGAGTATAAGAACCATGGTTAGGCCCTGGCCGGTTGGCGCAGTGGTAGAGCGTCGGCCTGGCGTGCGGAAGTCCCGGGTTCGATTCCCGGCCAGGGCACACAGGAGAAGCGCCCATTTGCTTCTCCATCCCTTCCCTTATCCTTCCTCTCTGTCTCTATCTTCCCCTCCCACAGCTGAGGCTCCATTGGAGCAAAAGATGACCCTGGCGCTGAGGATGGCTCCTTGGCCTCTGCCCCAGGCGCTAGAGTGGCTCTGGTCGCGACAGAGCGACACCCCGGATGGGCAGAGCGTCGCCCCCTGGGGGGCGTGCCAGGTGGATCCCGGCCGGGCGCATACGGGAGTCTGTCTGACTGCCTCCCCGTTTCCAGCTTCAGAAAAATTAAAAAAATAATAATAATAATAATAAAAAGAACATGGTTAGCCAGAGCTGGGTGGTCCAGCAGCCCCACTGACCGACAAGGCCATACTGGTTTCTATCAGGCAGGAAGGAAGCTGATGTTTGGTTGAAACATAATTCCTGGTCATGTTTAAACCCCATACCTGCACCCCTCCCCAATCTCAGCAAAAATGATGCTCCCATTCATTGTTACTCAAACCAGAAAACGGTGAGTCATCTAGAGTCCTTGGTTCTCCTCACACCCCCATCCCAGTCCAATCTATTGGCTTTTGTTCCCTTAGCCCAGTTTCCAAGACAGATCCTGAGTTCCTTCTTCCTCTCTGTGCCTCCCACCATCATCCCCCAAGCCAGTGGTTTTTAACCAGGGCCAGTGTTTGGCCGCCAGGGAGCCTTTGACAATGTCTGGGGATAATTTTGGTTGTCACAATACAAGAAGGGACGCAGAGGGGAGGATGTTACTGATATCTGGTGGGGAGAGGACAGGTGCGCTAACATCCTACGATGGCCAGGAAAGCCACCCCCACAGAGTTATCTGGCCCCACATGTCAGCAGTGTAGCTGAGAACCCTGTGTCCAGGGCAGCCTCCACCACAGCCCCCTCGCCCCTCACCAGCCCCCAACTGGTCTCCCAGCTTCCACTTGGCCCTTGCCCAGCCATCCTAAAATGTCACCCTGATCTTGTGACTCCCTGAGTAAACCTTTTCAGTGACCCTTCACTACTTTGAATGAAATCCAGTTCCTCTTGTGGCCCCCAAGCTGTCAGCCACCAGCCTAGGCTTTTTCCTTCATTTGCTCTGTCCTCGAGGTCCTGGCTTCAATGTCACTTCCTCCCAGAAGCCTCCCCAGGCCTCTGCTCCCTGACACCTGCCATCACTTTACCCTCTCTTATGACCTTAAGACTCTTCAGCCTTGCAGTTGCCAGACTGGCATCCCCCTACCCTGTGAGCATGCGCAGTGTGCCGGCTCCAGGGAGAGTGCTTCCTGAGGACCGGCTCTGTGTGTTTGGTCATCGCTGTATCCTCAACACCGGGTACCAGCAGCGGCTCCACAAACAGTAGTTATGGAATAACCAAAAGCTACGTTTTCAACCACGTGTACCCGTTTAAACCAGGCTCAGCTACCTCATTCGCCGGGCCCTGTGCAAAAGGAGAATGCAGAGTTCCCTGTTCAAAAAGCATTAAAAATGTTGTGCCCTGGCCAGTGGTGCAGTGGATATTGCATCCTCAGGAAGCGCCCAGTTGCCAGTTCCACCCTGAGGTTGCTGGTTCAAGCCCCGGTTAGGGTACATATGAGAAGCAATCAATGGCTGCATGATTCAGTGGAACAAAAAGTGGATGCTTCTTTCCCCATTCCCCCAAAATAAGTTAAAATAAAAAAGTATTAAGAATCTCAAGAGGTCGCCAGCCGAACATTGGACGAAGTGCAGGGTCCTTCTGGGCGCCGGGCCCTGGGCACCGCCGGGGTCACAGCCCACGAAGCTGGCTCTCGAACAGAAACCGGACAAGTAATTTCTGAATTGAAAGTTCTCACCCCAGCCAGTGCTCCCCAGCTCAAGTCCCAGGAGATAGCTCACCGGCCTGAAGCAAAAGGAGAATAATACGAAAAATGCAATAAGGTTTTTCTGAAACCTAAATATTTCTATTGCTCTCCTTTCTTATTTTTGCTGGGAGATGCCTTCTCTTTACTGAAATAGCAGCATTGGTAAAATAAAAGGTTGAACCAAACCCCCAACATTTTTGGTGTTTACCTTGGAAATTTGCCTGCTTTGTGGACCCCAGCATCCAAGAAGTGCCAGTCCGGTCCCAACAGGGAAGCTCCTTCCTACGGTCAGTCCTTTCCGGAAGAGAACGGGTTTTCGTGGCCAGCAGAGGGGGCCACTCGAATGCCAAATCCCCTTGGCTGGGTCCATGTAGATTTGGGACTGGCTCTTCCCTCTCTCCGCCACCTGGGATGCCCTAAATGAGAGGGGAGATTCAGGATGTAGAGAAACTTACCTGGTGACTCTATTCCTTTTGGCATTTTGAATTTTGAATTGTCTGCTTGAGTTAAAGCCTCCTTGCTTTAAATGGATGGTTCTGCAGCTGCACATTAAATTCACCTGGAGGGCTAGCGAAAGCAAAAAAAATAAAAATAAAATAAAAAGCCCCCAAATTATGATTCTGTCGCTCTTGGAGGTGGGGCCCTGAGGGTCAGAGTTTTACCATTCCCACCCGCCTCCCCGGATTCTAATTCTGGTGGGTTGAGAACTCCTACCCAATAAACTAGCTATGGGGAAATGGTGGGGCAGAGTTTTTAGAAAGAGAGTATGTTGTTCTTGGTTTTGTTCTGTTTTTCCTGACTGGGGTAAGCGTCTTCGTTTCATTCTTAGAGAAGGACAGTTTTCAGTAAAGCGTGAAGACATTTTTAATGCTTTTCGAACAGGGAACTCTGCATTCTCATTGTGCACGGGGGCCCTGCACGAGGCCGGAAGGTTGGGGGTGGCTAGCACCGTCCCTGTCCCCGTGGTGCGCACCGGAGCAGCCGTCCTGCACCGCTGCAGAGCCCGCCCTTGCTTTCCGGACTTGTCTGCCTCTTAAGCAGACCCACCTGGGAACTCTGAGGCCAGGTGGCCGGGCCAGGTGGCAGCAAGCGAGCGAGCGAGAGAGCGAGAGAGGTTAGAGGCGGCACCTTCTCCCTGAACCTGCCCGAGCTGCACTCTTCCAGACTCGTGGGGCTCGGACGCTGGGGAGATGTGATGACATGTACAGACGGCGTGCAAAGGTGTTTCCTAATAATAATCTGCTCAACAAAAGCAGTAATTCAAAGTTTATGCAAGGCGATAGACACCCCAAATGAGTCAAAAGGTATTTGGGGATGGTTCCTCCCACTGGTTGGAATGAGTAATCCCTCTAAGAGGATACACACAATTTAACAATAAAACTGTCTCCAGGGAGAAAGTCCAAACTCAGGAAATATTTAGACAGGAGGGTTTGGTTTAGATGTCCCTTTTGGGAGGCGCTCACAGGTAGGGACTCCTCCCCAGGAGGAGTATAAAGAAAGCTCCCCCAGCTAACCCTTTACTCAGAACCAAAGGACAAGGGACTATCCCGGTGGCTCGCTTGAAGACAAGAGGCAGGTGGGCCTCGGAGCCTTGCAGGGTGCCGGTTGTGCCACCAGAAGCACCCACACCCCGCACACCTGCCCTTGACTTGGGGAACTGGTGCCTTTGCCCCGACAGGTCGGAATTCCCACCTTGCAGCTGGGAGGTGAGGGCTCAGCTCTCTGCTACATGTAAGATCCTGTATCAATAAAAACTCAGCCCAGCCTCCCTCTTGCTGGAGGAGGCAAAATTCATGATTTCACAGCCCTGCTCACCGGTCCCCTGTCCCCACTGCCCTTTTCCTGAAAGCACTTCCCTTTTTATCTTCTTAAATAGAGTTTGCATCTCCCAGCATCACCCTGGTGCTCCAAACACAGCCCAGAGAGAACCCCACACTGCCGACTCCCACGGAGCGTCAAGGCCGCCGGCCACGCTTTCTCCTACGGAGCGAAGGGGCGGGGGACGGAGGCCAGACCCGCAGTGCTGGGAAAGCTGTCACTCAGAGACCTCAAAACCCCACTGCTCTCCTTTTTAGAAATCCCCACTTCTTTTACTCATGTGCAAGGGATCCTACTCAAATTCAGAGATTTTCCTCTTCATTTTTTTTAATGGCATAAACAGAATGAAGCCTGTTCTGTAAAACTGTTGACCCTCAGAAGGACGATGAACATGGACCCATGGTAAAGAAGAAACAGGGCCCTGGCCGGTTGGCTCAGCGGTAGAGCGTCGGCCTGGCATGCGGGGGACCCGGGTTCAATTCCCGGCCAGGGCACATAGGAGAAGCGCCCATTTGCTTCTCCACCCCCCCCCCTTCCTCTCTGTCTCTCTCTTCCCCTCCAGCAGCCAAGGCTCCATTGGAGCAAAGATAGCCCGGGCACTGGGGATGGCTCCTTGGCCTCTGCCCCAGGCGCTAGAATGACTCTGGTCGCGGCAGAGCATCACCCCCTGGTGGGCGTGCCGGGTGGATCCCGGTAGCGCGCATGCGGGAGTCTGTCGGACTGTCTCTCCCCGTTTCCAGCTTCAGAAAAATACAAAAAAAAAAAAAAAAAGAAGAAGAAGAAACAGAACGGAGTAGACCGTTTCTCCAAACCCCGGTAGGTGGCCATGAACTTGAAATAAAATTA
The DNA here is from genome assembly GCF_036850765.1 of Saccopteryx bilineata. Lineage (NCBI taxonomy): Eukaryota > Metazoa > Chordata > Mammalia > Chiroptera > Emballonuridae > Saccopteryx > Saccopteryx bilineata. Next base: position 186,683,934 of record NC_089495.1, read on the forward strand.
ACACTACAGAACCCTGTATCCAGGGCCTGGGGTATCACATGGTTCCATAACTGCCAGTTATGGAAACGACAATATATTTAAATCAATCACAGATGAAGTCTGGTTCCTCCCAAGTCTCCACGTCGTAAAAATTGGTTCCAATATAATTTAGCCCACATCAGAAGTCAGGCTCGAAATGAGCGTTATAGGGAAGCTACAAATTACGTTTTCAAAAATTGGTCTGTAATTATAGGCCTAATTAATTACACGAGGGATTTGTTTGTTCTTTAAAAGGTGTATAAAATGTGCCCTGTTTTGCACCAGGTTGACGGGCCTGCCCTATGGGAGGGAACCCTATGGTTCTTAGAGACCTGCGAACACGGGGGTTTTGCTTAAAAAGAGGCCCACCTGCTCTGTTAGTCGAAAATTCCATAAATACCATTTAACAAGGAAAGAACTCCAGAAAGTATAGGCTTTTTAGGGCAAATAAAGCCCAATGGCAGACTTTTAAAAACTTTGAAGTTTAAAAGTACAAGTTTACATCTTAACTTTCCCTCTCCCGGTATAAACTTGTGTTCAAATAACCCCAGAATTATTATTATTATTTTTGGACAAATACCTGCAACATATAGATCTATTTTAATTGCAACTATACTATATTCTGTCTGCAACTTGCTCTCTCCGTTGAACAGTATATGCTGGCCGTTCAGCACCCTTTCTTGTGAATGGCTGCTTAGCATTCAGTACAAAGCATGTTAAGGTTTTGTTTTGTTAAATTTTTCCATTGATTTGAGAGGGAGAGAAAGAGAGAGAGAGAGAAACATCGACTCATTGTTTCACTTACTTGTTGGATTTAATTGTGCATTTGTTGGTATGCACCCCGACCGGGGTCAAACCTGCAACCTCGGGGCACTGGGACGATGCTCTATCCACTGAGCCACCTGGCCAGGGCCAAGCATTTTAAGTTTTAAGAAATTATAGTTCTGTTTTCAATCCTTGCAGGGATCAGGTCTCAGAAATGGGTGAACAAACTCAAGCCACACAGGGCAGGGTAAAGGAAGGCCGGCTTCGGGTTCTGGGGACCCCACCCCCAGAGGGCTCTGCACATGCGCTCTGCCCGTGCAAACCCACCAACATGCTTCTCTAGTTTTGTTTTGAAACAAACATGCGCTAGACAATACCTTGTACTTTGTGCCAAGATCAAGAGGAAAATTCAGCACAGTGGAGGCTGGTTTTTAACCCTCTGGGTCCTGAACAAAAATAACCTTTTTTTTCTTAAACCTCTGAAGAAAGATTTGCTCATGTTACTGACTTTGTTTTCCATCGTTGGGAGCAAGGCGCCTGCCCCTTCCCTGGCCGCCTGTGCTTTTCTGCAGGCTGGGATGATTCTGCCCCTTCCTGGGAACTTGGGTTGTTTTCAGACGCCTGGGGAGGATGCCTGCACTCTCTCACCCTTTGCAGGCAATTACAGGTGTCCTTGTCCTGTCCTGCCAAGGGACATGAGGCTGTCTGTGGAAAGGGATGGAGAGAGGGTGAGCAACTCATCCTGGTTTGAAGCAGAAAGTCCTGTGTCCTGGGAACCCCCTTAGTACCGGGCAAACCAGGACTGATGGTCACCCTTGGTGGAGAGATGTCAATTCCTTCCTGGGAGCTCGGTCAATGCCACAGTCAGGGAGTTAAACTGGCAGCTGGAATGCCCTCCCCAGAACGCAGATGTCAGGGATAGTGAGCCTCTGTCGAAGGCTCGTGGAGGCCTTCATGCCGTCAGCTGGAAGCACGCTGTGAGCTCAGGACACAATGGTTATGTCTGTGACTGGCGCTTAGCTGGTGAAAGGGCGAGCTGAGACAGCCGTGTGGTGCCTGATGCCCTGGCCTTGCCTGTGAACAGCCAGAGCACCAGGGGAGGCCTCGAACCCCCGCCATGTCATCTGTCTTCACGGGCAGCCCTGCTGACCTTCAACTTCTATGTGTCATGCGGACCCTGGGATCTCGGGTGCCGACTTGGAGACCTGGCTTGATCCCAGCGGAATCCACCCGGAATCTGGGAAAAGGCCCTGGCTGCAGGCAGGCAGGCTCAGACTCGATCAGGCTTTGCCTTCCCCGGAGGCACACACGAGATGATGCAGTGTGACTCCCCCACCCTACCCCCTCTCCACATGGCCCGGCCTCAGCACAGCTGGGGGGTTGGGAGACTCAGCACAACTGGAGGCTGAATGGGAGGCCCAGGATGCCCGCTCACTACTCTAGGGGGCCTGGGCACCTAGTTCTGCATGGCAGCCCTGCGCCCCTCTCCCAGCTCCCATCGTAAGCACCCAAGGTCACAAACATTTCCCAACCTGGGTGGATTTTATTATGTCTAGTTACTGCCCCCTACTCCTTAAAAACAGAGACAATTCCACTAGATAATTGCATGTAATGAGGGTATTGTATTTTCTTGACTATAATCAGATTAAAAACTCATAGCTTCCTCTGGGTCAAAACCATGCCAAATTTATTTGCCACTCATATTGTTCAAATTTTTTAAATAGTTGTTAACTCAGCATTTAAAAATTGAGAGAGCACACCCCATAATCCAGATTTCTTGACGACGCAAACAAAACTGGAACCAATGGGACTGGCTCCAACAATCAGCCAGAGCTGAGTGGCAGAGGCCTCCTGGAATGGGATTGGATCCTCTAGTTTGCCACAGTCTGCACTGCTCCCTGTTGTTCAACCGGGCCTCAGGAGGCACTGCAATTTCAGAGAGCAGACTGACTTTCCTAATCAGCTCCTCTGTGTCTGGAGGCAAAGTAGCTACACTGTACCATGTGTGATTGGAACTGCAAAGTGCTTAGTTGGTATCATCCCTCCCTCCCTCCCTCTCTTCCTTCCTCCCTCCTTCCCTCCTTTCTTTCTTTCCCTCCCTCCCTCTCTCCTTCCCTCCCTCCCTCCTTCCCTCCCTTCTCTTTCCTTCCCTCCCTCCCTCCTTCCCTCCCTTCTCTTTCCCTCCCTCCCTCCTTCCCTCCCTCCCTTCCTCCCCCTCCTTCCTTTCTTTCTTCTTTCCTTCCTGCTTCCCTCACTTTCTTCTCTCATTTCCTTTCTTCTTCCTTCCTAAAAGAACACTGCTTTTATTCTGAGTGGTAACATGCTAAATGACTTTATTTCTAGATTCCTTGCAGGTAGAAATAGCCCATGAAGTCTGGGGCTGCTTGGTAGGCTCCTCAAAGGCAGGCTGACTCAGCCCTGGCAGGAGAGCTCTGATGGTTAGAGCATCATCCTGATACATCAAGGTTGTAGGTTTGATCCCTGGTCAGGGCACATATAAGAATCAACCAATGAAGGCATAAGTGGAACAAATCGATATTTCTCTCACATGCACACTCTACCCCTCCCACTCTCTCTAAAATCAATCAATCAATAAAATTCTTTTAAAAAGCCATGCTGACTCACCTGAGAAGTGGGCTCCTTTTCTCCGTGCACCTTCCTTGCTCCTTTCTTCTGCCTAGAATAAGTCATGATGGCTGGAGCTTCAGCAGCTGTCTTGGGCCATGAGAAGGCCTAATACTGGAAGTCTCATGCTAAGAATGAAAAGCAGAAAAACAGAAAGAGCCTGGATTCCCAATGATGGGTTGTTAGTGCCTGTCTGCCCTATTTTCCTCTAGATGTCTTTTAAATAAGAAGAAAATAAGCTTACTTTATTTAAGTCACTTATTTGAATTCTCTATTATAGGCTACCAAATGTCATTCTAACAATATACTTTTTTACCTTTATTTCTCTTCTTCACAGATATATGTTGCAATTTACCCCCAGAGGTTCATACAGTTTCCATTTTTACAGTGTGGATTTAGCCATACAGAAGTTAAATTGCCTAGGAACTAGTGAATCCTGGGTTCCCACAGTCCCCTCCAAAAAAAATATTAGTAAGATCATTTCATCAGACAACCCACTAAGAGGTTAAAAAGGCTGAAATTCTAATATACTCTATTTCAAGAGCTATAGATTGTTTTCTTAGAGCTCTACAATGGGAGCTTCAAGATTCTGGTGCTCTTTATTGGCATATATTCCCCACTCTGCATTTTTTTCTTAGGGCTCTAGAACCTTCCTCATAGGAACCCAGGACTTAGATTTTGCCCTTAGACTTAAGCAACCTAAATACATATTTACTTGAGGTTGAATTTTTCATTTGAGGCCCAAGATATATTTTCTTTAAGGTCTTGGAAAGTTTAGCTCCAGACTGAAGAAATGTTGCAGGCAGTTACAGGTGTCCTTGTCTTGTCTCGGCAAGGGACGTGAGGTTGTCTGTGGAAAGGGATGGAGAGAGGGTGAGCAACTCATCCTGGTTTGAAGCAGAAAGTCCAGTAGCAGGACTGACCAAGAGAACCCTCTGTGGTAGGGAGACACCTGCACTGTCCAGTATGACAGCCACTGACCGCATGTGGCTGTTGAACTCTTGAAGTGTGGCCAGTGTGATGGAGGAATGGAAAATTAAATTATATTTTCTTTTCATTTGTTTAAATTTAAATTGCTGTGTGTATCTTGTGTCCACCTTATAGGACTGTCCAGCTCTGGCTTCTTTCCTGTAGAATGGTTAGAGTTTCCCCTTAGGGTTCAAGAGGGATGAAATTCCTGCCCCACATCTCCACACCTCCATTTCTTCTAGACCCAAATTTGGTCTTGTTCCCGGGTCAAATCTGGAGTCCCACCTCCCTCCCTAGAAGCGTGACCTTCTCCCCTGGAGCCTTGGTCCCCTTCCACCGACAGCCTCTCAGAGCTGTCCCGAGGACCGCCTTAAATGCCATGTCATATGCAAATGGCACCTGGCAAGTAATAGTTGCTCAATGAAGAAAAGGCAATAGTTGCTGCCTCCCGGCCTGACTTCCATCATCACAGCCAGGCTTCCCTCTCCTCCTAACAGCATCAGCTCCTGGAGGCAGGGTTCTGAATCTGCCTTGAACCGGGACCAGTGCTCAGGGCCATGGGGAGTTCAGAGTCACCTGACTCGAATAGCTGTGGAATGGAGCCACCACCCACATCTTGGTCCGGCTCGCACTGCAGTGAGGCTCGCAGTGTGACATGTGCCTGGGGGTCAGTCAGGACTGCCTTGTACTTGGGTCTCAAGCTCAGGAATGCTGTCTCTTCCTAGGTCTGTGGAAAGGGATGGAGAGAGGGTCCCTGCACGGGTCTCACAAGGAATGTATAACATGGAGTGTGCGATGGGTTAGTCCTTTTTGAACCCCATACACCTTTCAAGTCAACCCCCTCTGACTTTGAGAGCCAAAGGTCCCAACGTTTTAGGGCCATGCCATTGTCCCTGGGTCACGTTTTCTTCCAACACAGGCATTCTGATCTTGACCCTTTAAAGGAAAGACCACCAGAGGATTCGGTATGGATTCCATAGGAGTGAAATGTGACAAAATTAAACTCAGTCCCGTGTGTTTGGGGTTTACTAAATCCTGAGCCCTGTGCCAAGTGCTTCCTGGGAAGCACAGCACGCCCATTTCACACAAGGAGAAACTGAGGTTCGCAGAGGTTACGGAACCTCCCTGAGATCACCCAGCTAGAAAGGGGCAGTGTCAGAACGCAAATCCGGACTCCAAAGTCCCCCTTAACCACCTGACCCTGCCTGCCACGGGCTCACAGGGCAGGGACCCTCCCACGCTTCGCACCCCGGAAGGTCACAATGACGAAGCAGGGACCACTGTTCAGACTGCTCCACGGGGAAAAACTGTTTTCAAATACAATAGGTCTTATATAGGAATAGGGTTTCCAGGTGAAATACAGAATGCACAAGCTAAATTTGAATTTCTGATAAGCAGCAAATAATTTTAAGTCGAACTGTGTCCCATTTGATATTTGGGGTTGTTTTAAAATTGATTTTTAAGATTTTATTCCTTATTTATTCAAAACTTTTTAAAGATAGTGACACTGAAGAATTTGCAGACATCTGAAGCATTTTCTTCCCTGCTCCAAGAACCCTGCTGGGACGGTCCCATCCCCCACACCCACAGAACGGTGGACCTCCGGGACTCTTGTGTTCCGCTGTACACGTTAGATAGAGGTTATTCCCCGTGCGCATCTGCGTCAGAACCGAAGGAAAAGAAAATAAGGTCTCCCAGGTAACCATGCCATACACGGGTGCTTATTGGTTTATTAATTAACCTGCACAAGTCGCCGTGCGCTGCCAGCTCTCACTTGTGCTCTGCTGCCATCATTTATAGGAATGCCGAAGGGGACGGCAGGGCGGGGCCCTGCTCCTCTCATTTGCTGCCAAGATTCAGGGCTACCAGTTACTCCTGTCAATCTGGGGTTTAATCATTTAGCAGTTGTAAAGAACTCATTAAAAACGCGGAGGTTTATTGGAAACACCTCCCGCCGCCGGTTGGGAGGCAGGCCAGACCCGGAGCCCTGTACCCACCTGCTCTGCCTGCGCCCCAGAAGGAAACTGCTGACTGTACTCATACCTGATGGGCTGGGAAGGGTGTGCGAGGGCGGGGTGGGGGCTCAGGAGTGGGCAGGGGAGTGGAGGCGAGACTGCAACTCCGGGGGCCAGGTCTTTAGAAGAGTGATGCCTAGTTCTGAGCCCCTGCCCCAGAACCCTGCCCACCCAGACTCAGCCTCTGCCAGCCCCTCACCCTACCCGGAGACTGGTCTCTCCAGACCTGCATCTCTTGTTTCTCTCCTCTGTAACAACATAATGTCCAGATACTCTAACAACCGCAGCGTTGGGTGTACTGTCCTGCTGTGGTCACTCGGGTTACAGGCAGTGATGGGGCCCTCTCCAAGCACGGGGGACACAGGGTCCAACCCGCTGCCCCTTTGCCAGCTTCGTACCCTCGCTTTGCCTAGCTGCACCCCTATTACGGAATGTGGGTGTTGCACTCAATTTTTTTCTTTATGTCATAATTCTGGAATCTTCATCACATCCCTCCTGCACCTCACTCATCCCTTTTAAAGCTTTTTTTTTTTAGTTTTATGGGTTTTCCGGGCTATTGCTTTAGTCTGGTTCCCAAGAGTTGAATAACTGGGTAGAAGATGAGATTGCAGATAGGAAGGAACTCTGAGGCACTGTCACCGCTCCTGGCCCAGCCCTTATTTAGTTATTTATATTATTATTATTATATTTTTTTGTGACAGAGAGACAGATACAGGGACAGATATGAACAAACAGACAGGTCAGGCCCAGTCCAGCCTTTAAAAAGAGTAAAATATATTTCAATTCTTTGAATGTAATTTCACTTCTTTATTCTTCCTTTTTAAAATGTTTTTAAATTGATTTTTAAGATTTTATTCCTTACTTATTCAAAACTTTTAAAAGAGTGACACTGAAGAATTTAAGACATCTGTAGCAAAATTCTTGCCCAGGGATTGTGTGTTATCATGCCAATCATAAAATCTAACATAAAGCATGCACATTTATACAAGCAAGTTCAAGGTGGGTTTTTTTGTTTTGTTTTTTACAGGGACAGACAGAAATGGAGAGAGATGAGAAGCATCAATCATCAGTTTTTCGTTGCGACACCTTAGTTCATTGATTGCTTTCTCGTATGTGCCTTGACCCTGGGCCTTCAGCAGAACGAGTAACCCCTTGCTCGAGCCAGCGACCTTGGGTCCAAGCTGGTGAGCTTTGCTCAAACCAGATGAGCCCGCGCTCAAGCTGGCGACCTCGGGGTCTCGAACCTGGGTCCTCCGCATCCCAGTCCGACGCTCTATCCACTGCGCCACCGCCTGGTCAGGCTTGAGGTGTGTTTTTTTTTTTAAGGTGACTAGGTTTTAATTAAAAAGTTTAAATAAAACTCAGTGTTAAGTAGAGTACAGAATATATATCCCATCATCCTTTGTACTTGGTCTTCCTTATCATAATATAGAGTATTTTTAATGTAATGCATGTTTCCATGTAGCTTATGCAGATGTCCCCAAGCCAGTCTGTGTGACCCACTGCATGGTCCAAATATCGTCATTTCCTGTATATGCCTGTCACCAACAAGGGGAAGAGCTCTCTAGAGAACGGAGGTTAGGTTCCCAGGACCCAATACAGGCCGGACAGGCAGGGAGTGCTCAAGAGATGGAAACAAGGGTCTTTACTGCAGGTGGTTTGAACGGATACATTCAGGCTCACTTTTTAGCAGATAGCAAACATCAACATCAGTTCACCTTTGGTCTTTAACAGAGACCCAGAGACTCTCCCCTGAGGGGAGGCAGTACACATTTCTGGATTCAAAAACCATGAACCAAACGCTCAGGGTGCTCAGACTGTGGATCCCAGTGAGCAGGGCGCATGCGTTCAGCACACGCTTATGGAATGTGATCTGTGCCTGGCACCGTTCTAGGCACCGAACATGCGGCAGCCAGCAGGACAAAGTGCCTGTCCAGTGGGACTCACATTCTCCATGGCAGGCCTGTTAGGATGGCTTTATATGCACGAACCCACATAATCCTCACATCAACCCTCTAAGAGAGATGTACGAATCCTCGGAGGTTAGGTGACTATCAAGGTTACACAGTAGGCCCTGTGGTTTGGAGCATGTGCTAAACCTACGGTCTCTCTCAGGGGCGGGAATGACTCGGGCGTGGGAACGGTGTCTGGAGTTTCAGGCGTCTTCGGAAAGGCCCAGGTGCTCTGAGCTGGGGGTCCTGGGCAGGGTGCTGCGTGCCGGGGCAGGACGCACTGTGCTCCCAGTCAGCAGTTTCACCCCTGCTCTTCCCTTTCATCCCAGGAAAGCTGGCATCATTCGTGCGAGATAAAGATCAGCCACTGAACCCATCCCAGATTGCACCTGGGACGCTGCCACCGGCTGGCGGGCTGGGGCCAAGCCGATGGCTCCCGTCGGGAGGAGTGGAGTCTGAGGCAGAGCGGACATTGGATGGGAACTCCAGGCAGGCGTTCCGCAAGCGTGTCTTTCTGGGAACAGGGTCCAGCATCCCCAGAATATCTCCTGGCGAGCTCGTGCTGTCTTGTTTTCGTGTTAGGCACTGACGGGTCGACAAGGAGGACTGTGGCTCCACGGCACCCACATCTGGGTTGGAAGCTGTGGAAAATGCACAGATGTTCCAGGTAGAGCCACACTCCCTCTCTCTCCCTTCAGGTCGATTTCCCGGCCAGCCCTACAGCCCTGCAGAGGCAGGAACTGTTGAGTTTAAGGGAGTCTCCTCTATCCCCTACTGCTTCACCCTGGGAATTCCAGTTAGCTCTACACGCATAAAATGAGAAGGCTCACATTTACTTCATTTTAACTTTAAAACAAAGGCATTCATTCTCTGAAGAGTCAGATGTCTGAAAAACCCGCAGCTGGGCCATCAGCAGATAGGTGGGCCCAGATGGAGCGGGCTGGGACTCGGCAAGCGGGCCACAGTTGTGAGTAGGTAGGAACAATCTAGACGCTCAGCGGTGGGGGATGGTGCCAGCACGGCCAAACCACAGGAAGGAATGAGCTGTTGTGCAACCACGGGAATAATTGTTTTCCAGGACAAAAGGACATGGGAAAATTCTCATGGTTCAGAATGAGATGATTAAAAACTGCCTTCTGAGCTGCAAGCAATGAAAGGAGTTTACATAATTACATCTCAAATGCAGAGAGAGGGAGAGAGAGAGAATGGCAGGAACCACGCTTCAAATAGTAACGGTGATTATCTCTGGGTAGCGGAATTTTATTTTATTTTATTTTTTACATTTTTATTTTTTTAAATTTCCTCTTCAATAACCTTTACCTTCAAGATAATCATCAGGAACAAACATGTTATTTTAAAAGCACAAGTATTCCTTTGAGTGGTCGGAATCTGGGTGATTTTTCCTTTCTCTCTAATTTATTGCCCATTTAATTTCCAGCATAAACATAATGCTCTTATAAAGGATACCTGCGTTACTCATTTTGTTTTCCGGGGAAAGAACAGAATGTATATTCCATAAGGCAGTCCATGAGGCAGGGGGGTGGAGGGAAGTGACCCTGAATCCACAGAGAGGGAAGAGTCTGCAGCTGAAGGGGCACAGGAGATGGGTTTTAGAACCATCTGCACGTGCATCCTCCAGAGCTCTCGAAAGGTGTTAGAACACAGAGCGTGTAGAACAAAATGCCCAGGAGAAGAAGAGAGGGATCTACAGTGTGTCCGTAAAGTCATGGTGCACTTTTGACCGGTCACAGGAAAGCAACAAAAGACAACAGGAATGTGAAATCTGCACCAAATAGAAGGAAAACTCTCCCAGTTTCATACCTATTCAGTGCAGTTCGATGTGGGCTCACGCACAGATTTTTTAGGGCTCCTTAGGTAGCTATCCCGTATAGCCTCTACAGACTCGTCACTGACTGATGGCCTACCAGAATGGGGTTTCTCCACCAAACTGCCGGTTTCCTTCAACTGCTTATCCCACCCAGTAATGTTATTCCTATGTGGTGGCGCTTCGTTATAAACGCGCCGATATTCACGTTGCACTTTGGTCACGGATTCGAATTTAGTGGCCACAGAACACACTGAACTTTCCTCTGTACTTTCCACATCTGGACTGGCATGGCCGTGGGCTGCTCCGCTGTATACACGGTGTTACGTCATCATCTGCGCATGCGCACCTGCTGCCACATCATCCTACAGAAACTGGGAGGCTTTTCCTTTTATTTGGTGCAGATTTCACATTTCTGTCGTCTTTTGTTGCTTTCCTGTGACCGGTCAAAAGTGCACCATGACTTTACGGACACACTGTACTTAGATCTTCAAAAGCACGGAAATAAGACTGGATCAGTTTCTTGCTAAAGTTGTTCCCTTTCCCCTCCCCCCCCTTCTACTGTTGAACCCAGGACAAGCTGCGGTGGTTCATGGTGTCCTGGGTTCTACCAGCATGTCCCGCAAGCCCGTTTTCCCATCTGCATTGGTTCAGCTCAGTGCTGTTCACCTGGGTGCTCGGCTGCGACCTGCCCTCGCCAAAGGAGGGCCCCCCACCTCCGTGCCCCCCTCCAGGTGCTCCTGTATCAAAGACGCATGCGATGGCATTCCCCTAGTCAGACCTCACGGTGATGTTGTGGTGAAGGGGGACAGAGTTCTTATTATCCCCATTTTACAGAATGGAAAGCTGAGGCTCTGAGGGACGGAGGAACTGGTGCAAGCTTCCCCAGCCAGGCAGAGGTGAAGGCGATAGTCAGTGTCAGTTTGTCTTCTCCCAAACTTTTATGAAATTGTGCAAATGAGCTTGGAGCCCTGAGCTGACTGAAGAGCCCCCATTTCCCAGATAGGCATTTACCTGGGAAACAGGTAAAAACTCTACTGTTATGAAGCAAGGGATGCATTTAGCTTGGCCGATGGGTGACCAACAGAGATCACATGCCCACCGCCCGGGGTGTTATCTGCACGGAGGCCAAGCTGCCTGGAAGCCGCCCCAGCCTCTGTAAACAAGGGCAGCGTCACCAGCTCTGCAGGTGCCCCAGCAGGTGAGAAGGGCTCAGGGGGTGGAACACGCCTCTTCTCCCAATTTGGGGCTGGCCCAGCAAAAGGCTATAAATTAAGCAATTGCAACACGGGAGTTGTCTGAAACACGGCCCAGTCTTCAACAACCACTTGGTCATTTTTCTTTTTCTTTCTTTTTTCTTAAACTAACCAGTTCAGCATGAGTCACTTTGTGGAAGCTGAGACCCTTCCCCTGAAGTGATGGTGCTCTGAGTAAGGGGCACATCATCTCCAAGTGGACTCCCGCTTCCAGAAGATTCCAAGGAAACAAATCATTACCCAACCAGCCCAGGGCTCTGTGGTGTCGGAATTTGGCAGTTGTGGTAGGACTGCCAGATAAAACAAAACGCATACTATGTATGGGATATACTTATACTAAAAACGTAGTTGTTGTTTATTGGAAATTCAAATTTTACTGGGCACCCTATCTTATGTTTCATCTGGCAACCCTGCCTTCACAGAGCTCTCCTCCGAGCAAAGGGAACACATGCTTAGCGAAAGATACTACAAGACCAAAGGGGACTTCCAAACCGGAATCGGATCTTCTCACTGCCTTGATTAAAACCCATTAACCATTTCCTGCTGCTGCTCTTTGTAAACTCTGAGTGTGCATGAAATTGATGCACCAGGGAACTTGCTAAAAGATAGGTTGTTGGGTCCCTCTCCTGGAGTTTCCTACTCAGCAGGTCTGGGTCAGGCCCAAGAATTTGCATTTTATTATTATTATTATTAAGTGAGAGTCAGGGAGGCAGAGAGACAGACTCCAGCATGTGCCCCGACTGGGATTAACCTGGCAAGCCCCCTATGGGGTGATACTCTGTCCATCTGGGGCTGTTGCTCTGTTGCTTGGCAACCAAACTATATTTAGTGCCTGAGGTGAGGTCATGGTGCCATCCTCAGCACCCAGGGCCAACTTGCTTGAATGAGCCATGGCTGTGGGAGGGTGGCGGGGGGGAGAGAAAGAGAGAGAGAAGGAGGGGCAGGGTGGAGAAGCAGATGGTTGCTTCTACGTGCCCTGATGGAGAATTGAACCTGGAACTTCCACACACTGGGCCAATGCTCTACCACTGAGCCAACCAGCCAGGGCCGAATTTGCATTTCTAACAAGTTCCCAAAGGATGATGATGTTGGTCTGGTTCCAGGTCCACAAACATCCTCTGCATTTGTGCCCCACATGGCCCTTTGTGGTCCAGCCCTGGCAACCTCTCCAGCTAATCCCACACTACTCCCCCTTGCTCACAAGGCAATCTGCAGGATCTCAAGAAAACTCTTCCTAAGTCCCCCACAGGGCCTTTGAACATGCTGTCCCCTGCCACGAACTTTGCCCCACACTATCCCCATGAGCTTAGGAGGGAAGTAGTTTGATTGCTCCCATTTTACAAGTGTAAAAACTGAGATTTGGAGGACCTAAGTCACTTGCCTAAAGTTAAATGGCTGAGAAGAGACAGAGTCAGAGGCTAGATTTTCATCTTCCTGTCTCCAAAGTCAGCCTCCTCCTGCCTGACCAGGCGGTGGCGCAGTGGATAGAGCGTCGGACTGGGATGCGGAAGACCCAGGTTCGAGACCCCGAGGTCGCCAGCTTGAGCATGAGCTCATCTGGGTTGAGCAAAAAAAAAGCTCACCAGCTCAGACCTAAGGTCACTGAGCAAGGGGTCACTCAGTCTGCTGAAGGCCCACGGTCAAGGCACATATGAGAAAGCAATCAATGAACAACTAAGGTGTTGCAACGAGAAACTAATGATTGATGCTTCTCATCTCTCTCCATTCCTGTCTGTCTGTCCCTATCTATCCCTCTCTCTGACTCTCTCTCTGCCCCTGTAAAAAATAAATAAACAAAGTCAGCCTCCTCCTACCACACTGTTGCCTCCCAGACTGGTGGTAACTTCTATTTCAAGCTTTTCTTGAATTGGTTTTGTGAGATTGCTACTTGATAGCTATTTATTTGCCCTCACACCAAGCCCAGGAGATGTGGTACTTTGGATTTTGGGAAACAAGTTCAAGTTCACCCTTTTGACATCCTATCTGTCAATGTCTCAGTATTTGTCTGAAATCAAAAGTGCTAGTTCCCTCATCCCCAGACACACACATATGCAAACACATGACACACACCTAAAGGATACAGAGAAAGGTCTGACACTTAAAGTTGCCATGGCAACTGAAAGCATATTCCCTGAAACTTTTCCCGATGATAGGATCGTGTCAATTTCCTGTCTTCTTCTAGAAAACAGTTCAGCTCTTGGCATCTGCCAGTAAAGGTGGGGCGAGGACCCGGGCCCAGGTCGGGGAACGGAGACCAGGTTGTTAAGAGGGCTGAGAGGCTTCCTCTGTGCCTGCAGCCAAGCGTGGGCTCTCCTGGTTCTCAGAAGCTCTGGCTTTACCACCTTGCTTTCAATTCATTCATTCATTCATTCACACATGCAGCATGAATTCACTGAGCCTACCAGGCAGTTCTGAAGCCGGGGCCCACTGGTGGAGAGAAACAGATGTGGCCTTTGGCCCCTGGTCCCTGGCGACCTCCTCATTGCTTGGACTGTGCTCAGTGCCCTCCAGGGCAGAGCCCTGTGGGCTGTATGCCAGAGCCCCCTCCAGGCTGCTGGGCTTGGGGAGAAGCAGGGTAGGAGCTGAAGTCTGGATGCAGGTCGCGATTAGCCAGGTAAAGAGGGGCAGGAGCATTCCAGGCAAGGCCTGCGGACAAACCGAGCCCTCTCCAGCCCTGCGGCTTCCTCGGCTGGGACACCCGCCTTCCCATCTTCACACAGTGGCTCACTCCGGAGGTGTAGTTACCAGCTGGATGCTACCTGTTGAATAATGGATGAACACCTGCTCCATGAGGTGGGGACTGCTGCTTCTGCTCTGAACCACCGTCTTTGTCCTGGGCCCAGATACAAGGCGCCAGGAACCGCTGAGTGAAGAACGCCATGTTTGTCCGGATGGGGAGCGCAAGCATCACAGGGTAGGGTCAAGTTTCTTGCTTTCTAGTTCTAGACCAGGAGCCCATCTACCAGAACGCCCCACTGAATGGCTCTGCTTCCTGTTTGGGGTTTTCCCATTCATTTTTATTTTCCTAAAAGCCATTTACTGAGTTGTCCTAGCTCTGGGTTGGGTATGTTGTGGTTGTCTGGGTTTATGTCTTCTGGGGAGTGAATAAGAAAGTTTCCAGTCTCCCCCAGGAATGGAGTTTAGGGCATTTCCCCCTTTTTCTCGGCAAAGACACACACATTCACCTCAGAAGAGACACAAGCAACTTTTCATGGAGTAAGCTCTCAACTGCCCACCCTCTCCTCCCCCACCAACAATTTTTTAACCTGAAAAACAAGACCCGAGTTTGACTCTTAAAAAATGTCTGATGCTATCTCCCTCTGCAGCTCCAAATTGCACAGCCAGGAGCTGGGCTGCCCTTCGCAGCAAGGCTGCATAGAGGGAGGGGGAGGAGGAGAAGGGAGAGGGGGAGGGGGAGGAGAAGAAGGGAGAGGGGGAGGGACAGGGTCCTAGGGGAGATGTTCTTACTGCTCCTGCAGCTGGCACTGCCCAGCAGGAAAGTGGGGCATAGAAGGGGCCAGCAAGCCAAGGACACACGACACGATGTGACCACAAACCCAGACAGCCCCACAGCCCATGTCCCGGTTATTTCCACAATCTCTCAGATCTGCCCCCTCCGCTCCATCCTCACTGCTGGCCCCCGGCTGGACTTCTGACCACCAGGACGACTGAGGTTTGGGCAGGATAGTTCACTGCTGGGGGGGGAGGGGCAGACCTGGGAATAAAAAGATGTTTAGCAGCAATCCTGGTCTCTACTCACCAGACACCAGTTGCAATGTGAGGAAGCCTCCCCCCCCCAATTTTGACAATCAAAAAGATGTCCAGATATCGCCATATGTCCCCTGGGGGTGGGGAGTACAAAGATGTTCCTGAGTGAGCACCATTAGCTCAGTCCAAGCTCTCACCTTCTCTGTTCCGCCCCCCCTCCCCTCTGGCCTCCCAGCAGCCACCGCCAGCTAGTGCTGCCCATGGAGGCACCTGACACGTGTCCCTTGATGGCACAACAGTAGAGCAGTGCCTGTACCATCAGGGCCTAAGGTTTCTCCCTTTCAAATATGCCAAGGTAGCAGCGATACCTCCAAATGTCCTTGGAGGTCTAAAATGTGTGGGCTGCACGCCCCACCCTGCCATCATCACCTGGGGCGCCAGACTGCGAGCACCCAGCCCACCTGGGTCGCTGTCGGAGAAACCCAGGGTGATGTTATACACCTTTGTGAGGATAAATCGGAACCCCTCCACGCAGACCCTCTCCCTGCCCATTTGGTTTCAATTCTCCAAATTCTTCCATGCATTCTGCTGTCTCGATGAGATAAAATCGTGCACGTGTAAACTGAGACCCTAGAGAGCCTGGGAAAGTGCAGGCAGAAAACCAGGGTTTGGAGCTGCTGGCGCTGTCCTCCCTGAGTCCCCAGGATGCAATTTCCCTGGGCCCAGTGACCGGGGCAAGGGGTGGGGGACCGGAAAGGGGTTCCTTCTGAATTCAGAGACTATTTCCCAGTCCAGAGCCCCAAGAAGGGTTGGGATTCCGGAGGCCACAGATATGTTCAAGGAGACAGGAATGGAGCAGCCCAAATCCTGTTCTGGGTTAAGGCCCAGCAGGGCCCACCCTCAAATGCAGCCGATGGACAGACGGGCACTGGGATGGACGCCAGGTCTCCAAGATTCTTCAAACAAAACCAGGAGTTTACATTCTTGTGTGAAGCCTTCTAATCATTAAATGTCAAGATGCCACTAGGGGCCGGACCGAACGCACTGTCTGGCCCTGGGGCCTGTGGGCTGCCACCTCGGCCGTCCACGCTCCTTTGGCCTTTTCCAGTTGACCTCTTGCTCTGACACATACTTGTATTTTTATTATCATTATTAATGAGCAATTACTATGGACCAGATATGGATCTAAGGGCATGACACATCTTAGTTCATCCAATTCCCATAACAGCCCTACAAAGTAAGTAGTGTTAGCATCACCCTTTGACAGTTGGGGAAACTGAGGCACAAAGCGTTTTCTTCCCTTTGCCAGTGTGTTATAACCCTCTGGGCTTCCAGTTAGGAAAGGCTGGTTTTTCAATTCATTTTTTTCATTAGAACTTAAATCAGTTAGAGTTTAAAACTGATTTAAAGAGACAGAGAAAGGAAGGGTGGAGGAGAGAGACAGAAAGAGAGAGAGGGAGAGGGAAGCATTCATTTTTTGTTCCACTTAGTTGTGTGTTCATTGGCTGCTTCTTGTATGTGCCCCAACTAGGGATCGAACCCACAACCTAGGCATTAAGGGACAGTGCTCTAACTGACTGAGCTAACCAGAGAGGATCTCAATTCATTTTTGAAAAGTTTATCAGTGTTCCTACTCTCTAACTAAAGCACCGTGATGGATGTTGGCATGGGCAAAGGGAGAGCGCTGATTGGCCAGGGCCCTTCCCACAGTCAAACACCTGCATCCTTCTGCCTGGCAACATCATTGGTACCCAGAACAGGGCAGGAAGCAGGGAGTTTTGCTCCTCCTCCCCGCTGAACACATTTGACAATATCTGGATACAGTCCAGTTGTCACAGCTGTGGGTAGAATGCTCCTTGCATCTTGTGAGTAGAGGCCAGGGAAGCTGCTACATATCCCACAAGACACAGGATGGCCCCTACCACAGCGAACTATTGAGCCCCAGTCTCACAGCCAAGAGACAATGCTACAGACAGACGACACGGGGTGAGGACCCCGGCTGGGCTCCTGTCCCACCTACAGGACCATGGCCAAGCCCTATCCTTATCTGAGCCACAGACACTTTATGTGTAAGACGGGCCAATCAGGAGCTGTCTGAGGGCTCTGCGACCCCCAGCAGACACTGGGCCCAGACCCCTGGTGCTGAGCCTGGCACGGCGTCTGGGAGCTCAGTCAGTCAATGCTCCTTTTCATGTCTCCCCTCTTCGCTGGCACAGTGGTGCCAAGGCCCCAGGACAAAATGTTTTAGATTGTGATAAAATGTGTCACATGAATTGTGGTTGAAAACATTTCTAAAGAGCCATAAATGCCGTGTTTCCTTGATTCTCAGAGGCCATTAATTGTAACAGACTTCAGTTTAATGAGAGCGCTGGCAGAGGCTCATTGCAAGCTCTGGCAGAGGCACGAGCAAGGGGCGGGGGAGGCAATTCTGCAGTAACCGTACCTGTCGATTTCAAGGTGCACCTTAGTTCTGTCCCACATTAAATGGGGTCCCAATTGCACCTCTGAGCTGGTGGCCGCATGGTGCTGCATTCAGAGGAAATACAAACCGAATCCCCCAAAGCTTTGAGAAGCCACTTTTATCCTCATGAGAACCTATTTAAAGGGTTGAGAGGAGGGTGCTCAGAATATCAAGGAGCAAGCATTTCTGAGAATTAAACGAGGATAAATGACTCATAGCCAGTCTCAGCTCTCACTGTGAAGGATCAAGGTATAGACCGGTGTCTGTCGGGAGCAAAGCAAAGGGAGTCAACTGTCCCTCAAAGACCCTCAAATTAGATGAAATCTATAAAGGTGTAAGAAAAAGATAGAACATTTAGAAGGGTGGATGGATGGATGGGGGTGGACAGACAGACAGACGGATGGATGGACGGATGAATGGATGGATATATGAACAGCGAGATAGAAGCAGATACACAAGTGACAGATCTTTCCAGGCATGCATAATCCATTAAGGTAAAATAATAATAATAATAATAATAATAACGCAGCTCGCATATGGTGACACTCAAATTTGTTCCTAGCCCTGGCTGGTTGGCTCAGCGGTAGAGCGTCGGCCTAGCGTGCGGAGGACCCGGGTTCGATTCCCGGCCAGGGCACACAGGAGAAGCGCCCATCTGCTTCTCCACCCCTCCCCCTTTCCTTCCTCTCTGTCTCTCTCTTCCCCTCCCGCAGCCAAGGCTCCATTGGAGCAAAGATGGCCCAGCCGCTGGGGATGGCTCTGTGGCCTCTGCCTCAGGCGCTAGAGTGGCTCTGGTCGCAACATGGCGACGCCCAGGATGGGCAGAGCATCGCCCCGTGGTGGGCAGAGCATCGCCCCTGGTGGGCGTGCCGGGTGGATCCCAGTCAGGCGCATGCGGGAGTCTGTCAGACTGTCTCTCCCTGTTTCCAGCTTCAGAAAAATGGAAAAAAAAAAAAAAATGTTCCTAGAGAAGGTCACCCAAAAAGAAAATTGCTAAGCCTGTGGTGACTTCCTGGTTAAAGAAAAAGTTAAACAGACACTCAAAGAAATGGGCCCTTTTACTGACGGGAGGCTCAGAAATGTTCTTTTTTTTCCCCAGGTGATCTCTTCCTTGGTGTAATTTAGAAACAGGAGTCTTCAGCCTGTTTCTGTGCATGCACGTTCTCCACTCTTGCTGCCGCTGTCACTGGCCCTGCCTGTCCACCCGCGGGGTGACCGACTCGCAGCAGAGAGCAGCGGCCTCCACCCCTTGCCTTCCCCGACCCGGCTGTTGGGTTGCCAGCTTGCAGCGGAAATCTAGCACTGGCTGCCCTGCGTCTGTTCTCTGCTTCCAGTAGAAAGTGCAGTGATTGTCTCTGGGATGCCCCGCCCCTCTTCTTAGCTCACTGTTTTGGGGATATCCTGAGACTTCTCTGATTGGTTCAGGGGACCCAATGACCCAATGACCGAGTCACCCAGTTAGAGTCAATAATGCATGCAGAGATGTTTGCTGAGGCTAAAAGCATCCTCTTCCACTGGATGGCAACGAGGCTGTCACACCCGGAGCTTCTGCAGCCATTTTGTAAACAAAGATTCCAATGCTAGTGTTATTGTTTGAGTCTGGAATTAAGCGGCATCTGATCCCAGTGGGTGAACCTGCACTTTGTGTTCAAGGTAAGCCAGGCTGCATTGAGTTTTCTGTCAGGTGCAATCAGTAGCGGACACTATTGGTTGTTCGGGAGCTACCATGCTCTCCCCGGTCTCATCTACCCCTGAGGAGAGGTAACCCTCTTCCCAGCTCAGGGGTGCACCTTGGTCATCTAAGGCAATTGTGGTAATCCCATTCCACTAAGTAGTGGCTGCTTCAGGTGTGGGCATTTGATGCACCTCTGGCCAGTGAGGCACGAAGAGAGGCTGCCCAAGGGCTCCTGGGAAACATCCACTGCTCTTCAACACAGACACTCAACCTCCAAGGCACAGCTACTATTAAACCTGGTCTATAGCCTTGTGTGTTTTACTCTCTGCACATGAATTCACTACTAAATTTCTTTCAGAAATACATAGTTTTAACCTTTGTCCAATAATTTTTTTTTTTTTGTATTTTTCTGAAGTTGGAAACGGGGAGGCAGTCAGACAGACTCCCGCCTGCGCCCAACCGGGATCCACCCGGCATGCCCACCAGGGGGCGATGCTCTGCCCATCCAGGGCGTTGCTCTGTCGCAACCAGAGCCATTCTAGCGCCTGAGGCAGAGGCCACAGAGCCATCCTCAGCACCCGGGCAAACTTTGCTCCAATGGAGCCTTGGTTGCGGGAGGGAAAGAGAGAGACAGAGAGGAAGGAGAGGGGGAGGGGTGAAGAAGCAGATGGGAGCTTCTCCTGTGTGCCCCGGCCAGGAATCGAACCCGGAACTCCTGCACGCCAGGCCAACGCTCTACCACTGAGCCAACTGGCCAGGGCTATCCAATAAATTTATCATAAGCAGCTTTCCAGCTCAGTGGATGCATTTCCAAAGAACACAGAGCAGATATGAGGAGTGAGAGCTTCAGAACCAGACAGGGATCAGTGTCCTGGGTCTGCATGACCTTGAACAAGTTATGTAATCTCTCAGCACCTCAGTTTACCCATCTGCAAATGGGGATATTTGTGGTATCTTTCTCACTACATAGGCGGGGGGATCAAATATGATAATGTCTATTCAGGACTTATCATGTTGACCAGACATCAGTGCACAGCAATGACTAATACTGGTTCTTCAACACTGTATTTGTGGCTGCAGAGTACCTTGTTATGTGATTGTGCCATGATTTGTTTATTCAACCTTTTGTTATTGGACATTTGAACTTGTGTTTGTCTTTTCAATCAACAACACTGCAGTAAAAACCCCTAGACCAAACACTAAAATAGGAAGTAGTGTCTGGGAGTCCACCTTTTGCTGGAAGGGCTGCTACTGTACAAGAAGCCTAGGATTTACCAAGAGGGGGTCAAGCTAAGCCCCACCAGTCTGCCCCTGACCCCCACCAGATCTGCTGCCAGCTTCTCAACAGAATTTGGCCGAAAGGTTTTTTTTTTCTTTTCATTCCATCTAGGTCAACGTCAGCTCACTGTCAGAGATGGCATCAGCAAAGCAAAGCTCTGCCTGTGTGTTTATGTTTGATTTTTGTCTATGATTCACTGTGGGATGCAGGTAGTCAGACCAAAACAAGACACTACCCAGAGAGGAAAGGCAAGTCACGAGAAAGGCTATCCACCCCCACCCCCACCCCCACCCCCGGGACATTCCTTGGGGTTTTTGAACGTGCCGTAAGACCAGATTCTTTAGTACAACTCATAGAGATCATGTAAAAAATGTTTTTATTGTATTAAAATATAGACCACATAAAATTTTCTGTTTACTTCCGTTAAATTTGCAATGTTGTGCAACCATCTCCACTACGATTCCCAGAACGTTTCATCAGCCCGAATGGAGACTGTTCCTGTTGGGCAGTTGCTCCTCCTCAGCTCCTCCCCCTACCCCAGCTCCTGGGAATTCTGGTCTACTTTTCATACTTATGAATTTCCCTACTCTAGATATTTCATAGAAGTGAAATCATACAACATTTGTTCTCTGTGTCTGGTTTATTTCATTCAGCATAATGACTTCAAGATCCAGCCCTGGTATAACAGGTATCAGAGCTTCATTATTTCTTACAGAAGGATAATATTCCATTCTTTGTGTAGACCACATTTGTCTATCCATTCATCTGTGTATAAACACTTGGGTTATTTCCACCTTTTGGCTACTGTGAATAATACTGCAATGAGTATTAGTGTGCAAGTATCTGTTTGAGCCTGTTTTCTTTCTCCTCCTCCTCCTCCTCCTCCTCCTCCTCCTCCTCCTCCTCCTCCTCCTCCTTCTCCTTCGGCATATACAGAGGAGTGGAACTGCTGGGTCTCACGGTAATTCTATGTTTAACTTTGGAGAGACTGCCAGACTGTTTTTCCATAGTGGCTGCACCATTTCGCATTCCCACCAGCAATGTACCAGGATCCAAATTTCACCATACCCTCATCGATACTTATTTTCCTTTAAAAAAAAAGTATAGCCATCCTCATGGATATGATGAAGTGGTATCTCATTATGGTTTTAGTTTGCATTTCCCTAATGACTAATGATATTGAGAATATTTTCAGGTGCCAACTGGCTATCTGCATATCTTCTTTGGAGAAAGGTCTATTCAAATTCTCTGCCCATTTTTAAAGTTCGGTTGCTTGTCTTTATGTTGTTGCGTTGTAGGAGTGCTTTGTGTATTCTGGATAAGAAACCCTCATCAGGTATTTGAGTAGCAAATGGTTCCTCTCATTCTGCACATTGTTGTTTCACTTTCTTGATAATGTCCTTTGATGCAGAAAAGTTTTTAATTTTGCTAAATCCAACGCACTTATTTTTCTTTTATGGCTCTTGTTCTTGGTGTCAAACCTGTAAATCCATTGCTGAATTGTCCAAGGCTGGGGATTATTTTAAATCACTAAATATTGGCCTGACCTGTGGTGGCACAGTGGATAAAGCGTCGACCTGGAAATGCTGAGGTTGCTGGTTCGAAACCCTGGGCTTGCCTGGTCAAGGCACATATGGGAGTTGATGCTTCCTGCTCCTCCCCCTTCTCTCTCTCTCTCTCTCTTCTCTCTCTCTCTCTCCTTTCTAAAATGAATAAATAAAATAAAAAAACAAAAAAATAAAAAGTTATTTTAAAAAAGTTCCTAAATAAATAAATGAATAAATAAATCACTAAATATTACTTGTCTCTCAAGCTCTATTACAAATCCCCTATGTCCCCTGTGGATGAGAATGGTGAGTCCCTTATGGTCCTATCCTACCCAATGGATTAAACTAGCTAGTAGGGTAGATAGGTCATTTCACTCATTCATTCATTCATTCATTCAGCCAGTTCAGCACTCTTCTTTTGCCCCCTTTTTTTTTTTTGGCCACTATCACCAGATCATAGTGTTAGCATAGGTAGCTAGATATTAATAAAGAAAAGGAGGAAAGGGAATCAAATATTAAAAAGCCAGCTTAATTAGGAAGCTACAGCTTCCTAGGCTCCCCAGAGGACCTCTGCATTCTTCCCCCTGGGATCTAATTCCAAAGTGAGGCAGGAAGGGGGCAGGAAGGATCCTTACCAGTCACACTGAGGGAGGAATAAAAATAGCAGAAATTCCTCTGCTGGGAGCATGCCCAGTAACAGTAAAGATGGTACATGGGGAAATACACACATGTGCGTAGGAACTAAGACGGCACCTGTGAGGGGCTCAGCCTAGCCTGGACAAAGGACCGGATTAGATAAGGGACACAGAACCCTAGAAAATCAAGGAAATGGATTGGTTAGGGGGAGGACCTAGCCTTAACCCAAAAGGAATAGGAAAGTGATTGGTTAGTTTGAAAAAGTGCCCAGCCCTTCCCAAACCAGAGAGAACATAATCAGAGCCTAACAAAGGCAAGGCTCCTCTCTCTCTCTCTCTCTCTCTCTCTCTCTCTCTCTCTCTCTCTCTCTCTCTTGGTAACACACTCTCGCCCTGTTCATTCACATGTTCTCTCTCCATAGCAGCCACCTAGGACCCACGGCAGACTGCACAGGCCTGGGCACAGTGCCAGCTGGAGCACAGGTGGAAACACAGACTAAGCTAGCCAGATGAGGACAGGGACTGAACTGAACCAATGGCACAGAATTTGTGGCCCCTGGCCTCTGTTCTGGGCCTGGTGAAGGCAAGTTTGGACTTTTTCCACAATGGGACAGATGGAGATGAGACATCTGGAATCTGGTGCAGCTTTCCATTTCAACCCCAATAAATCTTATCACAACACCTCAACTCCCATACATGAGTGTCCTAAAATGCTTTACTCCAAGAAAGGACTCCATTTCCACCATCAACACAAGAGGCTGCTCCAACATTCAGGCTGGCCATAGTAGCCCATCCCTCTGGCATTAGAGATTGGTCCAATGGGTTGTCATGTCACCCAAGTAACCAATGAGAACTTCTCTGGGACTGATAGACATTTGCTGGGAGAAAAATTTCTGTTTCCTTGAAGCTGGCAAGTAGGCAGCTGTGTTCTTCACCGCAAGAAGTCTCATCTGCTGGAGGCAAGAATGAGGCAGAGAAGCAAAGCAGGTTGAGACCAGCAGAGATGAGAGATAGCCAGAGGGGTGGGGAATCCTCTGCTCCAGTCCCGAGGGACCTACCTCCTTCAGCTTATCCTTGTATCTTGTACGTGTGCCCCAGAACCTCTCTAGTGACCCAGCCAGTCCAGTCCTCCTTTCCTTCAGTTCCTCGGGGCTGGGTTTGGATCCGTTGCAAATACAACCACCTTGATGTGTCCCTCCAGCCTCTACCTCCTCTTTCTGGTTTGTCAGCCCCTGAATACATCTCAGTCCCCATCGCCCTCACTATTCTGTGTCCTCTGCCCACATCCCTCTTTCCAAATCCAACTTCAAGGCTCAGTCTGTACATCTCCTTGGAGTCGCCCTGCCCTACCCCTCCCTCCAACTTCCTGGACAAAGCGGGCTGAACTCCTCCCACGATCCCTCCTAGTCCCCTATTAAGGCCTCACAGGTTTGCCATTTTGCTCACAGGTCTCTCCCCTCTGGACCATGTGCTTTTTCTGCAGGATCTCAGTAGGTTCCAGCGGAATGACTATACCAGGGCTCACAGGCAGACGAACCAACCCTGAGCTCTGCCATTTACTTGCTGTGTGAACGTGGAGCAGGTAAACTTCGTGGTGCCTCCTTTGTAAACCAGGTTGATGATAACGGCATTGCTCCCTGGAGACTGTGTGGGGACTCGGTGAGCTACGCTTCCTGCATGGCCGTGTTATCAGGGCTCTCTTTCATCTCTGTCTTTTACAGGCCTCTCCACTCTGCTTCCCTCAACTTCTTGTGACTCACTCTCAATCAGGCCTCTATCCCAGGCAAGAAAAGACAGGCTTTGGTGGCCCAATCCAAGGGCATCCTTACAACAACCTTCTTGATCAACACCTGCGTCTGAATCCGGAGAAGGACTCTGATTGGTCTGCTTGGGTTTTGGATCTACCTCTGGAACAATGACTGTGTCCAAGAAAATGGAGCCCTCTCATAGGCCAGCTAGCTTCTGTGCCCACCCTTTGGGTGGGAGATTGATAGGCCAACCTCAACCACAGAGAGCAGGGGGAGTGGCTATTCCAAGGAGTAGATGTTGGATGGTTGAAAGAAAAATAACCTTTCCACTACACCAAGATTCTTCAATTTAATTTTCCCATTACACTCAGAAATAAGTAATATCATTTCTGTTTTATCCAGGAAGAAAAAGGTTCAAAAACAATTTAAGAAACAGCCCCAGGATGAGGAAAAGCTCCTCTCTCCTACCTGTCCATCCTTTTTACTCCATCGTCTCCTTGAGTGGGCTTCTCACTCCTGCACCAGACCAGTCGTTGGACAGATGGTTCTTCTCTGCTGGAGTCCGGCTTCATGTCAGATTTGGAGGTGATAACTACGAGATAGATGACTCCATAAAAGAAGCCATCACTATGAGTCTACAGGAGCTGGGCAAGGCTGTCGAGAACAGGACATTGTGGACATCACTCATTCATAGGATCACCAGGAGTCATAGCCAACTCAATGGCACATAACAACAACAATTTCAATTCTGTTTCCCTGTGCTTCTAACACTGTGTGTGTTACACCTGTGCTGGTCGCACTCTCCCTATCTCCTGTTCTGGCCATACCTGTGCTTGCTACACCTGTGTGTATTACACTACTCCATTCCCCTGCTCCTTCCTGTTTTTAGAATGAGTGCACAGAGATCCTTCCTTGGGGACAGCGACAAATGGAGGTGAGAGCACAGGTTCTGAGACCCACACAACTGAGTTCAAATCTCAGCTCTGCAAACGCTAGCTGTGTGACCCAAATCAGGTTAGGCGCCTCCCCTGGGCCTCAATTTCTTCCCCTCCATGTGAGGACTGATCATCGTGCCTGTCTCCCGACATATGGTGAAGAACCACTGCAATCATGGACGTGGGGGGGTCTGACTGGACGCTCAGGGCCCTGCACACGTACAGGTCCTTCCAAGGCCCTGGAAAGGCCCTGCCATGTCATCTCACAGGCTTGTGTTTTATATAAAACCTGCAAATATTCACTAAATCTTTCCACTTCCAGTCCCTTCATTCCCCCCCCCCCCAAATCAGGTGACTCCGAGGACTGTGAGTCTTTATCAGATACGCTTAGTCTGAGTTTGATAAGCTCAGGCTATGGGGTTTCAGGGTGAGGTGACAAGGTACCTAGGGTATAAATTTGAGGAGGTGTATGTAGGACCCTGAGGCAGAGCACACATCGTCCCACCTCACCCCTGCCCTGATGGCTCTGCCGTCCTTCATCCTTCCATTATCTTTCTTTCTCTCTCTCTTTCTTTCTCTTTTCTTTCTTTCTTTCTTTCTTTTTTTTTTTTTTTTTTTTTGTATTTTTCTGAAGCTGGAAACGGGGAGAGACAGTCAGACAGATTCCCGCATGCACCCGACCGGGATCCACCCAGCACGCCCACCAGGGGGCAACGCTCTGCCCACCAGGGGGCGATGCTCTGCCCCTCCAGGGCATCGCTCTGTTGCGACCAGAGCCACTCTAGCGCCTGGGGCAAAGGCCAAGGAGCCATCCACAGCGCCCGGGCCATCTTTGCTCCAATGGAGCCTTGGCTGCGGGAGGGGAAGAGAGAGACAGAGAGGAAGGAGAGGGGGAGGGGTGGAGAGGCAGATGGGCGCCTCTCCTGTGTGCCCTGGCGGGGAATCTAACCCGGGACCTCTGCACGCCAGGCCGACACTCTACCACTGAGCCAACCGGCCAGGGCCTCTTTCTTTCTCCTCCCCTCCCCTCCCCTCCCTTCCCCTCTCTCCTTCTTTCTTTCTTTCCTTTCTTTCTTTTCTTTTCTTTCCTTTCTTCCTTTTCTTTTCTCTTCTTTTCTTTCTTTCTTCCTTCCTTTCCCTCTCTCTTTTTTAAGAAATAAAGTCACCAACAAGGAACTTTCTCACAATCTCTGTTGTTCCCATCTCTCCTTCCCAAGTCCACGTGATGCTAAGAGCCAGCACTTCACAAAGGAAGAGCGAGAAGCCAGGCCCCCTCCTTTGCCGCCTCTAAATGGCCCCATTTAACACGTATGTCACCGAGGCCACGTTCAAATAAAGACATCACTTAGCTCTCTCTGAGAAATCCCAAGAATCTCAGTATTCCCAGCTCAGCGGGAAATCTGAGTCTAGAGAAAATCAGTAGCAATTCCAAACTTTCACGTGAAGTTTGAGTTTGACTTGAAACATTTAATTTATTTAAAAATAGAAATGGAAATGTAAGCTGATGTTTTGCCCCAGCCGTCAGGAGCTCTCTTCTGCTCTGACTGACTCATTAACAAATTAACATGTTGTGATTGTGCTGTGAGAAGTCGCAACAGAATTGTCACAGCCCGAGTCCTGAGGCTCTGCAGCCCTGGCTTCCCAAACTCTTGTCTAGAGTACAAATTGGATGCTTTTCATATACGCTAGCTAATTTTAATTAAAATTTGCCCTACAGCTATCCTTCGCAGCTTTGAAGTTGCTGGAGTTTTGTCATCTTGGGGTGGTGAACATTTGCAGTTGATAATGTCAAAATCTGTCCCCATGGAAACCATTTCCCAGCTGCTGCTTCCAGAACAAGCTCAAATCTGCTGGAGTTTGGATTTCTGCGTGGCTCACGAATTATTTTCTGTTGAAAGCAGGGGTGTTCCTCTGTGGGGCAGTGCTGAGATTTAGAGATTGTAGCTGGGAGACATGGAGAATTACTCGCAAAGATCTCTGATTTCGGGGAAATCACAGCCTCTTTGAATGATTCTTTTCTTCATCTATAAAATGAAGATCATCACCCTGTGTTGTCCTACCACAATGGCTAAGTCACTGAAACCTTGACATTTAGATTGCACCTGAGCTCAGCCTAAGACCAAAGCATGCTGGGAAGTCTGTTTTTGTTTAGCAAGCACGTTTTGAAAGTCATATGGAAACAGCAGTCAGGCCCCCGAGGTTCTCGAGGTAGCCCTGGGGAAAGTGTTGGTGAGCTAAAGCCACTGTGGGGGTCCTCTGAACATTTCATTGAGAAGATCTGGGAATGTTTGGGGATCATACCCTCACCCCCACTTCCCAAGAGGGAAGACATCTTTGGGAGGAAAGTCATTCATGGCCCGCCTTGCTGAAATCTTGGTGGTATGTAAGGCATGGACTCAACTATTCCCAGATAAAGCACCCCGGAACCGAGGCTAGCACCACACGGACAGCTCAGCTGGAGGCAGTGCTCCTGCTCTGGGTGGGGATGTGGTGGAATAACACGCCTCCTATGCCTCTCTGGGGAGATTCCAGAGCCACTTGCAATGACCCCCCCCCAAGGGCATCAGATGAAAGTTTCTCCTTAATGCTCATCCAGTAAATGACTCTGAGGCCACAGCCACATACAGTAACGTCAGGAGTTTATGAGTTCCAAAGGGCTCCCTGGGGAAGTGACCGCTTACCAGAATAGCCACTGTGGTTCCTCAAGCAGCGAGTCCCACATTCCAAGGAGACATCAGATTCATTCATCATTCATTCATTCATTCATTCATTCATTCATTCAACACAGTCCTCTGACTTCCCCACATCCTGCAGACAAGTTCTCTTCTCCCGTTAGCCGGAGTCAGCTGCCTCTGCTAGCACCCACAGAACGCTGGTACTCTGTCCAGGGAAGCCTCCTGCAGCCCACAGTCTCCATGAAGGCCTGCCCTCTGCTCACAGCTAGAAGCTAATCAGGGTGGAAAGAGGCCTGTGTGCAGGAGCATGTGTGCAGAATGAGCACACGTCTGTGTAAAACACAGTGCACAGCCGTTCACACTCTGTGCTTGACAGTTCCCATCTCGTGGTGGACACACATGGTCTACCCAGCATCCTTCCTTCGGGGAGACACATCAAAAGTGAATGTGGATAAGCTCCCAAGCATCGGGTGTCATTGGCATCTGGGCTTCCAGGAGGTCCAGCATGAGTGCCTCCCATGGCCCACCCCACCACCCCAACCTTGTCCCCTCCCTCTTGGTGGGGGGGGGGGGGGCAGGAACAGGGAAGATGGCGAGGAGGCGGAGCTGTCAGGATTGTCAATCACCTGAGAGATAAATACTGCATAATGAGCTCTTCAAAGGAAGAGGGTAGGGAGGCCGACTGACCACTCCCTCCGTTCCCCTCCAACTTTCATTTTCCCATCCCCGGGGCCTCTCTGGGACCATGATTGTTGTTGGCAATGACGCCTTCTCTCCCCTTCTCTCTCTGGAAGCCGCGCTCAAGTGGGCAAGTCTGCAGGGTTTAGGAAGGACGGTTTAGGACCCTCCCACGCTGGACTGCCTTCCTTGCGGGCGGAACTTCGGGGCACTCGGGGACCTCTCTTGTTTTATTGTGTCCAGAATAATGCGTGTCTGGCTGGAGAACATGTGAAAATCAGAGTCTCTCGATAAAGCAGATATAACCCCACTACATACCCTACAGAGTTGGACAATATCAGTAATAATAATCCCTGACATTTATCCCAGGCTTACAGGAATCCGGGTGAATTACGGGCCCTAAGCCGAAGGATCTTCGGGATATAAATAAACTAAGCCTGTGGTTTAAATGCGATTCCTCGCTTAGTTTATGCAAAAACCTTGAGATGAGCACATGACTGTCTTCGTTTTACAGATGGGAAAGCGGAGGCAGTGCGCTGGGAATCACGAGACCTGAGAGCTCTTGAAGGGGAGAGGATGGAAAACCATTTCTCTCACCCCTGCAGCCATTCTTGGATTCTGTCCCTCCACTCCGTCAAACTTCAACAACAACCACAAAGGAGTGAGTGGACGTAAGATTGCCAACTCCTGATTTTTCCAGGTATGGGCATTTAGGGAAGAAAAAAAAAGGCTGGTATCTGCTAGCATCATCTTTTCATAAAAGACATTTTTGCACGAACACATAAAAAGTTCCCCAAAAGGCATTTCTTTACATCAATCTCATCTCACTCTATAAAAAACTCTCACTCAGGTATCATTTTTTCTTTTTCTTTCTCATTTTGCCAAGGGCTGGAGCACATTCCATCCCAGCCCCACCCTGGGATCTGCATTCGGGACAACTGACTGCGCTTCAGTCTCAGCGGGGGGTGGGGGCAGGCGATGATTTTGCCTTTAAGAGGGACATTCCGCAATGCTTGCAGACAGTTTTTTATTGTACAAGCTGGGGGCAGGGGGAAGGGTTTGTTACTGGTGCCCAGTGGGTAGAGCCCAGGGATGCTGCTAACATTCTAGAGTGCACAGGACGCCTCGAATCGGAGAAGGACCCTGCCAGTGTCAGCAGTGCCCAGTGGGGACGCCCGGGTGAACACAGGTCAAATGGCCACAAGAGGGGTTGCTCCTCAAGGCCCCACATGAGCCCTGGAAGAACAAGGAAGTCCGTGGGCAGGGAGAGACCAGTGTGCTCTGTCCCGTGCGCCCCAGTACGGTCAGGGGGATCTCTCTATGTCAGGGAGCTACTTTCTCGTCACTTGGGAGAGTTCATGAATAGCCTGGCACCATGAACTTGGAACAAGACCTTTCTCAGGTCGATTTGATTTCCCTCCTGTGGGCCACCTGCCCTGCCTCCCTGGTTGGCCAGTCTCTGAGACGGGGGACTGTGCCGAGATAGCTCAGCCTACAATGTGGGGTGCGGTGTACACACCCCGACAAAGGAGATCAGACAGATCTGTGAACCGTGGTTGTGATGGGAACTAATTAGCATTTCATAACATTAAGCAGGAGAGAAAAAGCAACGACTCTTTAGAGCAAATAAAACCCGTTTGCAAATTTAATATTTTTCTGACGAGTTAATGTCTCTTACCATTACCCCCCCCCCACACACACACACATACACACACACATACCCTTGTGTGATTTATTCCTTTAACAACTATTTGTCAGGCTGCACTCTACGTAAGGCTCTGCTCACTGGGAATTCAGTGGATAAAAGTCACAGTGGCTCCTGGATCTGGGTCCTCCTTGAGCTGTGGCTTTTCCAGGATCTACGGCCATGGCCAAATTGGCCCGTCACCTGCAGTTGGACAACCTATGGACTAAAAAAGGGTTTCACAGTTTTAAGCGGCCCAGGGGAAATTTTTTTAAAAGAAATAATAATTTGTGTCATGCAGAAATGATATGAAATTCCCATTCCAGTGTCCATACATAAAGTTTTATTGGAACAGAGCCACACTTGACTGTTTCGTCTGGGGCTGCTTTCATGCTACGATGGCAGAGTTGAATAGTTGTGACAGAGAACATATGGGCCACAAAGCCGATGATATTTATCATCTGGTTTTTCACAGAAAACAAAACCAAAACAAAAAACCAGCCTGCAGACCTCTGATTTAGGAGAACACACTCAAGTAAACCAATCAGTTACAATTCTAAAAGACAAATACTAAATTTTACAAAGTACATGGTTCCAGAGGAGCTTAGAAAAAGGATAAACAGCTCTATCTGGAGGTTAGCAGGGAGGGCTTCCTGGAGGAAGTGGTGAGGAAGTTGAGACAGAAAGATGTAAAAGGTCATCCCCAGGATTCAGGGCCTTGTGATGTCAACTTTCTTCTTGCACCTCTCCCCCCAATATCTTCTTCCTGCTCCTGACACCACAGGGGACCTTCAAGGGGAGGGAAAAGCTTTGTGTCTACTCATCACTTATTTCTCTAAATCCATGGTCTCTCGCTTGAGTTTTCCCTTTCCTTCTGACGGCTGTTGGAAAGGCGACTCTAGTTTCAATCAGGCCTTTTCCAAACTGTTTGTCGCCACATCCCTGAAAGTGATATCCCTGAGGTTCATGTTCATTCTGAACTCACCAGGATTTCTAGGAAGTGGCCTGGACTTTGTCCAGCTCCAGTCCAGAGGCAAGAACTTAAAATTTATCCACAATATCTAACGCTTCACGTGTTTTCAGTAATAAGGTGTTTTCCGTCAAGAGAAGCCAGTCCTTTGAAACCCGGCTCAGTGCCTGGCTCACAGTGAGGGGGCAATAAATATCCCAAGGAGCTGCAGCCCGGTTGTGGGTTCTGACTTCTGCAAATTTGAATAAGCTGGCCTACCTAGCACTACCATTTCATATTACTGAAACCTCTGGCATCAGACCGACCAGGGTTCAAATCCCATCTCTGCCACTTCTTAGCAGCGTGTTACATCACACAGACATGCAGCAAATCTCCCTAAACCTCCATCTGCAAAGTGGAGGTAATAACGGCATCTACCTCATTAGTGATGGTGAGAATGAAGTGAGAAGATGAACACAGAAGGCTTGGCCTGGCGCTTGGCTCAGAGCCCTGGCTGGCGTGCTGTCAGAAGTGCAAGCATGGCCCAAGGTGCCTGCTCAGAGCTAAGGGCATCGTCCTGTGGACGGTGGGGAAAGGATGCTGCCATTTGTGCAGAAAGGAAGCAAGAAGAATAGAGACCCATATTTGCTGACAAGCACATAAAGCCTCTTTGAAAGGACACTAGGAACTAAGGGTCCACAGTGATTGCTGCTTTGGAGGGGAGCCAGTTGTCTGAAGTACAAGGAAGAACGGAGCTCCCCCTTCTCTAGCACATTTGAACATTGAGTAATAGAAAAATTATTCAAAAAGTAAATTGATTTTTGCAATACAAGATACTCTATCAATGAAAAGGATTTAAAGCCATCCGGGTAAGGGGACATGCGTTTGGGCTGGGGGCGCGGGACGGACAGGAGAATTGCAAGTGAAAGGCTCCAGCGACCGCTTTGGCACGGACATCTGTACCTGGGAAGCAGCAATTCATTTCATGACTGAATTAACTGGGAGTCAGACTCGGCTCAGTAAACACCCACCAGGCGGCTGACGGCTAGGGCAGTGCAGTGACCTGCTGGAGATGGCAGGTGACGGTGGGAACTTTCTAGAAGACATCTGGAGGGGTCTCTCCCACAGCCCCAACATCTTGAACGCATCGGGGGACAAGCACCGCTGGGGCCAATGGCGGTCGGGGCAAGCACTTTCCAAAAATTGCTTTTGACATATGTTCACGTGTTAGGGCTTTGGCCAACCCCCCACTATTAGTGCTTGGCGACCTCTGACATGATCTTGCTGGCAAAGGTCATGCCAACTCAAAATGGCATTCCAGAAGATTCTTTTCAACAGCAGGTACTCACTGACCTAGATCAAGTTTTCCCAAATGTCACAACCCTGAAAAAGAGATGCTAAAATTGGCCAGAATGACTGGGAAAAGAAAAAAAAAAGACAGTTTCTTTTTATGATTTCTTTTTTTAATTTAATTTATTGTGTTTACATAGATTCTAGTGTTGCCCCAATTGCATCCCCCCCCCCCCGTATTCCCCTCAACATCTCCCTTTCCCCCCTCCCAACAGCTCCCTCCCCACTTCCCTTCAGGTTTAATTCCGTTCCTCAGTTCACATTGACAGTTTTTTTTAAAGTGACCAAAGAATTCAAATCAGAAAAGAAGAAGAAAGAAAGAAAATAGGAGAAGTGCAGACTCACAGAGAAACATTCACTTTTATATATAAAAATATATATATATTAAAATTTTTTTTGCCCTTATGAAAATATTTTATATAGTATCATAGGAATAAAACTGAGCCATATGCAATTCCAATGAACTATATAATTTGACAAAGAGAAAGAGGAAGGAGGAAGGGGGAGAGAGACAGAGAGAGTGCGAGAGACAGAGAGCGAGAGAGAGAGAGAGACAGAGACAGAGACAGAGAGTGAGAGAGGTGTTCTAAGTAAGGTGGCAGAGTGTAGTAAGAGGACAGTGGTTTTATACGTTACCCTCATTCTCTCCAAGGTGGAAAGGAACTGAATGAGAACGACTGATAAACACAGACTCCCAGAGGAGAAGTGTCCGAGGGAGTCATATCGGGGGAACTGGACTCACTGCTTTAATGTGCACGGCAACCTTTCTGAGCTATAAAACTCACTCTCAATTCTTTACTCTTGCATTCCAGACATTATCTTGATGCCAGCGAATTACTTAAAGAATGGCTAAATCGGCCCTGGCCGTTTGGCTCAGTGGTAGAGCGTCGGCCTGGCGTGCGGAAGTCCCGGGTTCGATTTTCGGCCAGGGAACACAGGAGAGGCACCCATCTGCTTCTCCACCCCTCCCCCTCTCCTTCCTCTCTGTCTCTCTCTTCCCCTCCCGCAGCCAAGGCTCCATTGGAGCAAAAAATGGCCCGGGCGCTGGGGATGGCTCCTTGGCCTCTGCCCCAGGTGCTAGAGTGGCTCTGGTCACAACAGAGCGACGCCCTGGAGGGGCAGAGCATCGCCCCCTGGTGGGCGTGCCAGGTGGATCCCGGTCAGGGCGCATGCGGGAGTCTGTCTGACTGCCTCCCCATTTCCAGCTTCAGAAAAATACAAAAAAAAAAAAAAAAAAAAAAAAAGAATGGCTAAATCCATTCATATATACACAAAATGAAAAAATAAGGATAAAAATAAAATCAAAAGTGGAAAGAAAGGAAATTCTCACTGAGAACAGGAACACCAAAGGGGTGCCCGACTCTTCTGGGGAGCAGTGTGGTGGTTGAGACTGGGGCTTAGACAGACCTGGGGGTAAACTGTGGCCCCTCCACCCGTGAGCTGTGTGACTCTGGGCATGTGACTTCGCCCCTCTGAGCCTCAGTTGTCCTCATCTGTTAAATAGGCATAATACTAGGAACCATGTCATGGGTTCTCTGAGGATGGAATGAGATGGTAGCTATAACTTTTATTGCAGCCAGGTGTCATTTTAAGGTGTTTACCTTTTCATCCCCTGTTCTCCCTCCCCCCTTGGGGCGCCCTTACCCCAGAAAAGGTAGAGAGGGGCAGAGAAGGGCCTCCGAGGCCTCCTGGCTTTTATTTATTTCCCCCAAGGGCCAAGGAGGATGTAGAGAAATCACAGAGCAGAGAAACAAAGGGAGAAGTGGGTCTTTGAGAAGCAGGAAGGAGAATGCTCCCGCCAGCCCAGGCTCAGAAGAGAAAGAATTGCTCTGGGTGCCGTGGAACCGAGGGGACTGGCCCGAGGCATGGCTGGTGTACAGCCACCAGCATCCCCAAACTTCTCATCCCCAGGCCCGAGGCATGGCTGGTGTACGGCCACCAGCATCCCCAAACTCCTCATCCCCAGGCCCGAGGCATGGCTGGTGTACGGCCACCAGCATCCCCAAACTCCTCATCCCCAGGCCCGAGGCATGGCTGGTGTACGGCCACCAGCATCCCAAACTCCTCATCCCCAGGCCTGAGGCATGGCTGGTGTACGGCCACCAGCATCCCCAAACTCCTCATCCCCAGGCCCGAGGCATGGCTGGTGTACGGCCACCAGCATCCCCAAACTCCTCATCCCCAAGCTCACACCCAAACCAGGGGAAAACCAGAGCTTGAGGCCAACCCCCCAACAGGGATGCCCGTGTTGCCATGGCAACCAGCATATATGGATCACTAAGAACCATGTGTCCCTTCCCCTCCCCACGCACTTTGAACCAGGATACATTCCCTCGTAGCTCAGAGTAAATAGGGAAGCGTAATTAAAGGAGACTGAAGCAGGGATCTCTCTCACATACCTCCACGTGTGGACTAAAGCCCCCTCTGCCTCCTGCAACTCAAGGAGCTGCTAAGCACCCCGTGGCAGCCTCTGCCCTGAGGGGGCTTGAGGGTCCCAGCCCTCACTGCGCATCTCAATCACATGGGATGCCAGGCCCCCGCCCTCAGATTCTAACTGTATGAACGGACAGTGGGGTCCCGGCACCAGCACTGGTTCCGGTTCAGTTCAAAACCCCTCTGGTCCTGGGGGTGGAGGTGGAGACAGAGCTATGGGACGGGGCGTGTCAGGGAGTCTTGGCCCAGTCTGGGGGGTCACGAAAGGCATTTTCAAGGGGGGGCCCAGCTCTACAATAAAACACGAGTAAAATTTAACCAGAGAAAATTATGGCAATGAGGGCTGGCATCCCGAGGGGAGCGATAAAAGAGCAAAGTAACTGGAATGGAAAAGAGCATTTGGGGGAGGGGTGGTACCCACTCCCGGGCCTCAGGTGGCCGGAGGCTGAGAGGGAGGAGGGGTCTGCAGAAGAGGCCAGGCTGGTGGGCATCAGTTCTTCCATGGCCCGTCCCCCATCTGTCAGGGAGCCAGGTCCCATCCAGCAGGCTCTGGATTATTCCAAGGAGGGGAGGCACATCGATTCCAGTCTGGAATGATGGCTCTGGCTTCCGGGCAGAGACCGGGCCAGCCTGTGTGTAGCTAGGGGTGGGTGCACAGAGAGGGTGAGGGCTTTGCAGAGGCTCAAAGGCCAGGCCAGGCCCTGGCTCCTGCAGGAAGAACCTGGGACTGCACCTGCGGAGAGGGACATCTCGGAATTCAGCCCCCAACTACCCAGAGTGGAGGGTCATTTCACTTCATAGGGGTTTCTAATCACAAAAGCCAGCTCTGTTTCCACATCTGTTTCTGCTCTGAGACCCAGCAGGGGCAGGGGGAAGGGACCAGTTCCCCCATCCCTCCTGGTGGAGGCAGGTGTGGAGGAAGCCAGGCCCTGAGTTGAACGGGGCGTCCCCAGAAGATGGCTTTGTGATCACCTGGGCACCTGGAGTGGCCCTCATCGCCCGGGGACCAGGGGCTGTCATCTCAATGTGCCCGGGCCTTGTTCCCACTCCCAGAGCACATTACACACTCCCAAGCTCAGTGGCATCAAAGATTTCCACTGACTTCTCAGGCTTCTGTCCCTGTGTATAGAAGTCCGAGCTTGTCCGGACTGCATGGCATGGAGAAGAGAGAAGGCAGCCCCAGGGTGCTCGGCCCCGGGCAACTCTTCCCCAGCCCCCGCCGCAGGATCGGGGTGCAGATATGTGAGGAGGGGCCATCGGCAGACACTCGCACTCCCGTCAGCTCCGCTCCTTCTCACACCAGTGCTGACCCGGGCTCCAGGATCACAACCATCTCAGGAACGAGAAACTGACATCTGAAGTGCTTCCGCAGGTCCTCCAAGGTCACCATAGATGATGACCCCAGGATTCAACGCCAGGGGGTCAGTCAATCATTCAGAGCCCACACTCCGCCTGGATCGACCTTTTCCCTCCCAGGGGCACAAACCCACGGACTGCTCCACCAAGACTTCAGACAAGGGAGGGTTCTTGGTCCTCAGCGTGAACAGATACCACATCTTGCATTTTCTCTTAACATTAACTAAGGATTCAGCCAGCCTGCTTTCCTGCCCTCCCCCGCCCGCCTCTGCCGCTGATTCTAATGGCTTTTGACAGTTATTTGTATAATTTGAGTTATGTGGCATCACAAAGATCTTTCTCCCGGGGAAGATTACATGAAGCTGTTTTGACAGCTCTCACCAAAAGGGCGACATTTAATATATAACAGCTCATGAAACAGACCTAGGGCCCGAGAATACCTTTTGCTGTTAGTCACCATGATATCACCTCTAGGTCTAAGGGGGTGGGGTCGGGGAGGCAGAGAATTTTCTTCTGCTGTGACGTCTCTGAGAGCAACTCCAATCACTGAACTGAACTGATATATTTTGGAGGTGAAGGTAAGAGTTCTGTCTGTCCTGCACCCATAATTAGAAACTTTTGGAAGGGAATTTTAAGGACAAATTTAAGTCCCAAAGTCCCAACTTGGCTCCAAGCCCTCTAAACTTTTTCTCTTATCTCTCTCCTCGGGTGGAGGAGGCGGGGGCCAATCTCCAGATCAATCAGCTCTCTCCTTTTGAAATCCTGTTTGGAAACAGGCATGTCCCCCGGGGACAGGGACTCTCCCAGAGCTGCCAGAGTGATTCTCTGTAGGGTTTTAACCCTGCAACTCTGTTGTTTCATGTCAAGGAGCGTTTTTTTGAAACAGATTTCTGTAAAAAGAGTTTTGGGGAGATAAGGTTGGACCTCTACCTTTCTGGAAGGGGACTCAGTGTGTGTGTGTGTGTGTGTGTGTGTGTGTGTGTGTGTGTGTGTGTGTGTGGCGGGGGAGAGGGGGTGTCCAAGAAAACCAGGTGCCTTGATTCTAATAAATGAGGGTCGCTGTTTCTCAGCGCTCCGCATCCCCGCAGCCCCAAAACCTCAAGCCGAAAATCCCCAAGATGGAAGTAGCTTTATGCTCAAGGGAACAGAAGCTCAGGCCGCACACTCTGCAGCCTGGTTGCGTGGGCCAGTTAACTAATCCCTGGATGCCACAGAGCCGAAGGAGAAGCTTTTTGTTAGGGATCTGGGGAAGAATCCCCTTCAGTCCTCACGGGTGACACGTGGTTTAGCTGTCCCTGGAACACGGCCCTCACTTGAACTGTCATGGTCACTGATAATCCCACTTTCCCAAACCTGGAAAGGCACAAACAGTTCTAGCAGAGCTGAGAAACTGGATGATTAGTCAAGGGGGTGGGAGTAGGGGCGGGTTGAGGAGGGGAAGGGACCCTGTTCTTACAGGGACTTCTGCACGTGGTGCTGTAATCACTGTGAAGTATCCATGAGCTGGGACACAGTACAGACTGGCTTTTACGGTGGTAAAACTGAGAAATGTCCCATTTTGTGCCCGCAGCCTCTCCCTTTCCTGATCACTGAATGTCTTAAAAACTGTGCTCACTAAAAGCAAAAAATTTGTTGTTGTTGGTGGTGGTGGTGGTGGGGTGTGTGAGTGTGTGTGTTTTTAAAGGAGGGAACAGGTTTTGAGTGGTCCGATCATGGTCATGAGGAAAATATTAAAGGCAGAAACTGATAAGACTTAATATGAAAAATGTTTTAATTCTCATTCATTCATTCACTCAGGAAATATGTATTAAGCTCCTCCCAGGTGCCAAGATCTAGTCTAAAGATACAACCTTTAGCTGCAAAACAAATGCCTGCTCTCTAGGAGGCAATAATAGACAAATAAATATATAATGTCACGTCCAGAAGTGATTCTCGCTTATTGATAAAAATATAGCAGGCAAAGAGAGGGAAGTGGGTGGGCTGAAGGAGGTGAATGAGGGAGCCTGTTTTTTTTTTCTGGGAGGGGACAGGAGCATGGTAAGTGCAAAGGCCCTGAGGTGCGAGTGTGCCTGCCTGCCAGGAGGTACAGCAAGAGGCCAGTGTACCTGCAGGAGAGCGAGCAAGAGAGCACGTGGGAGTTGTGGGCAGAGAGCAGAGCCAGGCTGTGCCGTAGGGCCCTGCCCTCTGTAAAGGTCAGTTTGAGGTGGTGAGGCTACAGTCCTGTTATCCAATCACTCACTCACTTAGGTGTTGTAGTGGGGGTGTTCTGCAGATGTGACCAACAGCCATGACCAGTTAACTTAAAGGGAGATTCCTAGATGGTCTGGGTGGGCCAGGCCCAATCAGGGAAAGGCCTTAGGAGCTAGACTTGAGCTCCCGGGTGAAGCAGAAATTCTTGCCCATGCCTGAGGGTTCCAACCTTTCCCCACGGCCAGCCTCATGGATTCTAGACCGGTCTAGCCAGCCCCACAGTCACTATGCCTTACAATAAATGCCTGGTCTGGCTGGTATCCCACGTTGACCCCAGGGCCATCTTGATGGACTTCCCTGCACCGAGGGGGCGGCTGACGCTCTGCAGTCAGATAAGCGAGGTTGGCGTCCAGGCCCTGCCATGTCCATTTCCTCATCTCTAGACAAGGACAATAGGCCCTGCCTTGTGGGGGTGGTGGGGACTGAAGAAGAAACTATTCCAGTCGCTGGACAAATATTCCTGACTGTCCCCATGTGGGAGCTCTGTCCCCAGGGACCCAGGATGCACAGCGAGCTGGGAGTCGGCAGCAGCCTTCACACACTGTGCGCCAAGGACGTCGGGGAAACTGTGTCACAGGCAGCAGAGCTAACCACACAGAGAAGCGTCACCACCAGCGACCAGGCCCCTGTGCACTAAGGACACCGGGGAAACTGTGTCACAGGCAGCAGAGCTAACCACACAGAGAAGCGTCACCACCAGCGACCAGGCCCCTGTGCGCCAAGGACACCGGGGAAACTGTGTCACAGGCAGCAGAGCTAACCACACAGAGAAGCGTCACCACCAGTGACCAGGCCCCTGTGCACCAAGGACGTCGGGGAAACTGTGTCACAGGCAGCAGAGCTAACCACACAGAGAAGCGTCACCACCAGCGACCAGGCCCCTGTGCACCAAGGACACCGGGGAAACTGTGTCACAGGCAGCAGAGCTAACCACACAGAGAAGCGTCACCACCAGTGACCAGGCCCCTGTGCACCAAGGACGTCGGGGAAACTGTGTCACGGGCAGCAGAGCTAACCACACAGAGAAGCGTCACCACCAGCGACCAGGCCCCTGTGCACCAAGGATGTCGGGGAAACTGTGTCACGGGCAGCAGAGCTAACCACACAGAGAAGCGTCACCACCAGTGACCAGGCCCCTGTGCGCCAAGGACGTCGGGAAACTGTGTCACAGGCAGCAGAGCTAACCACACAGAGAAGCGTCACCACCAGTGACCAGGCCCCTGTGCACCAAGGACAGCGGGGAAACTGTGTCACGGGCAGCAGAGCTAACCACACAGAGAAGCGTCACCACCAGCGACCAGGCCCCTGTGCACCAAGGACGTCGGGGAAACTGCGGCACAGGCAGCAGAGCTAACCACACAGAGAAGCGTCACCACCAGCGACCAGGCCCCTGTGCGCCAAGGACGTCGGGGAAACTGTGTCACGGGCAGCAGAGCTAACCACACAGAGAAGCGTCACCACCAGCGACCAGGCCCCTGTGCACCAAGGACGTCGGGGAAACTGTGTCACAGGCAGCAGAGCTAACCACACAGAGAAGCGTCACCACTAGTGACCAGCAAGCCCAGGGGGCCTGGGACAGCGCTCTCCCTGTTTGAAAGGATCTCTGAACCTCTGTACATCATGATCTCCGCAGGGCACTCCACCTGCCCAACCTGACTCCAGTCCTCTGACAGATGTGAAGTGTTCACTAAGCAGATGTTCTAAAGTTGGGGGGACAGCACAGCAACCCCACTCTCTTGGAGCGCTCAACTGGTGAGCCAAAAATCAAACAACTGTGGATGCCGTGTGGAGGGGGACGGTCCCCTGCAGAAGATACGGGGGTGGGGGTGAGGGGCTCAGAGAGGACCAGGGTGGGGCGGGGTTCCTGTTCTTTGCAGGGTGGTCAGGAAAGACCCCTCTAAAGGGGTGACATTCTAAGAAAGTGGGGAGTGATCCATGTTTATATTGTGAGGAAGATGATTCCAGACAGAGTAGTAAATGCAAAGGCCCTGAGGAAGACTGGAGGGGCAAGTGTGGCCGGAGCTGCAGAGCAAGGGAGCGAGAGTGCCCGGCAAGGACTGTGGCTTTTACTCGGCCCAAAGGG
Source organism: Saccopteryx bilineata (assembly GCF_036850765.1). Classification (NCBI taxonomy): domain Eukaryota; kingdom Metazoa; phylum Chordata; class Mammalia; order Chiroptera; family Emballonuridae; genus Saccopteryx; species Saccopteryx bilineata. Next base: position 186,724,805 of record NC_089495.1, read on the forward strand.
AGCCCTGGAGGGGTCTGGGCACATGGCCTTCATGGTCCACTGCCAGCCTGTGTCTCCAGGGACTCAGCTTCCCTCCTGCAAACCTCCCATTCCACTAGAGCGAATGCACCACGGATTCTACAATGGCCGTTAGTGTGCGTAATCCAGGAGGAAGACAGTCTTAAAAGCAGCCCACAAAGCTCACATCAAGATTTGAAAGATGTGTCAGTTACCATTTCCTTAACAAGGTACAGTCAAGCCCAAGGCTGGGTTTTGTTCTTTGGTGCCTACAAATAACTCTCCCTGACTGCCCGCAGCCTGCTGCCAAGTCAGCTCTGAGAGGCCTTTTGTTTGCCTGGGAGCGAGACGGGTGACAATGTGACATACCTACACGAAGCTTGGCAGCATTTCCTCCGCTCAGCGAGCACCAGTGGCCAGGGAGAGGCCAGACAGAGGTGTGCAGTGGGGAGGGCTCGAGGTCCCTCCTACCGCCTGATCTCTGGTGGATCAAGCTGGGAGCAGCAGCAGGGAGGTGCTCAAAAGTGCTGAAAGGACACTTTCCCGGAACCCTGACACCCATCCTTGTGGGGGAGGGCACCCACTGTGGCTTCCTTTCCGCCACCAAGAGCACCTGGCTGTCAGAAAGGGGTCTCAGGGGACCTCAGGGACAGAGATTCCAGGTTGCCGGTGGTAGCTGCAGTGGGGCTGCATGATCTTTGAGGAGAGGGCACCCAGGTGACATCACTTACTGAGGAAATCTCACAGTGTCAGTGCTGGAAACGATGAAAGCCTTTGCTACTGGTTCCAAGAATCCCAGACCACCAAAACCAGCCTGCCCGTCTCCTAGATGGGGAAACTGAGGCTCAGCTGGGAGAAGGGTCTTGCCCGAGCTTGCCCTGGAACTTCTGGTGTCGAGGTCAGGGTTAAACACAAACAAACTGAATGGAGTCAAAACCAACTCCCCAGCTTCGGTGACTGTGCTCTCTAGACTTCGGTGGCTCACCCAGCTCAGCCCAAAGCGCAGTCCCCTGCTGCCCCCCACTGTGGGGGAGGAGAGGGCAGGGCAAAAGGAGGCGGGGCACCAGCATTTCCATCGTGTACAAGTGGACTATCGGGCCCCAGCACCACCCGGGAGAAGGAGAAACACAAGCTTAATGATCAGAGGCTCTCTGGCAGCAACAGGAAGTGACACGAACACAGGGCAGGTGGGGAGGAGGCTGGAGTGGCTGTGTAGGAACCTGAACGCTCACCCACTCCGCTAGCTCCTGAGGGGCAGGGTGGCCAGGGCACTGCTGAGTACATTCCTTAGAGACGGTAGGGAAGAGCCCCTCTTCTCAGGTGTGGTCCCTGAGTGGGGGAGGGGGTGGGAGGCTTTGCCTGCTGCCCTAAGTCCCTCTGCACCATGTTTGGTATTTTTTAAACTATGAGCATAGATTTCTTGGATGAGTTTTTGAAAACCGAAAACTAAAGAACCTCTTAATACATGGCGATGAGAGATTGTGGGACTCCAGGAGTCGGGGTGTCATTCTATCACCCCATGAACCTCAGAGGGTCCGGTCAGAGTGCAGGGTCCGAGGGGCTCGAGTTTCTGCATTTCCGACAAGCTTCCCTGTGGTAAAGCTCCTATCTGGGGAGCAAACCACACTTTGAGAAGTGAGGACCTAGGGTCAAGGGGAGACCCGAAGAGTGCAGTCATCATGAGCTTGGATTTGGGAATCAGGCAGACTTAGACGGAAATCCCAGCTCCATCATTTATAAGCTGTGTGACCTTGGGCACGCTGCCTAGCCTCTCTGTGCACTCATCAGCAAAACAGCGGTGTGTTTCCTGTTCTGTTTTGGCGAGGATTCAAGGAGGTACAGAGCGAATGTGCCATAAAAGGAGCCATATTATTACTGTTGTTCTTCTGTAGCGAAAGTAAAATGGCGTTGAGAACGCAGAAGGACCGCAGAGATGTTCCGTGCAAACCGTTTGGGCTGCGGAGCCGGGTAGTCACAGATTCGAATCCCAGGTGAAACAAAACAGGACCGCACAGCGTTTCCAGACAGTCCCGGCCCCAAGACGCGCAGTCGCCAGGGTGACCACATAAACGTGATCTTGTGTTTTCACATGACATGCTGAGACACCAGCCGCTGTCTTCCCTGCCCCCGGTGCACACAGGTCCCCCGCCGAGGTTTAGATTGGCAATTCCGGGCCCCTGGCATTGAGGCGTGTTTGTTTAGTGTTACCGTCTCGGGTCGCTTCCCTTCAAAGCCAACCTCAACATAACCAACGGTAAGCTTACCCACATCGTGTCCGCACACGAAACGGGAGCCTGCCTCCGACAGGAGCCGAGCGGGTGCTGGCTCCTGCCCCTGAATGGCCGTGTTTGTTCTCTGCAGTGAGTCACTTTCACTGTGTTCCACCCCCCTCGCAGCTGGGGAAATGGGAGCTCACAGCAGCTCAGCCTCGTCTAGTCTAACGTAGCACACCTTCACTGCCTCCCAGTTCCCTGCCTCTGCTCCTCCATTCTCAGTTCTCCATTCGAAAACCAAACACGCCCCAGCGTGGGCTGCGTGGGCTGTCTGGGTGTCCGGGCGGACAGAGGCAGCTCACCTTGGTCAGCGTTTATGTCGTCCTCTTCTTGTGATCATCTTGCTGGTCTAGACCAGGGCTTCTCCACTGGGGGTGATCTAGTTCCCCCAGGGGACATCAGGCAATGTCTGGAGACATTTTTGGTTGTCACAACTGGGTGAGTGGAGTGTGCTACTGGCATCCTGTGGGTCGAGAGGCCAGGGATGCTCTAAACTTCCTACAGTGCCCACGGCGGTCCCCACGGCCACAGCAGTTGTGCAGCCCCAAATGCCGCCATGGCCAAGGCTGGGAAGCCCTGATCTACGTATGATCTGGTTCCTCAAAGCACGGGCTCAGATTGGCAACGTCAGCGCCCCCCCCCCCCGGAACCTGTTATAAATGCAGACTCCCCCCTGACCCAAGACCCACTGAGTCAGAACCTGTATTTTAACAAGCTCCCCAGGGGGACTCAGGCCTGGAATGTTCACCCTGAGTCACAACGTGTATCAGTCACTCAGTGTCCATCATTTCACAACACCTCACCTAACCTCTTTGGTGGGGTGGATGTTTTACAGGCCTGAGAGGTTTAAGCTCAGAGACAGCAAGCCACTACCCTAAAGACTCACAGCTCGGGGTGTGACACACAGCTGGTGTCAGCAGCAAAGCCAGGGTCCTGACCCACCGTGTCCAGTTCTGTGACCCCCACCGTACCAGGCTCAACTTCCTGTCTTAAGTGTGAGGGTCACCCGTGTGCCCCTGCCTGATTAATTGAGGGTCTCCGGGGGCGCTATACATGAGTGTAATTCAAAAGCTGCCAGGTGACTCCACTGTGCAACCACACTTGGGAACCACTGCAAATGCCTCACCATTTCTAAAACCGATCTGACCCTCCGCGTCACCGGGAACGCAGACTTCCGGGCTGCTCTGTGAGCGGTCCGCTTCAGGGGGTCTGTGTGTATCCTCAGGAGGAGTCCTGAGGTCAGTCTACTAGAGGGTGGGAGAGGCCTGAGCGGGCCAGGCAGAGGCCCCGCGGTACTGAGTCCCGGGTCTCTAGTCCCCAGCCCCGCTTGTGACAACAGAGGGTGGCGCTGGTGATGGGGGGGGGTGGCGATTCTCTTCACCCCGTGTCCCTCCTCTAGTCCAGACCCTTCCTCACAGAATCAGGCGCCTCAGCTTAGAGGCCTCTGAGGAGAAAGGGCACGTTCCTCAGTGGAGGCCAAGCTGAGACTTGGGAACTAGACACCAGAAACCATCCCACACCCAGAGCCAAGGGCAGGGCCGTTCTCTGTGGGGACCCCCGTCCAAGGACAGCCTGAGTGTCCCCATCAGTGGCACCTTGACTCTGAGGCTGGAAAGGCTAATGGTTCTCCAAGGTTCTGAGCATCCTCCTCTGACTTTAGCCAGATGGTGGACCCGCAAGCGTTAGGGGTCTTCCTCACACCCGATCCTACCCCACAGGGTGGCCAGGGAAGGCCTAGGGGAAGGTGACTGAGGACGGACCTGCCTGAGGAGCAGAGAGACACTTGCTTGGCTGCAGTACTGAGAGATCTCGCCACCAGGTGGCACAAGTGAGGTGCTCTGAGCTTCTCTTTGTTTTTCTTTTCTATCTTGATGGAGACGCTGCTGTTTATTTCATCCCAGCAGCACAGAACATATAAATGTGTGATGTGTATTCCATGGTCAGTGGAGATAATTTTGGGTAGTATTTTTTTTTAAAACAATTATTTTGTGTTTCTCAAGTTTATCATTGCTTCCTGCTCCGCAGGTGGGTAGCTGCCCCAGGACCCTACACCCTCCAGTGCTCGGTGTGTAGTCAATGCTCAAATGTATTTAATCGGGGAATAAATGAACAAAGATGTGAAGGAACCCAAAGGTTCCTCTCTCTCTTTCCAGGAGCCACCCACTCAAGTGCCTGTCCCATCACGGAGTCCAAGGGCCAAACTCTGGGGGCAGGATTAGGGGAGCAGGTGTTCGCCCACCGCTCTCCCAGCAGCTGCGCCCACGTTCCCACGAGGAGAGGCTGCTTGAAGAAATCGAAGTGAAAGGGCAGCCCCGGGGACACCCGGCTTGGCTGTGGTTCTTCTTCCCAGAAGACCACGGTCACGGTGCTTATTACCACGCTGCCTCAGCGACGTGGGGGCTCTCCCCCTTCTGACCACCCCTCACCCCACCACGAGGCTCAGGGCCAGTTCCCACCTGAGAGCGGATGAGCCTTCACAGGTGTGTGGACAAGTGACCCTTGAATAACACAGGTTTGCCCTGTGCGCGTCCACTTACACGCCAGTTTTTCCCATAAATACCATAAGTGTATTTTCTCTTCTGTATGATTTTCCTGATAACTTTCTTTCCTCTAGCTTACTTAATTGTAAGAATACAGTCTATAACACATATAACATACAAAATGTGTGTTAATCAAACTGTTTATATTTTAAGTTTTGGGGGCAGTCAAAAGTTACACGTGGCTTTTATATTGTGCCGGAGAAGGGGTTAGCACCCCTAATTCCTGCATTATTCAAGGGTCATCTACATGCAATATCTAATGCGCCTCTCAGGCCTAACAGGTCCCAAATGGAACTCTCCCTGTGACCATCCTCGACCCCTCTCTTCCTCCCCAAATCCATGTCCATCCCATTAGCACACCCCATCAGCTCCATCTTCAAAACAGATCCAGGAAGAGGGGGTCCCCAGGAAACTCTCTGGCTTTGTCTCCCACATGCCCCACACTCATCCCCACTCCAGCCTCCAGCACAGTCAGACCTTCTCCTGCCTCAGGGCCTTTGCACTTGCTGCTTCCTCTCTCTGGAATGTTCTTTCCCCACATCCCTTCCTCACCTCCAGCAGGTCTTTCCCTTGACTATCCTATTTAAAAACAAAACCCCATCCACCTCGGCCCCCCAAGCCTCTCTTCCCTTCTGCTGTATTACCTATACTGTCGGGGTCACTCTACTGGAACACAGCTCTCCAAGGGCAGGGGCGTTCTGTTTGCTCTTTCCTCTGCTGGATCCTTGGTTCCTGGAGCTGCTCTAGACATGCGATACAGGCCCCGTGCATCTTTAAAATTTTTATTTATTTATTCATTTTAGGGAGGGGGGAGAGAGAGAGAGAGAGAGAGAGAGAGAGAGAGAGAGAAAGAAAGAAATGGGGGAGGAGCAGGAAGCATCAACTCCCATATGTGCCTTGACCAGACAAATGCAGGGTTTCAAACCGGCGACCTCAGCATTCCTGGTCGACACTTTATCCACTGCGCCCCCACAGGTCAGGCCCCCTGTGCATCTTTTAAAAGGAAGAATGCCCTCTGGATCTCTACGGGTACCCTTATGCACATTCATAGCAGCGCCCCGTGACTGGGCCGGGAGATTTTGAAGCTGGATTTTTGTCCCCTTCATTTCCGCACAGGCACAATGAGGCTTGGATGCACTGGATAGAAATCAGTGATTATCACCCTCAAAGAACCAGCAGTCTATCTGGGCACAGAGGTGATACAGGTGAAAACCCAGAAATGGCCGCCCAGAGCCAAGGGCCAAATCGAGCCACTGCCTGTTTTTATGTGGCCCATGAGCTAAGAATGATTTTTACATTTTTAATGTAAAAAAAAAAAAGAAAAACAAAAAAAATTATCAGTCTTTCAGGGAGAACAGTTGCTCATTTTTGCCTCTTAGATAATAAAGCTGAAAATATTTAGTATTTGGCCCTTTACAGGAAACGTTTGCAGACCAGGGCTCTGGGTTAAATGATAAACTGGAATGTGACGTCAAAGAAGCCATGAGACAGGTGTGACCGACCATCCCAAACAGGGTCTCCCTGTGCCTCACGCAGAAGGGTGGAGGTCAGCGACAGACCTGGGTCACTCTACCATTTATAACCTAAGAGTCAGATAGTTGGGTCTATGGCTTCATAAGCCACGCAGAGTGCGGGTAAGGAACATGGACCGCTTCAAGTGCAGGTCAGTGTCCTCACAGCTGTACACCCGGGGTACGCCGGGCCATGTGACCACGAGGGCAGGCTTTGCATGAGGGCCAGGCGGTCCTTGGTAATGATACAGACTCCCAGGCTGACTCAGCCCTCCTGAGCCTCTGAGCCTGGGGCACATGACCTGACTTTCCTCGAGTTTAGCAGGTGTCTGAGGACTGTTGGGGAAGAACGTCTCACACCGACTCCAGAGCCTCAGGAAGCCGTGCATCCGGAGTCTAGCCCTGAGACAGCCTTGATGGAAAGACACACGATTTGATCCCAAGGAGACCTTGCCTCAGATCCCACCTGCCTCTTCCTAGTCATGAGTGAGTCACTTAAACTTTCTGTACCTCAGTTTCCTCGTCTGCACAATCAGGAGATTGGCTGCTCTGTCAACTCCTCCCCATTGCAGGGATTAAACATAACCTTGTTCCTAAGTTTCTTGTACAGAAAAGTCAGGCTGCAGAGGACCTGGATTGGTGAGGGGTATTCAAAGACGTCACTACCTTTATCTAGAACAGCCTAATGTTTTTCAAAACTAAGATCAGTGGCAAAGTAGACTAATAATAATTACCAAAAGATAACCCCGTGACCTTCCTATAGCCCAGAAAGTGTTAGACTTGAAACAACAAGGTCTTTCTTTCCACCTCGGGGGCCCAACTCTGAAATCTGGAGGAAGGGCAGGAGGCAGGACCCTCTGGTTGTGCTGACACGAGCCCAGCCAGGACAGCCACGGCCTGTGATTAGACGTAATGTATTATTAACCCTAACGCTGCTGTTTAATTTCTTAGCTCATGACGCCACCGAAGCACTTGGCAACACTTCTCCGTACGACTCGCTCATAAATACCCGTTTTACAGCCGCACTTACATCATCTGGACCGACCGTGGTTGTGGCCACTCAGGCCCTGCGCGTCCGTCTGAAACGTCTTGATGGGAAGCCAGCCCCTCAGTTCCCAAACCAATTTTAGGAAGCACTTGACTGCCCATTTCTCCTCCTCCGCGGCTTCCCAGTCTGCAAGCAATGACCCCCTAACTGGTGGAACTAGTGACATTTCAAGAAACGGAGGTGGTTGTTTTACAAATGGGCTGGGCCAGCAGACAGTTCTCCCCCAAGGCCAGGAAGACCTGGGGAGACTGTCCCATTGATGTGCTTTTCTTGCTGGACTCTCCCCGGGCAGGGCAGGGCAGTAACTGGCTCCCTTTGCAAGGCCGCCTGCCCTGGGCTGCCCCCGAGGGCCCCACTCTCTCCTAGGAACTCTGTGAGAACAGCGGAGCTTCCAGGACTTGCTCCCTCACCTTCAGCCCCAGTGGGCCTCAGTGTTATCAGCATTAATGAAAAATGGGGGGCACTCCTGGCACCCAGTGGATAGAGATCAGGGATGCTGCTAAACATCCGGCCAAGCCAGGACTGCCCACAGGAAGGCATACCCTGCCCCTGGTGACAGTGGCGATCAAGGAAGGACCCCAGACCAATGCCAAGCCAGGACTGCCCACAGGAAGGCATACCCTGCCCCTGGGGACAATGGCGATCAAGGAACGAGCCCAGACCAAGCTTCTATTGTGGCTCTGCTTCTGTTTACTGTGGGACCTTGAACTCATTACTAAGCCTTACGGTTAACACTCATTTTTCTCACCTGCAAACCAGGGTTAGTGGAAGTGAGACTTCCCAAGGACGGGTGTGAGGTCTCAGTGAAGTGCCGCGTGTCCAGTGCTTAGCGGGTGCCGGCACAGAGTAGACCCTCAACAAACCCCAGCGGTGACTGCTCTCTGTCTGCCTGTCTGTCCGCGTGTCTGTCTCATCACCTATTGAAACAAAAAAAGAAAAGGGGTCTTTGCAAATGTTTTCCAGGGTCAGAATTCAAAACCAGCAGGACCCTGACACGGCGAACTTCTAAGCCTCTGAAACGCCTCACTTTCAGGATAACTGGTGGAAATCACTTCCTTTTTACGACTGTGCCTCTTGATGCCTTGAAACTCAGTTAATAATTATCCCATCAAACATAACGCGTTGTGATTCCCCCGGCCGCCGGAGCAAACGCAAACAGAGCTGTCAGAACCAACCACTAATAAACACGCACACATCTCTCTCCTGACTACCCTCCTCCTCGCCAACCTCGCTTTGATGTGAGTCTACGGCTGATTATCAAATGGAAAAAAGCTGCGCTCGGCTCTGGGCTCTGGGCTCTGGGGAACATGCCAGGGCTAGAGAAAGGCAGTGGTGTCAGAGACACAAAATGAGATGTCTCCACTGGGGACGGGGGACTTTGATGGGCAGCCGTGCCCCGCTGGTGGGTTAAGAATCTGACAGGTGGCTGTCAGGCGTGCCTGATTACCCAGGAGAGGTGGGCAGAGGGTGTGGGCGGGAGAAGCAAAAGTATTAACAAATGGTGTTGAAACTTACTCTGAGGGTATTTGGCTTTCAAAGGACCTGATGCTTTAGTCCAGGCCGTGGCACTGCGGGGGAGGGGATTTCTCAATGAGAGACATCAGGAGCCTCCCCTGCGGGACTTGCATGGAATCCAGAACCAGAGGGAGGAAAAGGTTCGTTAAGTTCCATAAACTGAACTCAATGGGGTCCATGACGTGAGCCAGGGCAGGCGAGCCCTCAGCAGGGACATCGTGAAGGCTGTCTTTTGCGTGGGGTGGAGGGGGGTCCCCGACAAGTTTAAATTAGAATGCAGTGTCTGCTGGAGTCAATGGAAAGTCTATGCAGAGGGACAGCACGTCACTACTTTGGGTGCAGAACCTTGGGGCGGAGGGAACAGGAGAGGGTCCTCCCCACTGAGGGAACCAGCGGCAGAGCCTCATTCATTTTATGGGGAGGGCTGCGGTTGACACCCAAGGAATCATTTTCTCTGGGCATTCTGAGAGGCTGGAACAAGCCCCATTGCTTTGGGGCCTGGTGACCAAGTACGAGTCACCTAGAGTTTAGGAGACAGCCACAGGCAGTGCTGCCTGGGTGGTATGTTGGCGGGTGGGTGACTTCAGGAGCATGTGACACGGTGCCCGGGGCTGGGAAGCAGGGTGCTCATGTGGGCACCGACAGCCGAGGCCACAGGGCAGGGAAGCAGGACAGAGCCAACGGCTGGAAGGATGTCACCCAGCCTCGTTTTATAAGGATAGAAACTAAGGCCCACAGGGGAAGCCTCCTGACAAGTCATCATGAAAGTGATTTAAGACCTAGGCTGGACCAGGCGCAGTCTGAGCACCGTGTACCAGCTCACTTAATCTGCACAGCAACGATTATACTTTACTGCCACCACTTCAGGGATGAGGACACTGAGGCAAGGAAGATCAGAGCATCTTGCCCAAAGCCAGTGGTGCCAGCCTTGACGTCCCTGAGGGGCCACCAGGGAACCACTCTGCTCCTCATTCCAGCAGTTAAATTTTGAGAAGGATGATCTTTCCTTTGTTCTAATTCGTGATTTTAACCTATTTTATTTAGGAACCGACCCTTTCCTCCAACAGAATCAGATACAGAAACCCAATCTGGGAAATGGGTCATGATAGAGCAGATCTGATTTTTTTGTTGTTGTTGTTGTTAATCAAAACGAAGATGAAGTGGTTTTTACCTATCAGATCGGCCACCACGGCCAAGGCTGGTGGTGCCCGGAGTTGGTGAGGGTGTGGGAAAAGCAGAGCTCTCACAGGAGACAGTAGCTGGGGTGTGCGTTGCTGCAATATTTTTGGAAGGCAGTTGGGCAATGTGTATGAACCATCAACAGCAACATTCCCTCTGACCCAGCAACTCCACGACAATTGATCCGATGGATACATTGGCAGAGGTGCAAGATACGCACAGGGCCGTTCAACACAGCTCCGCCCGCACCAGCAAAGAGCTGGAAGCACCCCAAGTCCACGTGCACAGGAGTGGTTAAGATGACGCCAACTGTGGGCAGCGGCGTTCTCTGTCGATGTCACACAGGCTGAACTAGACCTAAACATGCTGACAGCAAACAGTAAGCACTTAAAAAATATTTTTTAATTTTTAGTGTATTTATTGGGGTGGCACTGGTTAATAAAAGTATATAGGTTTTAGGTGCTCTCACACCTCATGTGAAAGGGCTCACTGGATACACCTGCTGTTCCTGTATCTGTTTCGTTCACTTAGCATGTTTCTAAAATGTAACTGCCTTGTTTGTGTAGCAGTACTTTGCTCCTTTTTATTTCCACGTAGTATTCCATTGTGGGATGCAACAATTTGTTATCCAGACATTTGAGAGCCCTTCCTTCCTTCCTTCCTTCCTCCCTCCCTCCCTCCCTCCCTCCCTCCCTCCCTCCCTTCCTTCCTTCCTTCCTTCCTTCCTTCCTTCCTCCCTCCCTCCTTCCCTTTCCTTCCTCCCTTCCTCCCTCCCTCCCTCCTTTCCTTCCTTCCTTCCTCTCTCCCTCCCTCCCTTCTTCCCTTCCCTTCTCCTTCCTTCCTTCCTTCCTTCCTTCCTTCCTTCCTTCCTTCCTTCCTCCCTCCCTTCCTTCCTTCCTTCCTTCTTTCCTTCCTCCCTCCCTCCCTCCCCATTCTCCTCTTTCTCTCTCTTTCTTTTCATTCATTCATTCTTTCTTTCTTTTACTCATGTCAATAAAAGCTGACCTGAACATTTTTGTACAAACCTTTGTGTGGCCAAATTGCTGGGTCGTGGTAGGTGTACCTGTAACTTGAATGAAAACAGCCAAATAGTTTTCCAAAGTTCAACCAACTTATGTTCCCACACCAGCAATGTATGGGAGTTACCGTGGCTCCTTGTCCTTGTCCACAGTTAGTACTATCAGGTTTTCTTTCCCTAGATTTATTTTAGCCATTATGGTCAGTGTGTTGTAATATCTCATTGTGATTCAAAAAAATGTTTTTAGTGGAAAATACCAATATGCAAAACAACGGCTATATTATTGAGGCGGGACAGAGAAGTCGGGGAAAGCTCCGGACAAGCGGAAGGAGGAAGCAGGAGTGGACATCCCGGGCCGGTAATCCCCTGGGTCGTCTCGGCAGAGCCCCCACCTCCACGCAGGATCAAAGGGAGACAGGTTATAGCAGAAAATTCCTGTAGTGGTCATAGAAGTCAACAACAAGAACTGGCTAAAACCAGATCAATCCAAGATGGGAGGAAAACTTGACAAGAAAATGGCCCCCAAACTCATTATGCCATCATTCTAATGAAAATTGACACCACAAGTAGAAGAGGGATTGAGGGGGACAAACACCATGACACTTTAGGGACAAACCATATTAGGAATAGGGCTCCCTCCCAACCAGAAGGCAGAGACAGAAGGTGCCACAAAGTTTGGGAATAACCCAACCGTGACAACACATAAAATCCCAAGAACTAACAGACAACATGCACAGCTCACTCGCAGGTCCATCCACGTCCACTAGGACATGGACCTCCCATTCTGTCACAGCGGCGTCCTGTGAGACTTGCATCCAGGGGGCAGCAGGCAGCAGCAGCTGTCCTGGGCTCACCCGCAATCCTGTCCCCAGGAACCCACATCCTAGCCTCTTTCTTTTTCTTTCCACTTAAATGAAACTCGTTTTCGCTCTTACTCAGACTCATTCTTGAATATTTTCCTGCACAAAGTCAAGAGCCTGGCGGTCCCGGAGCATGGTGACAAACCCAGCCAGTCTGCCTCTGGTGACATTATGATCTCTCCTGAGCAACGGCATGTGTTAAACATATTTTACCTACATCTATATATAAAAAGAGATTCACAAAGAAAAAAATTTCTGAAATAATATGTAAGAAACTGTTACTGTTCATGGAAGGCAGTTGGAATTGGGGGAAGATCTTTTCCTTTCTGTTTACGTCTATATTTATTTTTTATTTTTATTTTACAGAGACACAGAGAGAGAGTCAGAGAGAGGAATAGATAGGGACAGACGGAGAGATGAGAAGCATCAATCATTAGTTTTTCGTTGCACGTTGCGACACCTTAGTTGTTCATTGATTGCTTTCTCATTTGTGCCTTGACCGTGGGCCTTCAGCAGACCGAGTAACCCCTTGCTTGAGCCAGCGACCTTGGGCTCAAGCTGATGAGCTTTGCTCAAACCAGATGAGGCCGCGCTCAAGCTGGTGACCTCGGGGTCTCGAGATCCTTCCGAATCCCAGTCCGACGCTCTATCCACTGCACCACTGCCTGGTCAGGCCTGTTTAGGTCTATAATGCTGAATTATCTCAGAGTGGCAATCATGGTTTGAGCAGGAAATGGGAATCATTCTATGGTGTAATACAGGGCACAGGATGTTTGAAAAACCACTGGGCATTTGGACGATGGAATCAAGACCCCAGTAGCATGCAGAAAGACCTTGCTTCGGGCTGCAACCTCCGAGGGTGCGGGTGGGACCACAGATTCAAGAGCAGAGGACAGCACATGCTTCTCAACACCAGGGGAGCCAGAACCAGACCAGGAGTGTGACTGCTATGAACTCCGCCTCTCACATCCAAACAGCACAGGATAATGGGCTTCAAGCAGCAAAATTTGAAAACCTCAATTCTATGATAATCTGTGGATAGAAAGCCTTGCCTTCTAGTACATTAGAATCCAGGTGCCAAAGTCCTTCAGCACTCAGTCTCTGCCCTGCCTGATGCTGGAGTTAGGGTGGAACGCTGGTTTGGTTTATCTGTGTACCAAGAATAATACAAGAAAGAAATGAGTAAGAAAGCTCCATCGTAGGTACCTCCAATTTAAAAAAATATTAACAATAACATGGAAATAATACAAGAAATGAGTAAGGAAGCTCCATCGCAGGTACCTCCAATTTAAAAAAATATTAACAATAACATGGAAATAATACAAGAAATGAGTAAGGAAGCTCCATCGTAGGTACCTCCAATTAAAAAAAATATTAACAATAACATGGAAATAATACAAGAAATGAGTAAGGAAGCTCCATCGCAGGTACCTCCAATTAAAAAAAATATTAACAATAACATGGAAATAATACAAGAAATGAGTAAGGAAGCTCCATCGTAGGTACCTCCAATTAAAAAAATATTAACAATAACATGGAAATAATACAAGAAATGAGTAAGGAAGCTCCATTGCAGGTACCTTCAATTAAAAACAAATATTAACAATAACATGGAAATCAACTGAAAATCACCCCCCGACACACATCTTTTTTTAACTTGAAGTGGTAGTGCTGTCTTCAAAGAGGACAGGGCTCTGTAGGAGGGAAATTCCAGATGCGGAGTGACAGAGTTACCCTCTTCTAGAATATATAAATCATGGGTGTGCACAAGGGATGATTTGTGGCTCTACTTATCAGATTTGTGGCCTTTGGCATGTGACTACCTCTCCAGACCTGTCGCCTCCTCTGTAAAATGAGGCTAATTATAGAACTCCCACCATAGAGCCATCGAAAGGTTAACTGAGGACACGCATGTAAAGAAAAAGCGCTTGATACGCAACAAAAATTCAGCAAATGTGAACTGGCTACCTGACCGCGCACGGAGACGCGCATCGCTCCCCAAACACACGCCGTCATCACGAGCGTTCTGGCTGCGCCGAGCCGGCAGCTGAATTCCACACAGGAGCGAAAGTCACATGGAACACCAATTTGTTCATTCACTCTTTAGATCATAATTGCGGGTCTAGAAAATAGCTTGATTTATCTCTGGCTTACGTGAGCTCCTGAGTGTTTTTAAAAAATCAATCCAGCCCGGGCCGGTTGGCTCAGCGGTAGAGCGTCGGCCTAGCGTGCGGAGGACCCGGGTTCGATTCCCGGCCAGGGCACATAGGAGAAGCGCCCATTTGCTTCTCCACCCCTCCGCCGCGCCTTCCTCTCTGTCTCTCTCTTCCCCTCCCGCAGCCAAGGCTCCATTGGAGCAAAAGATGGCCCGGGCGTTGGGATTGGCTCTGTGGCCTCTGCCTCAGGCGCTAGAGTGGCTCTGGTCGCAACATGGCGACGCCCAGGATGGGCAGAGCATCGCCCCCTGGTGGGCAGAGCGTCGCCCCTGGTGGGCGTGCCGGGTGGATCCCGGTCGGGCGCATGCGGGAGTCTGTCTGACTGTCTCTCCCTGTTTCCAGCTTCAGAAAAGATGAAAAAAAAAAAAAAAAAAAATCAATCCATCGCTCAGTCAATAGTGTTCATTAGGAGTTCTCTGCAACCGCCTGAAAAACTGGACGTTCTTGTGATAACAAGCATGACTTTTTATTTTGTGAAAATAAGAAAATTAAAGAAGTGGGCCCTCTGTATCATTGAGGAGCATGTAGAGACTCTTATCAGAGAGATTTAAGGTTTCTCTGAATTGGCTTCTTAAGACTCCTAAGACTCTGCCTGCCACCCACGCTGTTCCTAGCTCTGTCCTGGGCATCAGAGTGGGACATGAAGGGGACGTTCTCATGCTCGTCCTTAGGCGTTCCCATGGAGCCAGCCACATCAGCCAGCTACAAAGGCATCCCGCACCTCAGAATCCTGAAGGTCCAGCGGCAAGGGCCCTTCAAACCCAGCAGCACAGCTGGGGTGAGCCTGTTGCATCATACTGTGATGTATGGCTATACAACAGGAGCCCACGGGACAGCGGCAAAGAGCTCTGGCTCTGAGTCCCCCCTGCCTGGGTGCAGGGCTTGACTCACATAATTACCTGTGGATGGTCTTGAGCAAATTTCACAACATCCTGGGCCTCGTCTGTAAAATGCGAATGATGGCAATGACCTCCACCTCCCAGGGTTGTAAGATCATGCGTTTTTTTTTTTCAAAATCATGACTCCCAAATTCAAAATAGAGACGTGTCAAGAATTTTACTTAACTCCTTAATTAACAAGGGGACCACTAGCACACTAGAAATGGTTCATGGGATAACTGAAATACACCCATAAATACTATATATATATATATATATGCAACCAGAAATACTGACATGAATTTACAAATAGATGCAAAACTGGTCACTAGTCACAGGGCAATAATCCATTGTGTTACAAGGAATGAACCTCATTTGCATTGCTATGGACAAAGTCATTTGCATTACTATCAATGAAGACAGTCAAAGTTCAGGCCCTAGGCCCTGGCCGGTTGGCTCAGTGGTAGAGTGTCGGCCTAGCGTGCGGAGGACTCGGGTTCGATTCCCGGCCAGGGCACACAGGAGAAGCGCCCATTTGCTTCTCCACCCCTCCGCCGCGCTTTCCTCTCTGTCTCTCTCTTCCCCTCCCGCAGCCAAGGCTCCATTGGAGCAAAGATGGCCCGGGCGCTGGGGATGGCTCTGTGGCCTCTGCCTCAGGCGCTAGAGTGGCTCTGGTTGCAACATGGCGACGCCCGGGATGGGCAGAGCATCGCCCCCTGGTGGGCAGAGCGTCGCCCCTGGTGGGCGTGCCGGGTGGATCCCGGTCGGGCGCATGCGGGAGTCTGTCTGACTGTCTCTCCCTGTTTCCAGCTTCAGAAAAATGAAAAAAGAAAAAAAAAAAAAAGAAAAAAAAAAAAGTTCAGGCCCTAGGGAATCAGGTTCCTCGGCGGTGTCCTGATTTTGTCCAGTTTCTTCAGACAGTGTAAAGCATTCAGCACATGTAAACTTCTCAATAAACAACACTTAATAAACACCCGCTACGGTGTACGCTAATTCTTAGAAGGCAAGATCCTTTCCTCCCATAGTTTAGGGATGGAAAGGAACCAGGGAAGGGAGGAGAAAACCACAAACCCAGCTCATAACATTTTTGGCCGAGTCTGATCCAGTTTAAGGTTCAGTGAAGTCGGGCTTTGGTTTGGGGTTCTCTCCTGCTCCCGGGTTTGTGTGACTGCAGGGGGAGGACCCCTGGCCACACTGTGGTTCAGGACTATAGTCTGGAGAGCCATGCCCAACCTCTTCCTTCGTTCTGGCCCGTGGACACTGAGCCATAGGTTAAGTTCTCCAGTGAGAGGTGGGTGAGAGGTGAGTGAGAGGTAGGGCTGTGGGGGTTGGGTTGGGGGCCGCCTCTGGCATATGGAACAGAACCCTTGTAGCTATGCCCTCTTTCATTTACAAATACACAGGGAGTGCTGGTAACATGTTGGACACTGTGCCTGGCACAGATCAAAATACAGTGAATGTGATCTTTGCCCTCATACTCCAATGAAAGAGACATGCTTTAAACCAGGGGTCCCCAAACTACTACCCGCGGGCCACATGCGGCCCCCTGAGGCCATTTATCTGGCCCCCACCGCACTTCCGGAAGGGGCACCTCTTTCATTGGTGGTCAGTGAGAGGAGCATAGTTCCCATTGAAATACTGGTCAGTTGGTTGATTTAAATTTACTTGTTCTTTATTTTAAATATTGTATTTGTTCCCATTTTGTTTTTTTTACTTTAAAATAAGATCTGTGCAGTGTGCATAGTGATTTGTTCATAGTTTTTTTTATAGTCTGGCCCTCCAATGGTCTGAGGGACAGTGAACTGGCCCCCTGTGTAAAAACTTTTGGGACCCCTGCTTTAAACCAACACGTCAGCGTATGTGTACATTTTGTTTTATGGTTTTGTATCATTTTGATGTAATTGCATAGGTAAGAGGTGGGTACCCTGTGAGCATGCAAGTCTGAGGATACTGAGAGGGCTTCATCCAGCTGGGGTTGGTTCACAGTTTTTCCTCTGCCCAAAGAAGCTGGTGTGTGACGTGGCGGACGTTTGGCATTTGGGGCAGGCTGGGCAAAGTTCCCGTGGCTTCCTAACAGGGCTGTAATTATGGGCAGGGTGAAAGTTGCAGCATATCGTGCGCTTCTCGGTGGCTAAGAGAAGCCATAGCCTTAGGTCTACCACTTGACCTCCTTTTGCCTCAGTTTCCCCATTAGGAAAAGAAAAAAGGAGGAGTTGCTGAGATACATAATTACGACTTGTTTATTGTGAGCTTTGAGCTGCTGGGATGAAAGCCTTCATGTGCACAGTCCGTTTTATTATTATAATCACAGCAGACCCTGGAGAAAATTCAAAGAGATGTTTTATAACCTAAGTTATAGCAGTTTCTCCGTTCAGGAGGGAATATCCCAGTGTAATTAGTGGGGAAACTGGATAACAGCCCTGCCAAGAGACTCCAGCCACCGACGGGTGTGTAGAGCTGCAGACCTTGGCCCTAGCAGGAGGAGAGCTCCCAGAGGCCTGACTCCGCAGGACAGCCGGAGCGACCCCACAACCTCGCAAGGGCAGGTCACGGCCCACGGCGCACAGGCAAAGAGAAGCCACAGGGCACAGAGGGTGCACTCTGACTCCCAGCAAACTGGATGACTTGATGTCCTCCCCCCACCCCCTCCCCACCATCATTCCTGGGACCTGGGCCATTCCCCAGGGGGAGAAAGCTGGAGGTTGCTTGGGAGTGACATTTCTTCTGAGAATTATGCCCACTCCAGTGGCAGGGAAGGGTCCCCAGAGAAGGGCAGAGGACTCACACTCAGTGTGGGTGGTTGTGGGGATATGGAGCTTTTCACTGGCACTTGAACCCACCTTGCTGTGCCCCCCTGACCACACGCCCACGCCTGGCTACATAGGAAGGCTTTTTGCCCTGATTCAGATAGGAATGCCGTGGGCTGCAAATAACAGAAAATAACTTTCTCTGATGGGTGGTGTTGGCACAGCTGGAAAAGCGTCAACCTGGGACACTGAGGTCCCAGGTTTGAAACCCTGAGGCCGCCGGTTTAAATGCAGGCTCACCAGCTTGACTGTGAATCATTTACATGATCCCATGGTCGCTGGCTGGAGCCCAAAGGTTGCTGGCTTGAGCCCAAAGGTCTCTGGCTTGAAGCCCAAGGTCACTGGCTTGAGCCCAAGGTCACTGGCTTGAGCCAGGGGTTACTGGCTTGGCTTGAGTCCCCTGATCAAGGCACGTATGAAAAGCAACCAATGTACAACTAAAGGGCTGCAACTACAAGTTGATGCTTCTTGTCTCTCTCCCTTCTTCCCTCCCTCTTTAAAAAAAAAAAAAAAAAAAAAGCAGATGCTCAGGACCCTTGCTAGTGCTTCTCCTCCTCTGGGAAAGCCTTCCGGTCTCCTGAGGGCTGGTTATCCGCTACCCAGGGGTATTCTAGTTCCCATGGGGTCTTCAGGAGCACTTTTGACAACCGCAATGCATTACCTGTCCCAGTATTTCTCTCATCTCTGCCCCCCTAGTGGGCTAACCCATGGCTGCAGGAACTCCACTCACTCTTATAGCCCAAGCCCGACCTTACAGACTCAGGAGAATGCAGACCAGGCCAGCAGGGAGCTGAGGAACCCCTGTTCACTTCCATCCCTTCCCACCACGGGGAGCGAGGCCCAGCAGGGGGGAGGCACTAGACTCCAGGCGCCATTTCCGCAGACTCACTTAGCCAACAAAGGCAGGCGTGCTGAGCCACTGCTGGGCACCAGGCGCTGGGTGTGGGCCGGGGAGGCTCAATGCAGGGCACAGCTCCCCACCGTGGGGTCTCCAGACTGCTGAGACAGAGGCCGGGTAAAAAGAGTGTGAGAGGAATACTCCAGAAAGGTCGTCCAAACCTCTGCCAGATGCCAGTTTCTGGAGCCAGAATTAGAATAAAATTAGTACTAAAAGAACATGTCAATCTCTGTCAACTAAAAAAATAAAATTAAAAAGAAGAGTTTAAGGGGGGGAAAACCAGAAGATGAAAAATACCTCCTGTTGCCATGTTCCTCCCCCACTGGCCCATCTGATACTTCATGCTCCTCCCCACGTGACCCCCGAGTTCCCTCCAGCGGGATCTTTAGCATGCTCACGGGGCATCATCTGGTCCCTTGTGAGCGGGATCGACCCATGGGGACTTGTCTTGCAAACACTTTCTGGAGTTAGCTCAATCCTTGAGAAGAAAATTAGTGTTGTAAGTCACATGGAAATCTTAAGACATTTTTATCCGGTTACCCCACCCTACACACGATGCATAGGAGCTGACTCAGGGAGCAGGGGAGTCTCCCCTTTGGAAGTGGGGTGGGGGTGGGGAAGAAAGTAAGTCTTCCAGAAGTTGGTGTGGGACAGTCTCACAGATAATTGTCTCTGAAACAGGACCGCTTCTGTGCCTGTTGTGAAATTCCCAGTGGGTTCTTGCTTTTCCTGTTGGGCTCATTTGCATGGAAAAGACACAGGTGAGGAAGGTTCTGAAACTGGGTGAAGGGGCACAGGACCCATACAGCTTCGGGCTTCTGGCCTCTGCCCGCTGTTAGTGGCACGGGTCGCTTCTGGAGACCACGCTGTCAGAACAATTGCCTCTTCTGAACCCAAAGATGCTTTTACAGTCCCTCTGCACAGGACAGTCTGTACCCAGCAACATCCTAGGTTGTGCAACTGGTGGCCGCTGCTATTGTTGCCCCAAAGGGACTGCATGAATCTCATTAAGTGAAGAGGGTATCTTGACATCTCCGTTTCCACCCAGCGGCATTGTTTTACCCAGCCTCGCTCACCCTGATTCACTCTCTGGTCTTCAGTGAACCTATTGTTCAGATTGAATGGAAGTTCACATTGGTCTGAACCCGCGTCCCGGGTGCGCCTGTCCATCTCAGCCAGGAGGGGGCAGCGTCTTCTTGCCGAGCAAAGGGTTTTAAGAGCAGAGAACTGGGGTGGGGGCGGCGGTGGGAGCTATTTCAGGACAGCAGGGTCTGTTTTAATCGTCCACACTATTGTCTGCGATGAAAATGGCTTTGTGAACCCCACTGGCCAACTCTCCTTGTCAACTCTTAATTTGGGGGGAGGGTTTTTTTGGGCAAATAATTATAAAATCCAGCCTTCATTTATTCCCTCAATTCCTTCAAGAAACATCAGCAAATAAGAACAGGTGCCTCAGCTGCTCCAATAATAAAAAGAAAAGAAAATCTTCCAACCCAAACGACGGGGAACGGGTGATGGCAAACTCAAAAACAACTCCCCAAAGTCTCGAAAGAATCGTTCGGAAAGCAAACCTGAGCCCGGGGGGAGCTCTGAAAAGAAAGCCAGCGTTTCACCTGTTTATCATTATTAGTATTATTATTCTGTGCCCAGCAGACAAGAGGGGAGCCTCAGCTGGCTGCAGAAGGACACTGCATGGCCAGAGAGGTTGAGCAGAGGCGACAGACTGGAGGGGGAGGTTCCCGCAGAAGTTCTGGTCTGGGGCAAGTCGGAGGCTGAGCCTGCAGACGGGGGTTCTTCCTTAAGAAAAAAACCTGTCCCGTTCTTATCAGTTTCTCAGTCTGCTTGCCTTTGTCATCTGCACCGCCTCCTCTGACCTCTCAGAAGCTTCCAGAGCCCAACAGAACACGTGTCCCCACAGAAGCTGCTATCTGCCATTTCACTGGCTTTTCCACTGATGTCAAGAAAGGAGAGATTTCCTCTCTATGTCTTTACCAGCAGCTCCAGGGTTTCATTTCTGTGAGAACAAGAGCCGCCCCTCTCTGCCTCTTCCAGCCCAGGGAAGGGGGCCCGGCAATATACAAAGAAAAGAGTGAGCAGGGGGGATGAGTCAGTCGCAAATTCGCAAATGTGATTTCTCCATCTGAAACCATGGGAAGGCTCCTCTCCGGGGGAAGCCCCGCCCTCCCTGCCCCTGAGAGCTGCGGGAGGGGCGGCGAAGGGTGACACCCCTCTGCTCTTTCAATGATCTCCACGACAGGCTCCTGTCGGCCCCCATCTGACAAACCGCTTCGTGGGACGCGCGGTGTCTGGGAAACACAGCCCAGAACTTTCTGAACCGAGATGAGAACACACGTCCAGCCTGAATCCACAGAACAGTGAACTGGGAGCCCCAGGAGCTGGAAGGGGGCTTTTGGGCGAGGAGATCTGGGTTCAAATCCCAGCTAAGTGACAGGGCAGGTGACTGAATCACCCTGAGATGTCATCATAAAATAGAAAAGGATTTCCTAGGAATATTATTACCACTGAAATAGTCACCCTTGGTTGGAAGGACATTTGTCTTTCTTCTTCCCCAGTCTGTCCCCCCGGGCCTAGCACAGAGCCTGGCACACAGTGAGCCCATAATATACTCACCAACTGAACCAGTGAAGCTATCTTCTTTGCACAATTAGCTGAGATAAGACATGCAAGTTGTCAGGGACCAACAAGTATGTGGGAACAATCTGTTCCCTCATATAAAGTTCCCTTTTGTCTAACCTTCTGGATTTAGCAACGCCTAGCTCGTGTCACCTGAGCTGATGTATGTACGAAAGCCAGGGGACGAGCTGCCAAACACTCTTGATAAATGATTACAAACCCTAATGTGTCCTTTCTAAATAGTTCTCCCCTCTAACGCAGGAAATGAAGCGTTTTCATATATGTGGTATCATTTGGTCTTCATGACCCTGTGAGGTGGGGAGTGAATATGGAGTTTCAGTGATATTAAATTATGTCATGTAGGCATGTATTTTTGTCTGTATACCTTAAGACAGGGGTCCCCAAACTTTTTACACAGGGGGCCAGTTCACTGTCCCTCAGACCATTGGAGGGCTAGACTATAAAAAAACTATAAACAAATCCTTATGCACACTGCACATATCTTATTTTAAAGTAAGAAAACAAAATGGGAACAAATACAATATTTAAAATAAAGAACAAGTAAATTTAAATCAACAAGCTGACCAGTATTTCAATGGGAACTATGCTCCTGTCACTGACCACCAATGAAAGAGGTGCCCTTTCCGGAAGTGAAGCGGGGGCTGGATAAATGGCCTCAGGGGGCCGCATGTGGCCCGCGGGCCATAGTTTGGGGACCCCTGCCTTAAGAAGACCTCTCTCTGCTCCCGGACAGGGCCCCCTATAGTTCCTGCATGGAGAAGACACAGCAGCAAGAACAGCACAGGCCAGCAGGCGACCTGAAAACCCACTCACTTAGGGAGCCAATGCCACAATGTCTGTTCCTCCCGTTTTTAAGCGGAAGAGCCCTTATAACCAGCATAACTTTTTAAGTACGTAAGAGAGCAAGATGAAGTAGTAATAAGACAGGGGGAAAAAAATGACAAACTGGGAGAAAGACATTCAAAGTCTGTGTTGTAAAGAACAGGACAGGAAGCTCAAAGGGCCAAGAAATGGCATAGAGAAAAAAGAAGTTCAGGTAATGGGTAATTTAAAAATGCAGATGAAAAGACAAGCCAGCATTTAAAAGCAAAAACACCCCCCCCCCCCGAGTCAGTGAGGAGGTGCGCAAGCAGTCTCTCAGACGCGGCTGGGCTGGTGATCGCTACAGCCACCTGGGGAGTCTGTATCAAATATTGTAACAGCAGAAAAATTGGATATAACATACATGTCCAGAGAAGTTTGAGGTCTGAAAGTCATTTACATTAAATCATGGCTTAAATGTAAATCTCTGGAAAATGGATAGAGACAGACAGACTGGAAATAGTTGTATCCAAAATATTATGGGTGATTTTTTTATTTTCTCTTGGTGTGATTTTCTCTATTTTTCTCATTTTTTTTAAACAGTGAACAGATTTTGTTTTATAATCAGAAAAAAATCATACGTTGTTTTATTTTTAGAGTCATGCTGTGGGGCAGCATGGTTTTAGCAATTTATTCTTATTTATTTTGGTTTTATTGAGCAAGAGGGGAAACTAACATTTGGTCAGCATCATTGATAAAATAGAACTTCTAATCTAACAGTACCTACTGTATAGAGTGTGTGTGTGTGTGTGTGTGTGAGATATGAAATGAATTAATCCACATAAGAGCCCTTAGCATAGTGCCTGGAAAATACAGCAGTCCAAAACTATTAGCTGCTATTAGGATTACTACAGTCTGGCTATTTTGTAACTGTTTCCAATGGAGAAAAGGGGACAGAGCCTGACCAGGCAGTGGTGCAGTGGATAGAGCATTGGATTGGGATGCGGAAGGACCCAGGTTCAAGACCCCGAGGTTGCCAGTTTGAGCGCGGGTTCATCTGGTTTGAGCAAAGCTCACCAGCTTGGACACAAGATCACTGGCTTGAGCAAGGGGTTACTCGGTCTGCTGAAGACCCGCGGTCAAGGCACATATGAGAAAGCAATCAATGAACAACTAAGGTGTCACAATGAAAAACTGATGATTGATGCTTCTCATCTCTCTCTCTGTTCCTGCCTGTCTGTCCCCATCTATCCCTCTCTCTGTCTCGGTAAAAAAAAAAAAAAAAAAAGAAAAAAGAAAAGGAGACAGAAAAAGTAACGGAGCTCCAGGCTTAGGGAAGAATGTGCAAAGCCATGAATATCGTGATGTAGGCAATGAAGAGGACCCTCCAAAAGGGAAGGTCATAGGATAATAAAGGTAAATGTAAGGAGATTTCACAGAGGACTGGAGAAGGGTAAGAACCAGCTGCATGGACAATAGTGAGAAGAAAGCCACAGAGGTGGGAACAGGCATGGGTGGAAGCGATGCTCTGGGCTGCGCACACTTCTACTCCCCGTTTCTATCCCTAGTTGAGATAAAAATTTGAACCAGCGACTCTCCTGCCTCCAGCCCCGCCCTAACCACGCCTCTAACCACACCCCCAACCGACCTCCACAGCCCACAGCTGCTCTAACCAGGGTGACGTATTCAGAGGTGGGCTGTGCAATTCAGATTCTCCCCTGAGAGATGGAAAGCCAGCTGGGATTGGAGGCAGACAGCATGTTGGCCAACCAAGGCAATGTGCAGCTTGAGCTGTTGAGGATGCAGCCACCATGAGGCGCCCAGGAGGTCATCTTATAACCCTTAGGTTCTATTAGATAGAAACAATAATACTAAACATTTATAAGCCAAGATAGTCTTCTTATAGCAAAGTGAGAGAGGCAGATGAGGGTCCCACGTGGCAGTTAATAACCACAACCTAACATTTACTGAGTGCTCTGTGGCAGGAACACTTCCAAGCCTGCCAAAGTTCTCCTCTACTCTCTAGTGACCTTCACAGTGACCCTAGCCCTTAGGTACTACTACGACCTCCATCTAAAGGGGAGTAGACTCCTGGTTCAAGGTTCACAGCTGGGACGTAGCAGAACAGGGATTCGAACCCAGGCTGCAAGACTCCAGAGCTTGTGCTCCTAGCTGCTTCCTCACACTATCCCAACGTGCAGTGCAGTGTTATAATGCACCCTGTAATGTGGGCCAGCCATGGCAGCTGCTTCTAACAGCCAAATTAAAGCAGGATGAAGAGCAGGCACACCCTAAGAACTAAGAGAGGGGTCAAGGAGAGCTTGCAACACCTTGGCAGCAACATACCTGTTCACACCTGATCTACAGTGCTCAGCCTGGGGAGGGGGACTAAAACAGGATGGACTCCTGTGCTGGCCGCTGTGCTGGGCACTGGGGTTGGGCCCGACCCTGAAGGAACTAACCACGTGGTTAGGGCGACTGGACACTTGGATATTCGTCAGGTCTTGTCAGAACTCATTCACTATGTTTAAGCACTAAATCCTGGGTAGCTCAGACTCTGGTAGGTTAAATCATGGCCACCTAAAGGTATCAGCTCCTAATCCCTGGAACCTGTAAATGTAATCTTATTTGGAAAAAGAAACTTTGCGGGTGTGATTAAGGTAAAGATTTTGAGATGAGGTGATAATCCAGGATTGTCCAGGTGGGCCCAGATGCCGTGACAGAGAGACAGGGGAGATTAGACAGACACATACTGAAAAGAGAAGGCCATTATTTAGCGTCTTTTTCCTCCATCTCATACATGCAGTAAAGAGCTATTCTTTACTGACGTTAGTGGGAACTATTTGGTTGCATGTGACAGAACTCCAACCCCAATGGCTGAAATTAAAGATGCCAAACAGGTTCATGACAACAAGGAAGAGAAATGATGGTCTAGATTCACAGCTGCATCCAGGGGTTCGAAGGAACTTCCTGACTCCTTCCCTGTTCCCTCTCTCTCATCTCCTCTCTCGCAAGTCAGCCCGTGATCTCCTTCCATAAGCCTCAAGACTTGCTGAAGACAAGCTCCGCCTGTATCCCTTCCCAGCTTACCCAGCTCTTCAGTCTAGAAAGTGCTCAGCGAAGCTCTGACTGGCCAGACCTCTAATACATGCCTAGCTCCCAGGTCCGAGGGAACAGGGCATTAGGCTTGGCCTGGGTCACAGGTCTCCGTGTGGCACAGAGCGAGGAGGGGGCGCTGGAATCGGCAGCACCCACCAGAGCCACACTGATAAGACTACAGAGAGCAGACCACCAGAGGCAGAGGGGTCGGGGGACCCTACAGGAAGTGGGAGAGGGCAGACATTACCTCATGGAGCTGTCGCAAAGCCTGAGCGAGACCGCACGCAGGAACCTGCTCTGGGAAGCCTCGTGCCTGTGACGTGATCGCTGTGGATGTCTGTGATCTCAGCCACCTGACTCCACCCACACGCCACTGAGGCCTTGGTTTCTGCATCGTCACCCCCCTCTTCTTCCTCCTCCCTGACCACCCACAGGTCTGGCCTGGGAAGGGGACCAGAGTCTTGCTACCTTCAAGCTGCCTTTTGGGACATTAATTTTAAGCTGTTTGTTAAGAAACAAGATTCAGAAAGAACCTTTGACCTTCCCCCCTTTCCCGCCCAAGAGGTTCAGACAGAGAAAGTTGCTTCAGGAAGAGAGCCTTGCCTTTATCACCTTTAAGGAGTCTCACCCTAGCGTTAGTCAGGACAACTCCAGGCCTGCTGGCTGGACACCCTGGCTCTGTTTCTGAGCCGCCCGGTAAGACTTCAGCCAGGTGGGGTCCCTACTTCCCTAGCTACCTGCAAACTGCCCGTACTCACTTCTGACATCTAAGACCCCCGTGTCCCCTTCCCTCCTTTGTTCAAAAAGGTCATACACACCCAATCTTACCTCCTTGTTTTTAGAATTTTCATGCTTATATGAATGCCCCAGGCGCATGCAATACAGTTTATTTTCTCCTGCTAATCTGTCTCTGTTAATGAGATTATTAGCCCAGCTGGAAGAACTTAGAAGGTGGGAGGAACCGCATTCATCTTTTTTAGCCCCCACACCTGCAGCTGCTTTGGCTACGTCAGTGCAATGGGAGGACTAGAACAGATGAACTGAGGTGCGTCTGGCTCTGGGACAGACAGCTTAGCTTAGTCACCCAGGAGTTCGGCTTTAACTCAAGAGAAAAAGGAGTCAACGAAGGCTATTGGGCAGGGGCGAAGGACCTGGCATTTAAAATGCAACACTGGGGGACTGTGGAACTCCCTACACAGAACTCAGATAAATCACAGCCGTCCCTTGAGAAAATCCTTTGAATGAGACGCGGCTTAAGTCCCAGCAGGGCGGCTGAGATACGCTGGACTTGCCTTCCCTGCAGCTTTTCCACGCAGCGCAGCAAGGGCCCCGGGCTTTAGGCAGCTGACTTCCAACACCGGGAGGCTTCCAGCTGGGCAGACAGCTCCTCCTCCACTGCCCCTGGTAAGAGCCGCATGAAGTAACCACGCATGGCTCTTGAGCACTTGAGATGTGGCTGGAACTGAGACAAGCTGACGTCTAAAATACGCACCTAGTACCAAAAAATAGACAGAAAACATCTATTTTTTCTATTGACTACACGTTGAAATGGTACTATGTTGAGCTAAATAAATTGTATTATTAAAATTAACCTGCCTGACCTGTGGTGGCGCAGTGGATAAAGCATCGACTTGGAAATGCTGAGGTCGCCGGTTCGAAACCCTGGGCTTACCTGGTCAAGGCACATATGGGAGTTGATGCTTCTAGCTCCTCCCCCTTCTCTCTCTCTGTTTCTCTCTCTCTCTAAAAATGAATAAATAAGCCTGACCTGTGGTGGCGCAGTGGATAAAGCGTCGACCTGGAAATGCTGAGGTCGCCAGTTTGAAACCCTGGGCTTGCCTGGTCAAGGCACATATGGGAGTTGATGCTTCCAGCTCCTCCCCCCTTCTCTCTCTCTGTCTCTCCTCTCTCTCCCTCTCTGTCTCTCTCCTCTCTAAAAATGAATAAAAAATAAATAAATAAAAATAAAAATGAATAAATAAAATTAAAAAAAATTAACGTCACCTGTTTATTTTTATGTTGTAAACGTGGCTGTTAGGAAAGTTACAGGTACATGTGTGGTGTGCACTGTATTTCTTTATTTTTTTTCTTTTTATTTATTCATTTTATAGAGGAGAGAGAAAGAGACAGAGAGAGACAGAGAGGAGAGAGAGACAGGGGGGAGGAGCTGGAAGCATCAACTCCCATATGTGCCTTGACCAGGCAAGCCCAGGGTTTCGAACCGGCGACCTCAGCATTTCCAGGTCGATGCTTTATCCACTGCGCCACCACAGGTCAGGCCAGTGCACTGTATTTCTACTGGACAGTGAGTGTAGCGTTACAAGGATCTGTGCACATGCGTGACCATCTTACTGTCGGTCAACATGACCCCTGGCACAGATGAGGAAAAAGACTCAGCGAGGCTGAGGGATGGCAGCCCCACAAAGGGACAGAGATAAGTCCCCAAATTGGTCTGGTTTAAAGGTTGATCTTTTATATTCTACAAGTTATTAATAGCATCAGTCATAATGCTTTGGGCTGCAAACTCAAACTGGCTTTTTTTTTTTTTAATTAGCATTTATTGTCCTGCCTGAGCCATTCCAAGGCTGGTTAAGAGACTTCACGATGTCATCCAGACTCCATTGCTTTCCATATTTCTCTCTGCCCCTTCCATGTGTTGATTTTGTCCCAAGTTATCCAGCTGTGGTCAATCGCAATTGTAGCTGTTTCCCAACCACAAAAGAGAAGACAGCTTCTCTTTGTGTGTCTCTTTCTATAGGGGAGGAAAACCCTTCCCAGAAACTCCTTAGGACCTCGTAACTCAAGGTGTGGTCTACAGACCAGTAGCATCAGCATCACCAGTGAGCTCATTAGACCTGCAGGATCTTGTGTCCCACCCCAGACCTGCTGAATCAGAGTCAACAGCTTACCAAGATGCCCAGTAATTCCTGGGCACATTCCAGTTTGGGTAGCGCAGCCCTAGGAGGCATTCCCTGAAATCTGATTGGCCAGGGCTGCACTACATGCAAATGGCTAAATCAGCCACTGAGAAAAGGAATGGAATTACCATAATTGGTTTAGAACTGGCATCATTCACATCCTGGGTGGGGCTGGGATGGCAGCACCTTCCCTGAGCACAGAAGGACGGACTCAGCTCCCCCAGAAGGAAAAACTGTGTGTGGGCTCTGGGGATGATGTGGGGTGATAATGATGGGGAGGCAATCATGAGGCCAATAAGTGCTTGAAGGTTTGATGTAAAGATAAGTGAAATAAAGAATATACTTTAATACATTCATTCATTATTTCACCCAACAGTTGTTTTTTTTTCAGTACCAGATACTCTTTGACCCTGATGTTACACTGATGCACAAGACACTGTACCTACCCTTGCGAGAACAGCTTACATTCCAAAAGGGAAGATAAAAAAATAAAGAATAGAAACTATAATAATAGATAACATAATGACAATTGTAAAAAGTACGAGGTAGGAAACATGATGAACAGAGAATTCTGGCAAAGTTGTGCTCCCTCTGGTAAAAAGGCATTTAAACAGAGACCTGAAGGTGACAAGAGCTCACAAGAGAAGGTGGTGGGGGTGGGAGTGGTCTCCACAGAGGGTAAACATCATGTGCAAAGGTCCTGGGGCAGGAAGAAACTTGGCAAGTTCAAGGAGTGAAAGGATCTGTATGGTCTGGGGTCTTATTTAATGCATGAGTCCAGCTTGGTTGTCAGGATATCTGTTCTAACATCCAGAGCTTCTCTGCTTCCACTTTCACCCCTCACAATGGAGCAGGAGCTGTGCCTGATTTTAAGTTCCTCGAGCAGCAGGTGTCATGTGGCCTGCTCAGAAGTCACTTCATTATGTCTCTGTTCCTCCCCGAGAGGAGGCCTCTCTCCTCACAGTGAGTATGCAGCCCTGTCTCAGCTCCAACACATCAGAAGGTACCTGTCAGTCCCTCTATCTGTTTCTCCTATTGGGATGAGATTCCCTTGGTAACAAAAATGTTTATTTGTTCTCATTTGCATCCCTAGCACTTGCATAGTACCTGGGACTTGGAAGGTGTTAAATGTAAGTTTGCTGAGTGGATGGATAGATGCATGATCAATAGGTAAGTTGAGACTTATAGAAGCCAGGTGCTCAATGCTTGAACGGACTGCAAGAGCTTATCTGGGCTCACACTATACCTTTGGCTATCAATCCATTTGACAGATGAGATAGTTGAGGGTAAGCGAGGTCACAAAATGCTCCCAGGCCCCAAAGTGATGAGGTAGTGATAAAGATAAAGAATACAGTACACCAGGCCCTGCTGACTTGTAATGGGCCACAATGCCTCCGGGTTAACCTCACAGAAGATTAAAAGTCTTCTCTGCATCCACAGCTCATGGTCTGAACAGGACCTCTGCCTCCTTGCAAGGATAAGAGACTTGAGGCAGAGACAACGGAACAGGGAATACAAGCTCTTCAAAGAGCTGATCATCCTGGTCACACATATTTGTTACCTAAGACTGTGTAATGAAGTCCCCCAAAACTTGATGGCCTAAAACAACAATAAACACACTAGAAATTCAGAAATGGGTTAGCTAAGCAGTTCTGACTCGGGGTCTTTCACGAAGTTACAGTCAAGAAGTTGGCCAAAGCTGCGGTCAACCAAAGACTTGGCTGGGGCTGGGGGTCCAGTTCCAACGGGGTCCAGTCCCATGGTTGACAAGTTGGTGCTGGTTGCTGGTGAGCAGCACATGGGCCCCTCTAGAGGCTGCTTGAGTGTCCTTACAACATGGCAGCCAGCCTCCCCTTGAGTGTCCTTACAACATGGCAGCCAGCCTCCCCTAGAGCAGTGGTTCTCAAGCCTTTTGAAGTCCGGGCGCATTCAAAATTTTACAAATCATTGTAGGCACACTACATACAAATTTCTGAGAAATATGTTATAATGATTAAGTCAAATATTAAAGAAAAATATATAAAGTCCAAGCGTGCTTTTATGGTAGTTAAAATAAATATGACAAAATTAAATTTATTCTGACATTAAAAAACATTTTTATGTAACATTTTTTGAGTTATGCTTTTTAGAATTTGTAAAAAAGAAGGGTTAAAAAACTTTAAAAATGAAAAAAGTTATCTTTATATACATATATATAGATATATATAGATAGATATAGATAGATAGATATAGATAGATAGATAGATACATTCTTAGTAAGATTTAGTAAATTTGGCAGGTCCTGGCACGAATGTATTAAGTTTTTTCATTCTTCTGTTTATGAGAAACATGAGCCTGATGTGTCCTAGCGATTTCTTCAATGTTTGGGCATAATATTTGAAAGGCAAACTCTCATTTCCTCGTCAATACATTGAAGAATTCTTCTCTTTTTACTCTTAATTGTGTTGAGTGCAGAAAACCCCCACCATACATATCATCTTCACTTTACACCAAACAAAGGATAGAAGAAACTTGCCTCCAGTCTTTCTGGGGAACATGGGGGGTAGTATAAACAATCCAGCACCACAGCTTAACAGCCTTTGTAACCTAATCAGGCAAGTGAGGTGGGGAGTTGGGCAGACTGTCAGCTTACAGTCAATTCCCCATACCTGTCCCCCCAAAAATCTAAACTCCAAAAACCCTGTTGGTTTTTTGGTCCCCAACAGGCACATATTTCTCTGGAATACTACAGGGAGCACCTGGAAATCTTCTAGGGTGCACTAGTGCACCCTGGCACACACTTTGAGAACCACTGCCCTAGAGGGTTCAATCCAAGAGGGAGAACCAGAGGAAGTGACTTTGTCTTGTGTTAATCTCAGAAGCCATGGCACCAGCCTTCCCCTTCTGCAGGGGGAGGGTCAAAGAATTTGAGAGCATATTTTAAAATGCTAAACAGATTCCCAAGCCCAGCCGTTGGCCTGTCCTTCCCTAGCCTAGTGACGGTCAGCTGGTTCTCCAGAGCATACTGGTAGACCAAGTGTTCTTTCCTGGGTGCCACCTGATCATGGTCAATCTGTGACACACACTTTTGTCACAACCAAAGATACATATTGTGTCAACAATGTCTTCTACCAAATGCTTGCGACGTGGGAACCTAAGGTCAAACACCCTCCTGGGCTCATCTCCCCTTAGACTGAAAACAGAAGGGAGTTGGGAGACAGGGAAGCTCTTTCGCGCCAGCTAATGGAGCTCTCTCCCTCCCTGCCTCCCACCGCCTTCCAGGCTGGGGGGCTGCTCTGCAGAGATGGGGACTTCTCTGTCCTCGTCTGTCTTTTGAAGGAGACAGAACTGGACTGGGCACTTCATCAAGAGAATCTGCATTTCCCAGACCGCCTCTGGCATTGTCACCCCTGCCTGAGCCACCTCAAATATTCACTGTGCTGTGAACCTTAAATCAGGCCCGGTGTCAAGCTGGACCCGTGTCAGACTGCTCAGGGTATAAATTGACACAATGCTAGTGGAAGACAATCAGGCAATAGATTTCTTTATTTTTTGTATTTTTCTGAAGTTGGAAACAGGGAGGCAGTCAGACAGACTCCCGCATGTGCCCGACCGGGATCCACCCGGCATGCCCACCAGGGGGCGATGCTCTGCCCACCAGGGGGCGATGCTCTGCCCATCTGGGGCGTGGCTCTGTTGCATCCAGAGCCATTCTAACACCTGAGGCAGAGGCTATAGAGCCATCCTCAGCGCCCGGGCAACTTTGCTCCAATGGAGCCTTGGCTGCGGGAAAGGAAGAGAGAGACAGAGAGGAAGGAAAGGGGGAGGGGTGGAGAAGCAGATGGGCACTTCTTCTGTGTGCCCTGGCCGGGAATCGAACCTGGGACTCCTGCACGCCAGGCCGACGCTCTACCACTGAGCTACCGGCCAGGGCTAGATTTCTTAATTAAAAGGACACATATCCTTTGGCCCAGCAATCCTACCTCGAATAATTTATCCTACTAATACACCCCACTTGTGGATAGAAGGTGTGTGCAAGGTTGGACTTTGCAGCACTGTTTCCAGTAGCAACAGCCTGGAAACAATCTAACTGTGTACCATCCCCTGCTGGTTAAATAGATAATGAAACAACCACTGGACAAATTCTCGGTGGCTGTTAAAAAGAGAATGAGGCTCTTTTTATAAACAGAAATGGAGCAGTCCCCTGCATACACTGTTAAGTGAACTAAGCAAGAGAAAAAAACATCATATATAATTTGTTATTGTTTAACACAGACCCCCTTTTAGTTTATTAAGTAACTTAAATTTTGAAAGCACAAACACTAAGCTTCTGTGTTCACATTAGAAAAATTTTAAGTGCCCACTTTGAGTAGGTATGTTTATGTAGTTTTTTAAAAATGTTACTAGCAAAGTGTAAGCAGACTTAAGAGCCCCTTCTGAATGAAACAAGAGGATAATCTCTGCTAGTATGTTCCATGTATTCTCTTGTTAGAACAATCTTCCCAGTGCCTTCTATCTGTGTCAGCATGGAGGGCACTTGGTGAAGGGGCAAACTGGGACAATCTTCATTTTGGGAAGGGATGTTGGCATTTCGTAGCAAACATTTAAATGCTACCTTTGATCCAACAATTTAACTTGAATGAATCCGTCCCGGAGAAATACTCGAATATGTGTATACAGAGGTAGGTGTGAACAATTTCGACATTCATGTTGATGCAGGAATATTGTAAAATGCCCCAAAGGTCTATTACTGGGAGGCTTACTAAGTTCTGACACCTCTGAACTCTGGAATCTGATACAAAAAGCATGCAGGAGGAATGTCAGAGCTGAATGGTCAGGATGCCGGAACGCAGTGCTAAGGGGAGGAGCCAAAGAACCACACATGACCACATCTGTCTACCAGGGGTCCTCAGCAGGGGCGATGTTGGCCCCCACGGAACATGGGACAATGTCTGGAGACATTCTTGCTTGTCACAATAAGGGGGTGGTTTGCTACTGGTGTTGTGTGGGTAGAGGCCAGGGATGCTGCTAAACACCCTACAATGCCCACGATGCCCCTCTCCTACAGAGAAGGATCCAGCCCAAATGTCGGTAGTGCCAAGGTTGAGAAACAAAGCCTCATTGACACCTGAAGCATAATCTCTGACAGTACTGAATTCTCAGTGAGTGTTTGTTGAATGAATAAATGACTTATTACTAAAAACACTACACATATGACACTCACCAAATGGTTAGCATCATGAGGAGAGGAATAAAAAGCACAGGTTTGGGATACTTTTATGTCTTACCTAATTCACTTTCATATCATTAGCTTTTTTTAAAAAGCAGTGTTTAGAAGGAAGGAAGGAAGTAAAGAGGAAAGAAAGGAGGGAAGGAGGGAGGGAGGGAGGGAGGGAGGGAGGGAGGGAGGGAGGGAGGGAGGGAGGGAGAAAGGGAGGGAGAAAAAAAGAGAAATTGGCCAAAGCAAATCTTTAACAAGCTGGCCCCACATTCTCAGCTCTACGATGGGCATAGTGCTGGCCTCACTGGGCTTCGAGAGGTTTAAATCAGCTCATACATGTAACACCCTCTGTTCAGCACTAAGACTTAGAAAGTGCTCAGTAAATGCCCTTGTTCTCATGATTAAAAAGGCACACTGAATGCCATTTTGGCTTATGTCCAGAATATTCTCCAGGCCCTTGGCTGGCAGCACAGGTTCAAGGCAAGCCTCGGTGACCCCCCCTAATTTCTGGAAAGTAGTTTGTACAGGTGCCCTCGGTCGGATGGGCCGGTGGCCTGCCCTCAGCAGATGAATGGTGGCCTTGGATCTGTCATCTCTGCAGAGCTGGGCCAGGTGAGAGAAGCCACAGCCTCCCTCTTTATCCTCCTTCCGGCCACCATCTGCCCCTCTGCCCCACACAGGGTTAATGGAGCATAAACGCACTTGTGAGCGAGCAGGGGGCTGCCCCCACACACACACTCTGGCCACAGCAGGGCTCTCCCCAGACGTCTAGAGACATGAGCCCACATTTTCCCTGCTCCGGTCCCAGATGCTGACCTGGGTCCACAAATCCCAATGGCTGCAAAGGCGTTTTTTAATGGAGGAGCGTTGTCCTGGGAGACGGAAAACTTTCTAATCAATGCAGAAGGAAGACAGAGAACAGGGCTGGACAAGAAGCCCATTACCCACCCATCCCCCTACATGTAAGCCCTATTTAGCAGCAAATCCTTAAGCCAGTGCTTGTAAAAAGCTGCTTGTTTGGGACTGACCTTCCCATTCATGTAACATGATATTGCATGCTTGGCCAACCTCAGCAAGCAGCTCAACATATGTCGTCAGCTGGGCGCTGCTGCCCTTCTATTAAGATGGCTCTGGAAGCATATGTGGGAGTGGGCCTGCCCTGGAGACTCGAGGGGACAGGCAGGACCCAGGCAATTAGAGGAAGCCTGCCCCAACCCTGACGCTGGGCTACAGGAGGAAGTTCGGGGCTGCGTCTCATGAGCATGGGAACAATTAGGGTCAACAAATAATCGTGGAAAAGGAAACTTTTTAAAATAGGAACTTGGTTAAATGACCCAGTAAATATCCCCCCTGCCCCTCAGCCGGCCCTGCATGGGGGCTCAGAGGGGCGGCATCTGGGTTTCACGTGAATGGTCGTTCCTCCCCCCTTCTCTGGATAATGACTTCCCTTTGCAATTTCCTGGAGGAAGTTGTTCAAATGATCTTCCAGTGGTAAAAGAAGCGAGGTGATTCTTAATTTTCATTCTGAAGTCGTTTCTCCCCTTCGAGTCTGATCTCCTAATTAACTTGGGTCAGCAGCTCCATGCAGAAGCCCCGTGTGTGTGTGTGTGTGTGTGTGTGTGTGTGTGTGTGTGTATGTGTGTGTGTATGTGTGTGTGTGTGTATGTGTGTGTGTATGTGTGTGTATGTGTGTGTGTGTATGTGTGTGTGTATGTGTGTGTGTATGTGTGTGTGTGTATGTGTGTGTGTGTATGTGTGTGTGTGTATGTGTGTGTGTATGTGTGTGTGTGTATGTGTGTGTGTATGTGTGTGTGTATGTGTGTGTGTATGTGTGTGTGTGTGTGTATGTGTGTGTGTGTGTATGTGTGTGTGTGTGTATGTGTGTGTGTGTGTGTATGTGTGTGTGTGTGTGTATGTGTGTGTGTATGTGTGTGTGTATGTGTGTGTGTGTGTATGTGTGTGTGTGTGTGTGTGTGTGTATGTGTGTGTGTGTGTATGTGTGTGTGTGTGTGTATGTGTGTGTGTATGTGTGTGTGTGTGTGTACACACACAAGAGCAGAAGAAAGAGAGGGAGGGTCAAGCTAAGAATGTTTCTCTTGTCCAGAATGGGGAGGGCTGGCCCTGAGTTGTCCCTGGGGGTGGCGCACATGACCCCTCCAGCTCCTGTCACTGTCAGGGTCAAGGAGGAGAAACTTGCCATTTCCTCTTCTGCTGCTGCTACTCCAAAGACCAACAGCCGCTACAGAGCACTTTCTAGGAGTTCCTGACCCGCGCTGTCCAACGCAGTAGCCACCAGCCCTGTGTGGCTCCTGAAACTGCTGCAGAAGGCTGTGTCAGGGAGGAGCTGAAGTCTTCATTACGTGCAATTTCAATTTGTTTCAATCTAAAGACTGACAACTAGGTTACTGGAAAAATCCTTGAGTACGCTTGCAACCACCTGGGCGTGTGAATCTGTTTTTCCAATGGCAAAACTGACCAAATGTACATAGAGCTAAGTATTTCCACTGAAATTAGGTGCCTGAATTGCAGGGTGTCATCAGTGTGAAAAACACACACCAGATTTTAAAGACTTTAAAAAAAAAGGGGGGATGTTGAAATGATAATACTTGTAATAGATTGGGTTAAATGTGTTATTAAAATTAATATCACCCAAATCTGTTGCACAACAAAGTGACTCTATGTAACATGACTGAACATACAATTAAAAGTGGTTACGATGGTGAATTTAAGGTAACGTGCTTTATGCCACAATAAAAAATGAACGTCACCTGTTTCTTTATACATTTAATAATGTGGCTACTAGAAAATGTAAAGCTCTATCGACAGCTCAGACTGTATATCTATTGGACGGAGCTGTGTGTCTATGACTTCCTTTAATCAGTCTACAGCCCCACCAGGTAGGTCTGTGGACAATAGCCCTCACCCAAAGAAATCCCCAACCTGCTCAGGTGAGAGGAGGAAGGGGCACCAGTCCATATTAATAGACAAGAGGCAGCGAGTTCTAAGGAGATATTCTGGACGGAAACCCGGAGGTCTGGATGATAACTACACACAGCCCCTCATCCACCAAACCCTCTCTGCTTCCTTTTCCACTGACATTTAGAAACAAGACAACTTGGCTTGAGGCTCAGGCACACTGCATTTGATT
This sequence comes from Saccopteryx bilineata, assembly GCF_036850765.1. Lineage (NCBI taxonomy): Eukaryota > Metazoa > Chordata > Mammalia > Chiroptera > Emballonuridae > Saccopteryx > Saccopteryx bilineata. Next base: position 186,761,366 of record NC_089495.1, read on the forward strand.
CACCCGGCAACTGTCTGCCCAGTTAATTCAACTGGACTCTGCCTTAGAAGCTGGTGCCCGAGGGTCTCCACATCTCCATGTTCACTCCTCCTTCCTCTTCTGCACTAGAGTTGTAGTAAAACACGGAGCTCCCGACATCTGAAAGGAGAAGATTCCTTCCTCCCTGGTGTGTTTCCAGATCCCGCTGTAGAAGGGCGTCATCCCCTCCTTCCTCGGAACCAACCCAGGCTCCGTGCACACAGAGCTGCGGGGCCCAGAGAAGCAGTTTCCTTGAGCAAAATTTAAGCCTTCTGCTCGTGTCCCACCATTTTACCTATGTGGCCTCGGTTAGGACTCGTGACTTCTCGAAGGCTCGATTTAAAAAAAAAACAACACACGCTGATTTGTTGTTCCACTTATTTATGCACTCATTGGTGGATTCTCGTATGTGCCCTGACCGGGGACCAAACCCACAACCTTGGCTGCTCTAACCAACTGCGCTATGTAACCAGGGTTCTAAGGCTCAATTCTTATTCTGTAAAATGGGAACAATAAGAATACTCTGACAGGGTGTGAAGAGGAAAATAAGTCAGTGTGCACACAATGCTCCGCACACTGGCTTTGCAAACCTTGCCCCATATAGCTGCGCACTTCCGAGGGCTGGTCTGCTGGCTGCACCCAGGAGGGTCAGTTCAGCCAGCGCCTCCCGGCCAGCGTGGGGAGGGCCCACTGTTTGTCTGATTGCAGTGCTCATGCCTTGCCCTGCATTCCCCAGTTCTTGAAAACCATTCACACTGGTCCTTCTGGTTCATTCCAGCTGTCCCAAGTCAGTGGGGTGGGGACAGAGGCAACCTTGGCCAGCCACTCTTGACCCGCTCCCCTGAGAAGTCCCCACCACACAGAGATGGCAGCCTTTGTAGCTGGCGTGGGACCCAGGCTGAGCACAGGACACGTCTAGGGTTGGAAGTGCCGGGGCTCTGTGTGGCCCAAGGTGAAACCTGGCCCACGGTGACAGTAACACACTCTGACAGCTGTCACAACTCTTCTTGGGTCATTGTGCCGTGAAGGCTCACAGCAGAGGAGCATCAACTGGGGCTCGGAGGAGGCGATGCCAAGGGCACACGGGCACGCTTGATTTCCACATCCGTTTCCTTCGCTCCACAAACGCCCAGAGCTTGGACAGTGCACCAGGCGCTGGGCCAGGCTTTGGGGGCTGTCACGGCGAGCAAGCTGCACGGGATCTTGCTCCCAGGGCGGTGCACACTCCTCCTGAGGCAGTGAACAAGCAGACTTGACCAAGACCGTTTCAAATTGTGACAAGTGGTCTGGGGGGACAAGCAGGACAGGGTTGCGCCACCCCAGGGGCTGGCCGGGTTGACCAGGACGTTCTCCAAGCACTCAGAAGAGGGAGCTTTCACTTGGGCCTGAAGGCTGGGATCAGAAAGCTGCCGGGTGAAACGTCAGCCCCAGAGCCACGTGGGCAGAGGGAAGAGAGTACCAAGTGCTTCCCAGGGACAGAGCCGTCCTGGCTGCAGGACGGAGGGGATGCGGGTCTGGGGTGAGGGTTTCCCTGTCCCAGAAAACATCCTAGGAAGCCAAGGATTAGAGAGTTTCTGCTATGTGCAATTTAGAAACCTGCAATAAACCATAACCTAATTATAAGAAAGTCCAACTAGCCCTGGCCAGTTGGCTCAGCGGTAGAGCATTGGCATGGCGTGCGGGGGACCCAGGTTCGATTCCCGGCCAGGGCACATAGGAGAAGCGCCCATTTGCTTCTCCACCCCCCCTCCTTCCTCTCTGTCTCTCTCTTCCCCTTCTGCAGCCAAGGCTCCATTGGAGCAAAGATGGCCCGGGCGCTGGGGATGGCTCCTTGGCCTTTGCCCCAGGTGATAGAGTGGCTCTGGTCGCGGCAGAGCGACGCCCCAGAGGGACAGAGCATCGCCCCCTGGTGGGCAGAGCATCGCCCCTGGTGGGCGTGCCAGGTGGATCCCGGTCGGGCGCATGCGGGTGTCTGTCTGACTGTCTCTCCCCATTTCCAGCTTCAGAAAAAATACAAAAAAAAAAAAAAAAAAAGTCCAACAAAGTTCTGAAACTTCCCAGGACAGCCAGTTTGATACCTTCTGTTTCTTAAATATCACTTATAATTTATTTCCTCCAGGGTTTCTGCTCAATTTTGAGATGTCTCTTTTCTGCTGTCACTTTCCACGTGTGCTTTGGTGGCTGATACAGCAGGAATCAAGGACAGAGGTCAACACTGGGGATGGAGTAGGAAGTGTTATCAGTATGGGCACCTAGGTGTGCGAAGTCACATCTGAGCAGCCATCAGCCCCGCCACAGGTGGGGGTGCAGGGACCCTGTGGGGCTGCAATCTCCCCGGTGGAACCCGAGGCAGGTAGGCGCCAGCTCCCACCCCACATACGAAGAGGTGTGTGTTCCTACCAGCTAGACACCGGTCCCCACCAGTGGGGGTGGGGTGGAGGAGTGGCCCATGACTGACAATCGCTATGTAGGGCAGTGGCCCCTGTGCCAACTTATTCACAACGCCTGTCATCACGTGCTGTCAGCGAAGCGCTCGCTGATGATTTAATTTATGCCTTGAGTGTCATCAGCCAGCACAGACTGTGTGTAAGTTGTCACGTGGCCTCTGCTGTTGATGAGCCGCATCTCTCCTGACAGATGTTGGGGTTGGACTTGGGGGGAGGCCCCAAAAGCCTCCTAGCCCTTCAGTCCTGGGACAAAGGGTGGCAGTGGGTGACTTCCCCTGTGAAAAGCCACAAGCAGAGCTGGGAAGGAAAAGAAGAAGAGAAAGGGCCACCTCGAGGTTGGGATACTCCACCTACCACCTGCTGCTGCAATGATGCCAGGAGGCCAATGAGAGACACCCTCACAGCCCAGAGACCTTCCAGACCTGCCCTACTTTCTCAGCCATCTGAATATGAATTTCTGTACTGTGCTTAAGGCCAGCTTCTCACCACGTCTCAGCCTCATGTGGTGGCTGTAAATAGTCCTACATGCGTGGCGATGTCAGTGCATAACTGATCCTTTGCGAACGCCAGCCATGGACGTGCCTGACGTACCTCTGACAGACCGTGCTTGCGTGGTATCGGAAACGTACAGTCGGCAAGGGCGGGTCCCTCCTACACGCGCCGTATTTCACAGATGTCAGTGGCGGGGTGGGGTGGCGGGTGTGTGTCTTAGGATATCATGGTTTTACAACTCTAAACAAGGCTCAAACTTTCTGTTTTAATTCATTTTCTTTTTCCGAGAACCAACTTCCTATTTTACATTGAGGGGTTTGGGTTTTTTTGTTTTGTTTGGTTCAATATCAGAGTCAAACGGACAACTTTTGCACCAACTAGCTGTCATGTGATGTTTCGAGAGCTGTAAGCAGGTACGCTCCATTCCCTTACCATATCCCAGGAGTTTACAAATGGAAAGAGACAGGGACCTGGAAAACAATCAACTTCCACGATGCCTCCAAGTCACGGTGCTCACTTACTGTGCCAGCTCTAACCAGTTATGGCTGCCTTAAAACAACACACTTATTAGCTTACAGTTCTGGAAGCCAGGAGTGCAGAATGGGCGTCACTGGGCTACAGTGACAGTGTCAGCAGGGCTGCATTCCTCCTGGAGGCTCTGGAGGAGGACGCGTTTCGTTGCCTTTTCCAACTTCTAAAGGCACCTGCTTTCCTTGGGTAGTGGCCTCTTCCCCCAGCTTCAAAGCTAGCAGCGTCGGAGCTCTTTGGCTGTTCTTCCATAGTCATGTCACGCGCCCCTCGCCGCCTGCCTCTCTCTTCCACGTTGGATAACTCTGGGCTCACCAAGATAATCTCTGCATCTGAAAGTCAGTTGATCAGCAACCCTAATTCTATCTGCAACTTGCATTTGCCTTTGTCATGTAGGGTTTATATATTCACATGTTACAGGAAGTAGGATGGAACACCTTGAGGAGGAGTTTGTATCCTGTCATATTTTAAATAAGGTGGATTCTAATACTCTTCTTCCAAATCGGATGCTAAGAAAAAACCACACATCACCACCTAAAAGTTTTTCTTTATTTCTCTACCTTGCCTGGCTATGGAGATGCGTCCACCCCAAGTCACAAAATACTAGCAGCAGTGACTACCAGATATTGAATGTGTCCCACGTGGCAGCAGTGTGCTTCAGCCTGATCTGGGCATTATCTGCGCCTGCAACACCTTGCCGTGTGAACATCACGGCCCCACTGCACAGCTGAGGAAACTGAGAACCGGAAAACACACACGTGTGCCCCAGCCCATAGCCCGGGAGTGAGTGGGCAACTTGAACCCGCTGGTGTCTCCACGTCTGTGCACTTCCTTCTCAATGTGTCACCTCTTGGGACCTGCTGTCCAGACAGGAAAAAGTCAACAAACTGGATGTCCTTGGCAGCTGACAGTGAGGCTGGGCAGCCGATACTCACTACCCTCGGCTCTTCGCAATAAAAGGGGAATGAAAGTCTTGAGTTTGAGGACTGGATTGAGACACACGCCCAGACCTCCCTTTGTGGAGTTCCCATTTCCAATTATGGGGGGGACAGTCCAAACACCACGGCTCTGTCTGTATCGGTTTCAGACAAACTATAAGGTTTGAATCACGCCATTTGTCATCCAAATGGTAACAAATCAACAAAAAGGCTGTAGTAAGCAGACAAGTAAATTCATTATTTTAAAGAAGGCTCCGTGGAACTCAGAGTGCCTTTCTATGTCCAGAGAGCAGTGTGCCCACGGCAAACTGGCCAGCCCCGACTTTCCTATTTCTCTTCTTTCTTTTCAATACAGAGTCATCCTTTGGAAACAAAAACTGCCCTTTGTTTGAGTGCTGACAGGGTGGAGGAAATAACGCCAGTCTTCTCTCTACCCCAGAGCACCTCCTACCGGCCCCGGAGTGGAAGCCTGGATCCACCCCCAGCAGAACTGAGCCACAAACCAACTCTGGGCAGGAGAGAGGCATGAGGTGGGACTACACAGCTGGAAGGCCAGGCTCATGAGATCACTGTTCCCTTCCTCACTGTGTACAGATGTCACACCACTCACCTGTCACTTCAACATTAAAACAAAAAATACTCGTGTACTTTGCAGATGTCTTCTAAAGAGGATGTGATGCTGAAGGAGGAAGCGGATGCAGCGCGGGAGGTGTTAGAGCCTGGATGGAGAGCTGGTTAGACCCGGATGCAAAGCCCGACTCTGCAAGTCACCTCCCTACGCCTCCCTCTTCTCTTCTGTGAATGGGATGCCAGTGGCCCCTGCCTCCGGGGTTGGCAGGGAGATTAAATCAGATGGTGTGTCTGAAGAGCTCTGTATGTTGCCAGCACTCAACACAGAGCAGATAACAGTTTCTTATTAATCCAGTTTATCGTTATTTTTGTCTAGATTTAAATACAAGCCTCCTTTTAATTATTCTTTTTATTTCTCAACAGGCCAGTTTACGTAGATGCATAGCACAAATCTGTTAGATTTTCACCGTTGATGCACACGATTTCACAAACCTCATTCAATGATCTAAAAGCCGATAATCATTTAACAGAGCCGAGAATCCAGGAGACTGGTGGATTCCAACCGAGGGGTCAGGGGCTGGAGGGAGAGGTTTCATTTGTTTTGTTTCATTCATTACATTTCTTCTAAACGTGTCCAACCAGGAACTGCTCTGACTATTTCTGCCTCAGGATTCAGGGTAAATACGGATTAATCTAGACGGGAATGTTTGGCAAATATCCAAACCACACTGTTGGACCTAGACAGCCCACTCCTCTGAAGCCATCCTGCTCAGCCACGTGGACACTGCCCGGCCGCACGTGTGCCACGGCCCTCGAAAGCTCTCTGTTTCCTGGGGGAAAGGACGGGACCCATGATACAGAAGAGGTGTGATCCTTCCCTCCGGGGAAATAAAAATCTTGTCTGGGCGCCCAAAGCAGCAGAATGCTAATGCTGTGTGGGTAACCCCATGGGAACAATGCCTGCCCGTACCAGGAAGAGGTGAACATTCTTACCTCTGGAGATAGAGAATTAACATCGGGCTGAATCCGCACAAACCAACTTACTAAAATACCCCTTCTCTTCTCATAGTTCCCCCAGGTACCTCCTAGGCCCTTTCCCACAATTTACTGCCTTTTGCCCATTGATACAGGCCTACAATTTCCTGTTATTTGTCTCAATAACATATAAGTCCTCAAGCCGGACTTTGTCCTGTGAAGCTCCCATGCCATGTAAAAATAGCAATATCAAATAAAATGTGTATGCTTTTTCTCCTGTTGATCGGTCCTTTGTCAGTTCAATTCACAGACGCCAGCCACAGAGCCTAAGAGGGGAGAAGACAAGCCCCTCCTTTCTGACAGAGGCCAGTGCCCAGTTGGAAACAAATGTCAGAGATAGAGAGTGAAGGGGAGGACAGCACGCATGCCTGATGACATCACAGAAGCCCCTGGATGCAGCCGAGCCTGAAGCTCTTCCCCAGGCTTCCCATGTCGTTGAGGCAACAACTCTCTTTCTTTTCTTAGGCCGGGTTGCAACCAACAGAGCGCTGAGTATCATCATTTCCCCCCATTTTACAAAGAGAAGACAGAGTCTGAGAAGACTAGTCACTCTCCTGGTGGCCACGGCGCAACTGGCAAAACCGGAATTCAACTCCAAATCTGTGCGACCCTAAAACCAAAGAGACGCCCCCAACAGGGGACCCCCTGCAATCCTCACTGTTGTCCTCAGAGGCCCAAGAACGTGGCAGTACAGCAGGGAGGCAGGCAGCGACTGTCGGGGAGAAGGGAGGACCGAGAGGAGACGGGGCCACTCCATCCGCTCAGCGTAGCTGACTCCCCCACGGCGGCAGGTGGAAAACCGTGTCCACAGCTTTGCCTTTGACAACTAGCTAATCCTTTCTCTGAAAGGAAAGCAATGTTTCGAACAGAAATGCAAAGTTTTCTCATTGGGAGGTTTTTTTTTTTTTTCCTTTAATATAACACATGACAAGTCAAGACTTAGATTTCTAGTCTAGTCATTAGTAATGTACATTTAAAACCGAAACGAGCCTTCTGAAGCCAAGCAGAATGTAACAGTCTGTATTTTGATCATGTTGGCCTAATTGCTGCCTTGATGCGATTAGTCCCAGTGGGCCAGTGGTGATGGCTTTGAAATCCTCCAAAATTGCTAGATCCACCCGAAATCTGATTTCCTTTTTTTTTTTTAATGCATTCCAAGCATTAGCTGTGATTTTTAAAAAGGTACATAAATATTTGCAATCAGTATCGCTTGGGCTCTAAAGATAAACAGTCATAAAACAATATTGTGACCGCATTTTCCCCTCCTGCTAAACAACTTCCTCCGAGGGGAAAGGTTAGACTAATCAGAAGTAAATTAACTACAGCTGCAGCCAAGCTTTTTAAAAAGAGAAAACGGTCTGCAGCTAGTGTGCTGTGAGTCCTCACTGCACGGACTGCGGTAGTCACTTGTTAGGTCCAATCACGTGAGGGTGAGATGCTGGACGGGGACCCTTGCCTCCTAACACTGCTCTTTCTAGAACACCTTGGAAAGGCACGTGGTGGCTCTCACTGCAGCAGAGTGAGGGGAAGTTATGGGGCACACAGCCAGCGTCTCTGTCTTCCTTTGATGGTCTTGTGATGGGTTCCAAGCTAGATGTTAATTCAAATGTATGTGTGGTTAGAAATGTTATTTACAGCTGACCAGGCGGTGGCACAGTGGATAGAGCATTGGATGGGGATGCAGGGGACCCAGATTTAAAGCCCTGAGGTCGCTGGCTTGAGTGCAGGCTCACCAGCTTGAGCATAGGGTCGCTGGCTTGAGCATGGGATCATAAACGTGACCCCATGGTCGCTGGCTTGAGCCCAAGGGTTGCTGGCTTGAAGCCCTAGGTCACTGGCTTGAGCCCAAAGTCTCTGTCTTGAGCAAGGGGTCACTCACTCTGCTGTAGCCCCCAGCCAAGGAACATATGAAAAAGCAATCAATGAACAACTAAAGAGACTAAGGAGCCACAACAAAGAATTGATGCTTCTCATCTCTCTCCCTTCCTGTCAGTCCCTGTCTGTCCCTCTCTCTGACTTTCTCTCTCTCTCTCTGTCACCAAAAAAAAAAAAAAGTTATAAAAAAAACCAGCTTCTTGTTTTAATATATGCACTTAGGAGCTGCCAACAGTCTCCCGCTCTGCCGCCAAAAGAAATTTATCTTACAGATTTATGATGTCTGATGTCGTGTCTAGCAGTTCATTGTAAGCGCTTGGTTGATACCGTGAGAGGCAATGGGGCAGCTGTCCTCCCAAACTGGGGTTGTCCCAATCTCGTGCTGCCTTGATGACATTCCAACCCACTATGTCCTTAACATCAGTCACCCACACCAGGCTCCGGGGCTCCCCATCCTCACCCCCATCCCCGTGGCCTTGTAAATGCTTTCAGAGTTAAGGTTAAGGTGATTCATCCATTCATTCATTCATCCAACAAACATTTAGGCAGTGTCTACTGGTCAGCAATAACCATTTGTGTGCTGGAGACACAAAAGCAAAGACCTGCTCTCTGGAGGCTTGCATTCTAGTTGGGGGAGACAGGGAGCAACTGGCAAATTGTGTGTGTGGGGGGGTGAGAGCTAGGATGGAAGATGAAGGAAGGAGTTCGAAGAAGGGAGAGAAGGTGGTGTCATTTCACTTTGTATTTGTTTGTTACTTAACATTGGGTCATAATAGTCCCTTTTCCTGTAACTGCTTTTGTTCAAGAGGCCACATTTTTCGGGACTAAGAGGTTCCAGTTAGTCCGGAGTTTTCGAGTTCACAGTCTGGGACCAGGCCGTGGGTTCAACTCCAACCGGCCACTCATGAACTTGAAGGTTCTGAGTGACCTGCTTACGGCCAAAACACCTTAGTTTTCTTTTCTTTTAATTATCATTATTATTTAAGATTTTATTTATTGATTTTAAAGAGAAAAGTGGGGAGGAGAAGGAAGCATCAACTTGTAGTAGTTGCTTCTTATATGTGCCTTGATGGGGCAAGCCTGGGGTTTCGAACCAGCTACCTCAGCATTCCAAGCTAACTCTTTGTCCACTGTGCCACCACAGGTCAGGCAGCAATCCATTTTCTGAGTCACAGTAAACACAGCACGTGCACAGAAGGCTGTCACTGCGGCGTTTGCCACAGAGGAAGTATTCGGTCAACATCAGCTATTGCTGTTACTGCCTGTAGCTCTGAGGATCCCTTTCCACGTGCCAGATCCCTTTCCACGGCTGTGCAGCACGCCGGATCAGACATCCCACGGCTCATCCACGCTGTCACCAGGCATTCCGTATGTCCAGGTTCTACTCTGACGATGCTGCATGAGCTTCCTCGTCAGCTCACGCATACTCACTGACCCTTATATTTCCCGGGCCTGCTCCCCCAAAGTGAGGGTAAGTGCATGTTCTAGTGGGATCCACGTCACTGTTTCACTTTTTCCAGGAGTAGTTGAGTATGGGGGTGCTCATTTCCTCAGTACCCTCCTGAGCACCAAATGGAACCAGTCTTTGAAATTCTCACCACTACGACCAGTGAAAACTGACATCCCAGTGGTGTTTGACGAGCACTTCACAGACATCCGGAGGGGTTAGACATCTTTTTATACAGAGGGCTCTGACTCTGCATTTTCCCTTTACTGAGTTACCTGTTCATAGCCTGCATCCAGCCAGCACAATAAGCCAACTAACTAGTCATATAAAGAAGGACCAGCCAATCGCCAACATTGCTAAGCCCTGTCTAGATGTCAGGTACTGGGTTAAGCAATTCCATGAATTCATTTACTTCATCATCACAGACTTCCTATAAGGTAAACATAATTCCTATCTCCACATGAACAGATGGAAGCACAGAGAGGCTTAGCCACTGCCCAAGGTCACACAGCTAGGAAGCAGCAGAACTCAGATGAAGGCAAGTCTGGCCCCATCTCCCTCACTCTTCTAAACTGTCCCTACAAAGCCACTCAGTGGCCCCCCTTTGGCGTTGGGGTTCTTATTAAGAGCTGGGCCCACACTATCTAAATAAATTCTTCCTACAGCAACTTAAAACCCACAATCAACACCCTCCTCGTGGGTGCTGCTGCTTAAATGTGAGGGCTCCTTGTTGGGAGGCATTAGCAAAATCCCTCAGGAAAAAACAGCCGCTCACAGATCCTTTTTGGTGGGGGATTTTGTTTTGTCTTGTTTTTAAACTGCAGCTCTGAGCATATCTGACCCAATCCAGCAGCTCTGGGGTTTCTTTGCAGGAAGAGAGGCGCTATTATTAAGGCAAATATTGATTTACTGCAGCTACTGATGCTGGAAAGCAGAAGAGGGACTTTTCCTTTTCAGTGTGTGAGCCGTGAGTGCACGTTCAGGACAGACGTGTGTGTGGGTTTGCTGTGTGCCATGCTCCATGCCGGCCCCTTGAACTGCTTCTCCTACTAACTGGTCACAAAACCCCGGTGCAGTGATTACTGCTCCCATTTGACAGAGCAGGAATCTGGGGCTTGGAGAAGTTCGATATTGGCCCAGGTTCTCCAGGCCAGTGAGGGATGGAGCTGAGTTTGGACCCAGGCCTCTGCCCCAGAGGCAGGCACTAGAAGGCACTCCTGGGAAGACTGCAGTGAAATCCCTTCCTGTTCGGATGTGCACTCCTGTCTGGGAGGGTGGAGTCTGGGAAGGCAGGTCACAGCCGTTCAAATCCCAGCTCCAGCACTTCCAAGTTGCGCAACCTTGAAAAGGTGACTTCTTCTCTCTGAGCCTCAGTTTCCTCACCTGTACAATCGGGATATTAATTGCACTTTTATGATTTGCTGATAACTAAGTGTACCTATTCAGTAAAACCTCAAGAAATGGGTGTTGCTTATCAGGATCATTGTTATTCAGCACCTGATCTGATTGATGCCTGGGCTCTAAAAAGGGCTTAAAGTGGAAATTCTACCCTTTTAAAATATGGGGTGGGCAAAAGTAGGCTTATAGTTGTTCATATGAAAAGTAATAAATAATAAAGTATTTTGTGTACTCACAACTGTAAACCTACTTTTGCCAACCCCTGTATAATTTTCTAAAATTGATTTTTAGTAAGAGAAGAATAGAGAGAGAGTTAGAGAGAGAGAGACAGGAACATCGACCTGTTCCTGTATGTGCCCTGTCCAGGGATCCAACCGGCAATCTCTGTGCTTCGGGATGATGCTCTAACCAACCAAGCCATTTGGCCGGGGTAACCCCTGTATAATTTTATCAGGTGGTTTATTATCATCTCAGAATGGAGGCAAATGCAGAGTAGGTGCTCCATAATGCTGTTAGATAAATGCCTTTAAATAAATGAAGGAGAAGTTCTGCAGGTTTATTTGAATTTTCTGCACTGGCCTCAGGATTGGGAGCAAGGATGTTTTATTCAAGGGCAGAACGGCTCCCCCATCATCACAGACTGAGACTTGGGAGGGTTAGGGGTGCCAGTTCTCAGCCGCGGAGGGACATGCTCTGCATCTGTCACAGGGACATGAGCCCCTGCAGGAGGACGAGAGCCTCTTAAATGCTCACCCCGGGTGCCCCCTTGCCTCACTCTGGTCCCTGCTGGAGAGTTTTAGATGCAGTGGGGAGGCCTGAGTGGCAGGAACTTGGTGAGGGAGGTCACTGCTACGTGGGTGGAGGGGACAGGCCTGGATTTTATTCCAAGGGTGATAAGGAACCACTTACAATATTTAAACGGGAATGGCGCGAGATCCCATTTCTATTTTAAAAGGGCGGTTGTGGTTTAGATTTTAGAAAGATCTCAAGTGAGGAAACGGAATACTCCAGAGCAAACTCACTAGCCCAAGGCTACTGACCTTCCGGTCTCCTTTGTCCCTCATGCCCAGGGCCCTGAATCACCAGACCAGCCTCACCTGTAATCATGGCCACCATTTCTAGAGGGCTCCTTGTCCAGCTCTGAGCCTCCGGGCTCTCTGTGTGTTATCTGGGTGAGGAGGATTCCAGGAGAGAGGTACAGATGTTCCTGTTAACAGATGAGGAAACCGAGGCTCTGGGGAGTGAAGCAACTTTCTCAGAGTCACAGGAAGAAGCAGCCAGAGGCGCTGCCTCACAACCTGGGGCCCAGAGCCCACCCTCTGCTTGGCGATGCAGTCCCTCTGGGGGCAGTCACTGGACTGCCACATGCTTCCACAATCACTAATACAAACTCATTTAGCTTTTCACTAATGTCTGTGCACCGCCCCCCCCCCCCCGCCCCATTAGTTTCTCTTTTTATGGAGAAGCACTCCATTTTCCTGTGACCCAGACACACAGATGATGGATAAACAAGGAACCGGGGCTTGTATGCCCACCTAAATACAGGACACCCAGCTAAATGAATTTCAGATAAACAGAAATTAAGGTTTTTTGGTATATATCTGTCCCAAATATTACCTGGGACATACTTACTATTAAAAAAATATTCATGGTTCATCTGCAATTCAAATTGAGTTGGTTGTCCTGTTTATTTTTTTCTTTTTTGTGATAAATCTGATGATCTTAATTCTAGCAACACAGGACCATCATCTCCCTATTTGCATTTCTCCCCAGAAAGAGGTTCTAAGAAATAATTGGCGAGAACTTTTTTTCTCTTTCAGATCCTAACCCGGCTTTTACGTGGATTTCCTGAGGAACGGCAGCACCTCCCCGCCTGCCCTTCCCCCCCCTTCAATCCCCCATCCTTAACCAGAGAAATCGACTTCAGCAAATACAGTAAAATTCCTGGTATAAATACCTTTCTGAATAACAGGCAATCCAAACAAATAGATCCGCCCCCCACGCGGTTGGTTTTCCTTCCTGTTTACTACATCTTCTCCCTAAATGAAGGCTGTAATGACACACTTGCTATTCTTGTCATTTTTGCTCTGTTCGTGATGTGCTCCTCACAAATGGCATTAAGAAACATTCCTTGTCTGTCATGAGCGCCCCGAGGCAACACGCAACCTTGCTCAGCCCTCACGAGTAATTAAAAACAATCAACCAAAAATGCAAGGGGTTTGTGGGACCCCGGATTCCAAACTCCACCTACTTAGAGCAGGAGCCAAAAGCTCTGAAAAGATGAGCTATTTACATTTAACTCTTTGCTGCATGGGGCCTTCCAGATGCTCAAATCCCCAGAGCTGGTTGCAGATATAATAAACACCTGAGAGAGACGTTAAAGAACGAATCATTTCTTTTTAAGAGGCAGAGGTGGGGGGAAACCCCAGGCCCGAACTCCAGAACCCCTTTACAACCCTTCAGGTGTTGGCAGATTTTTAACTTCTAGCTCTTTAAAAAAAATTTATAGGCAATAATGACAATGTAAAAGTGTTCATATGCCAACGAAATGCTATTTTTTCTGAACGACAGCAGGTGAAATCAGATAGAGGGGCTGTTGCGGCAGAAGCTCAACAGTTTAAAACGATTTTTTTCATGGCACGGAAGTCTACAGATTTCCAAATATGGAATCCTGCTCCCCCTCTCTGTCCATATCCAAAACTCCGCCTGAGAATCTGCGGATCCTGAGACAGAAACAGCGAGGACCAGGCTTCCACAGAAAAGGCTGCTGGTTGGGCCAGGTGCAAAACAACTGGGTGAAGAACAGCTTGGCAGCAAGGCATGGAGGACTCCAGACTTCCCCCTCGGTGTGCATCTAAGAGGAAGCAAAATGCAGGGAGGCCTGCGGGGAATAAAAAGACCGAGTGGTCTTTCTAGCAAGTTAGGGAGTGGCGAACCCAACGTCCCTCAGTCATGCCCGAGATCATGGCTGACAGGGGGCGTTTTACACCAGATCTTCACAGAGGGCTTTACAAGCTGCTGTGGAAAGACCAGGAATGAAAAGGGGTCACACCGCATGCAACAGTCCTGAACTCAAGTCTCTCTGCTTATGCAAAAGAAATACGCAATTTTGTTAATTTCCAATGCAATCTGCCCTGTTTATTAGTTGGACCTGGTGGAGGTAGAGAGGGGTGGAAACTTCCAGGAGGCTTTGAATAAAGACCCTGGTGGAATGTGGAGATCCAGCTGCCTTCTGTGATCCAGTATGCCTAAGCAGAGGCGTCATTCCAGCTTGCCCGGTGCCTTAGTCCTGTCCTGGGTTTGACCTCCCAATACAGCCAGGTGCTGATACTGCTGCCGGGCTCCCAGGGAGCTCTTGGCCCCCTTGGCCTCCCTCTGGGGAACGATGACTATTAGTGGCAGGGTGACCCCGGCCAGAGAAAGGGACACACCCCAAACAGGGGTGTAGACCTCCCCCCCCCCCCCCCCGTTCGTGCAGGATAAACATAACCTACAGGCCTGTTCTTCTCCCCCCTCATGGGAGAGAAATTGCATGGGGCCAGCATTCCCTGGGATTCCTAGCTCCTGGCTCAGTAGGAGACTGGAGCCCATCTCTGCATCCCCCCTTTGAGACTGGGGGCCATCCAAAATCACAGAAGCAACTCAGCAATCAAGGACATCATCATTCAGACATTTTCACAGATCCTGCCGACAGAAATTTTCAAAAAGTTAACAAAGCACCAAGTGGCAAAGGCCTGGGGTAACAGGCCTGATTTGGGGAGTGCAAATTGGATGGATTTCTTTGGAGGGCAAATGTGGCAATTTCCACTCTAGGAATGGAACAGATCTAGCCTACCAGCTTGAGAAAAGTTTTGTTTGTAATAACAAAAGACTGAGCCCAACCTAAGTGTCCCTTAGCTGGAGATTGGTGAAACCGATTAATTCACCCTGAGGAGTAGGATCCAGGATCCAGATAGTGTAGGCAGGGGAAGAGCAGAATGCTGAAAGATGTGAACTGTATGCTAACTTCCTACCTAAAGGGGAGATGCATTGATACAGCTGTGCTTATGGATGCGAAGAATATGGAAGGAGAAGCCTCTAGGGGAAAAAAAATCCAGAAACTAGAGGATGAGGTGGGGGAGAAACTTTTCACTGTGTTTGGAAAAAAAAAAACTTACTATGTGCATTATTGCTTTATTAACATTGACTCAATCTCAAAACACGTAAATATGACGTGATTCCACTTCTGTTTCCTGTTTGACGATGAATTTATCCTGCAGGCCTTACCCAGTGTGGACATAGATTACTGCTGACAGTCCCATTTCATCAGTTGCACAGTGTTGTTCCTGTCCTTTCCTGTGTCCAGTGTGGTGTCCAAGTCTGGCTTGGGGACCTCAAGGTAATCTGTGCTCAGCCCAGCTGTAAAAGGGGCTGTGGCTCCGGGGCAGACATCAAAGATGGAATCTGTTCTAATCGCTGGTTATCAAAAAAGGGTTTCGCTGACTTCACTGAAGAAAAGAGCAGATTAAATAAGATCAGAGGCACTTCTTTCCCCAGAATTTCTGCTAAGAAAAAGGAAGTTTCTAAGTTGGAAAGGATAAGAGAGTGTAAATGTTTGCATATTCATATTGATGAAGGCTAGATTAATGTCTAGGCTTAATTCTAACTCTACATATAGACTGAGAAATAGCATCCTTTACCTGTGAAATTGTAATTATTCATCCTAAGGAGATAATTAGAAGATCATTGGGAGTCTGTACAAAAATAGCATGTAGAAATACATTAAAATATTGTTTTAAAGAGAAAATGGAAATAACCTAAATGTCCATCAGTAGGGGATTGCTTAAATAAAAAAAGGGGAACTCCACGCTAGAAGTGGTAGGCAACCATTTAATAGAATGTACATCAATACTGGTATGAGAAAAATGTCAGTGAGGGTAGGTGACATTGGGCTGTAATATATCATGTATCCTATGATCCCTGAAATATTAAAAGCAGGATTATATGATACATGATATGTCATGTGTCATACAGAATCTTACAGAAAGAACACACACACATCTGAAATAGTGATGGAAGGATTGTTACTTTTCTTTTTACCCTGTTAGTATGGTCTAAATTTTCTAGAAACAGTGATTTTTTTTTTTTTTTTTTTCACTTCAAGAGGAGGCTGAATGGCTTGCCTAGAGGAGGTGGGGCAGCTGGTGGGAGGAGGGGGAAAAGAAGTCCTACAGAGCCACTAACTTGCTCTGTATACATCCATAGTTCGACGTTCGTCTATTAATTCACACATTCCTCAGCCACTGCGTGCCCACTATGTGCTTCAAAGGCACAGACGAAGCTCTGTATAAATCCTAGCCACGGAAAAGATGGGGATTCCCACGCCCGCAAAATCATCCAGCGGAACCACGTTTACTCCAAGTGCTGATGAAAGCAGGATAGGGTTAGGTTGAACCACATGAAATTGCCAGTTTCGGAGGTCGAAAGTGGTCGGATACCGGCTAAGTCATGTGGTTCAACATAATCCGTGGGGCATTCTTTCGAAATATCATATATCCAGTTCTGTTTTCCTCTTTCCTCCTCCTCCTAAATATTTGGGGTGGAACTGCTTTGTGGTGCCCTTGGCAGGGGCCACGTCTGCTCATGGGGAAACGTACAAGTGCCTGGAGACAGGCCAAGTGTGCAGGGCTGTGGGGCTCAGTGGATGCAGTATTCTTGTAATTAGGAGAGTTTTTGGAAAAAGTGGAAAGCCACCCTTCCCCCGGCCGCACTGGGCGATTCGCAGCTGCCAATCATACGCCGGTGCGGGTCCGAGCCTGTCTGCGTAGACCCGCCCCGGCGCAGGGCTAGGGTCCGCCGATCCGCCGCGCGGTCCATCTGCCGGGAAAGGGCCTCCATCCCGCCAGCCCCTGACCTCCAATCTGTCACTCTCTCAGCTGAAAAGCGACCGCGGAAAAGGGCGCCTCCCGCTCCGCCTATTCAGAGCGTGAATGCAAAGTGGTCCAAGTTGACCAGCCGCCAGTCTCCGTGGCTCCAAGTCGGCGAGGCACCCTACAGTTTACACAGCCCGGCCTCAATGCAGCCTCGAGGCGCCCCATTCAGGCAGGCCTGCATGCAAAAGAGCCGGCCATTAGATCATCGTAATTATCCCATTGACATCGCCCGGGGCCCCCGTGGGGGCCGGGAGCCCATCAAACGCGTCTCTAATGAGGCGCTCTCGGCCCTTTGTGCGCGCCGCGCCCCCCTCGCGCGCCGCCGCTCCGGCCGCAGACAGGCGGTCCCTTTCAGGCGCATTCACTCCCCCTGACCCCCGACCCCCAGGGTTATGACATCAGCAGCCCTGATTTGTGATCATTTTTATTGGCACACACTCAACGCTTGTTTCCTGTGTTTCCCTCCGCCCCCCCCTCCCACCCACCCCTCCTCTCCTTTTTCGGCTAAACTTATTGGAATCTAATAGGCATATGCCGGGCACCACAAAGTGAGCCCGCAGCGTTCTCACAGAGGACCCGAGCCATTGTGCCAATAACGACGACCAGGGACTCATTATCTAGGTGCACGGACCCGCTAATCGCTGCCACGCTCAACAATCCCCAGCAGATGTCCACAACTTTATGAGTTTTAATTAAAATGTTCTACTTATTTTTTTTTATCAATGCACTTCCCTCCCTAAAATTAAAAAGATGTTACTCTCTGGTAGTGTTCTGCAAATTCCTTCTTCATCAGGGTGATTAAAAGACTCTTATTTGGAACGAATCGTTGTTTTTCTTCTCTTTCCTTTTAAAGTGCTGCTGCTAATTTTTTTTAAAGAATTCATTAAACTCGACGTTAAAAAAATATTCTGTTCTCTTATGTCACAACAACTCCACGTAGCAGCGTAACTGTGTACGTTTCTTCCTGCTGATGCAAAAGACGGCAATTTACACGAATTCCTTAATTTCAAACGTAGTTTGACAGAAAAACTCGACTTAGCGTTTTCAGTGAGTTGCCTTCCAAACTGTTTGACTCAGTGAAGGACGTTATTGTTGCTTCGTGACTGCAAGTTTATGAAAGATCCACTTAAAACAGAGCCTTTCGGGCTTTTCAAAGTATAAACTCGATACTCTCCACAAAACTTCTTCAGCACATATGGTTTTTAATGTAATTTTGTTTAACCGCAACCATAATTTAATTTGCCATAAAACTGCAATGAAAGGACATTACAAACGAGCTTTTGACTTGAGTGTCAGTTAAAATAACCATTTGCGGAGAGGCCAGAACTGGAAGAAAATGGCACCATTTCACTGCAAGTGGGGCACCAAAACTCGAAAGAAGAAAGAAAAACATTTCTCTTTTTTTAAAAAAGTAAATCGACATCTGAGATTGCAAAACCTTAGCCTTTATATGAAATAATACTGCGACTCCAGGGGTATTGCCCTTGTGTTAAAACCCTCGGCCCTGAATGAAAATTAATTAATTTTCAGGAAGACGTCTCAATCAGGATAATATCAAGTGCATTCTAGAAGTCATGGATAACAATTTCCAGTTGTTAAAAATCACTGCCAGTCGTTGCAGGAAGTAAAAAGTAAAGGAATAGGAGACTTTTCATTACAACCAAAAAGAAAAGAATTTCAAATAACCAGCTTCAGATGATGCCTCCATTAACAAGGTTCTTGGGTTCTAATATAAAGAATCTTCTTCTTCTTTTAGCCACTAAATTGTTTTGCCTTCTAATTATGAGCTGGTTGAAGTCCTGCGAGTCCTTCAGAGCCCTCCCCTATTTGTGCAACCTGAGATTTTGCAATCTGCGGCACTACAGATGTCTTCCATTATCAGCTGCCTCTGAGTCCCTCTTTAAGCACTCTTGATTTTTCCAAAAGTCTCCCTCCTGTGACCCATCTTCATCTACAGTCACTTCATATAGGGACACAGAGTGTCACCCGCTTCCTACATGAAAATCTCTCTCTCTCTCTCTCTCTCTCTCAGGAATTGGTAAAACAGGAAACAGTGGCACAGCACAAATGAATGAAGAAATTAGATAGCTTTAAAGCTCACACACATACACACATACACACACAATCCTACGTTCACTCACAACCCACAACAAGTGATGAGTTTCTTGTCCTTCAACATCTAACCAACATTTTTATTAGCTACAATTTAAAATCCTGCACTGAGTCCCACTGGAGGGCGGAATCTGGCGTGATGAGTCTAGTCTTGAAGTCTTAAGCATTCCTAACTTTTCATTTTGCAACCAGGTTAGGAGAGGAATCAAATTTGACCATTAAAAACACCATTATTTCCAACACTACAACCACGGGGGAATGCTCCACATCAGCCTCTGCCCTTTGCAGACTCTTGTGGCCGGTTCCCCCGCAGATGTGGCCTAGAACTTCAAGGCGATGTCGTCACATCTCCTTTATGGGGTCTTGAGGATGAAAGGCGGTTGAAATGGAAACCGTGTGCCCTGCCATGATTCGGTTTATACAAGATCCATGGGCATATTGGAGCTGTTAGAAACGCGACCTCAGAATGGTAAATATTTAGCCATCCAAATCCCTTGGAAGGGTCTTTGGAGAACAGGTTTCCACTCTGGCACCCTGGAGCCTAGCAGAGTCCCTCAGGCAGCCCACCTGCTCCTCCCAGGCAAAAGATGTTCAAGCTCAAGCCTACAGGATAATGTGGAACAACACTCTTCAACAGAAACACAAGAGCAACAACTGGGTGCCATGTGTGCGGTTTCAAGTTTTCCAACAGCCATATTTTAAAATGAGCCAAGTGAAATTAATTGGAATAATATATTTTATTTAACCCAATATATCCAAAATATTGTCATTGCGACATGTCACCAATACAAAATGGGTTAGTGGGGTATTTTACAGTCTTTATTTTTGGTACTAAGCCTTTGAAATCAGTGTGTGTCTCACACTCACGCACATCTCAATTAGGACCAGCCACATCGCACGTGCTGAAGAGCAACGTGGGGCCAAGGGCTGCCATCGTGGACAGTATGCTGCAGTGGAGCAAGTGACAAGTGGCTGGGGATATCACTGCCCAGGTTTAAACCTTGGAGCAGCAACCTACCTGCTGAGACCCTGGCTGGCCGCTTGGGCTTTCTGAGCCTCAGTTTCCTCACCTGTTAAATCTGTCTGTGTGGATGTGAATGTGGGGAGGGGATGATAAGAGTGGTACTGACCTCACAGGGTCAGTGTGAAGATGAAAGCAAAGAATCCTTAGACACTGGTCTCCTTCAATCCCCAATAAATTCTTCTGCATATTCAACAAATATTTAGCAAGCACCTGGTAGATGCCAGGTACTGTTCTAATGTGAGGAACACAGCAGAAGGTAAAACAGACACAGGCCCTCCCTTCACAGAGCCGGCAGTCTAGTGGGATGACACACAAGAAACCAGCAAATAATAACAATCACATGTCAGGAGTTGATATAAGATGTAAAGAGGTTATTCTTTTATATCATTAGACCAGGGGAAGCCACATAAAAAGTGACACTAAAGCAAAGACAGGAAGGAGGCAAGGTTGCTGGGCACATGTCCATCAGTAGGAAGGGCATTGAGGCAAAGGGCACAGTCAGTGAGTGCAAAGGCCCTGAGGCAGAAACATGTTTAGTGTGTCGGAGGATCAGCTGGGGGGCCAGGGAGGCTGGAGCTGAGAGAGATGGGAGAGGAATATGGGGTGAGGTCAGGGGACAATGTGCAGGCTGATCTCACAGATGCTTGTTGGTTGCAGTAAAGATACTGACTTTTAGTATGAAACGGGGAATCATCACGAGGCTCTGAGCAAAGAAGTGGTTTGAGCTGACTCAAGTTTTCAAGGAGTCCCTCTGCTGCTCTGTGGGTTAGAGATGGTAAAGGGGCAGAGGACACAGGGATACCAGGGAGGGGGCTCTTGCAAGAATTGAGAGGCAGGGAGGGCTGGGGTCTTCTGAGACCTGTAGGGATGGAGCTAGGTCATGAGAATCCAAGAGGCGTCTTTCCAAACAATCCAGCTCTATGTTGGCACAAGGTGTCCGATCAACTGTCTCAGCATCTCATGCTGCATATAAACATAAGCTTCTATGACTGAGGCCAGCGTCCAGAAGTCACGATGCTGGTGACAGAGCAGAGCCCAGATCCTAAAGCAGGCCCTTGTGGTGGGGGTGACAGGCCGGGGGCAGGGTGACAGGCCCTGGAGGGGACTGTAGGATAATGATGCTACCTGACTTTTCCCTATGTTGACAGCATCACCTGAGCTGGCGTCCACCGAGTGTCCGCCAGCGAGGGCTCAGAGGATGCCCCAAATAATGGAGTCCTATCCCCTCTGTGCCTCAGTTAGTTCAGCCATCGCCCACAGATCCTAGAGCTCGCTGTCGACTTGCATCCAGGCAGGGGACATGAGCACCCCCCAGACACTGCCTTTGGAGATCAGAATCCCGGAATCTGCAAAATGTCACTGAAGCTCTAAACAAGAGGCAGAGACTGTCAGAAACAGCCGACTATGAAGAGACGAGGGTGGGGGTGGGGGGTGCAAATGAGAAACAACCATGCACGGTCCATTACCAGGAGCCTTCCCTGCGAGACACGGGGCGTGGGGCTGTCCGAAATGCCAGCGGTGTGAAAATAAATATTGATGTTAATTCTAAGGAACAAGGTTTTGTTTTATTTACTTTTATCCAGAGCAGAACATTTTCAACATAAACTCATCGTCCCGACCACCACAAAGCTAACAGCATTTTCCCACACATGGCCTCGCCTTCTCCTTCGAAAAGGAAGACGGGAGGGTGAGCGTGTGTGTGGCTCCTCTGTGTGTTTCTGAAGGGCTGGTTTCAATGAGGGCGTTGGCAGAGGCTGGCAGCTGTGTGGCATCAGGTTTGTGTGGGGTCAGATGATAGTTTCTGAATTCTGAAATCCCTGAAGGGGACAGGAAGGGGAGAGAAACAGGCCAACTGATGGGAAAGATCAGGGGTTTTCCTGCCAGATAAAAATAAGGGGCTCGAGGAGGAGGGGCACGCCGGATTAGCACAACAAACTGTCAAATTCCTTTGTGCACTCATTCAACAAATATTGAACAAGCTCCTATTCAATGGGAGGGTCCATAAAGCAGGTCCTGTGGGGAATACAGGAATAAATCTACCATGAATCACACCCACCATTTACGGCTGTAAGAGACAATTAACTCAGAAGTTGCACACTGGGGCCTGGGTTGTGTTTTGTCTGTTCTACGCGGTATTGATACATTTTTAAAAATGAATTCCTTGCCAATATTAAACACAAAAGGATGTTTTGAAGAACTGTAAAGCTGAGGAACCCTGGGCTGGCTTCCTACAGGGCAGCCGCAGCTGAGGCTGAGCGGTAGCTGCTCCCTGTGGACCAGTGTTTCTCAGCTGGGGCTAATCTTACCCTCTGGGAATCTAGAGGCATTTTTGTTCATCACAAATTGGGGGGGGGGGGGGCTACTACTGGCGTCTAATGGGTAGAGGCCAGGGAAGCTGCCAAACATCCTTTGATATCCATGTCAGCCCCGCACCCCACCAGAACAAAGAATATGCAGCCCAAATGCCAACAGTGCCAAAGTTGAGAGGCCCCGTGGCAGGCCGGCGTGTGTGTTCGCCACAGTCCGCACCGCTCCCTATTGCTTCCGGACAGTGAAGCCAAGGGTGAGTTGCCCTTTGTCATTTTACATGGGGGCCCTTTATTAGTTTTCATTACTGTCTGGCTCCATGGGTGATCCTGCCTATGAGTCCCTGGTCAGCCGCTGTGCCTGCCCACCCACTCCTCGGAGCAAAGGCAGACCATCGATCTTTCCATAACTTCATTCTGACCCTGTAAAACTCTCCTCCCTCAGGAGACACTCTGAAATCGACACCTCCTATTGAAGATGGAAGAGATGAAAGAGAGAAGGAGCCCAGGTTTCCAACACAGCCAGCCTGAACTACACCGCTGGGATACAAAAAAGAAACAAGTTTCTATGTAGCCTCAGCCACTGTCATTTTGATCCTGGTTATAGCAGCCACATTAGTAACCTTCTAAGGTAAGTTAGTGCCAGAGGCTCAAGGGATCCAGGTCATTGTCAGGATGTGACACTAGCTCATGGCGTGGCCTTAGACAAGTCCTTTGATTGACAGCTCTGACTTGCCTTCCCCTTGAGACGGAAACGGGAGGGAAGCCTTTCTAAGGATACCCCCCCGCATAGTGGCCATGACTGGGTCCCATGCCCATATCTGGCTGCAGAGGAAGCTGGGACATGTGCTCTAGTACCTTCCGCCCCATCACAGCCTCTAAGGCCTGGACGGGAAGAAAGAAGAGGGAAGGAGGAGACGGCTATTGGGAGGCAGCGATAGTGTCTGCCACACATGCTCAGAGCAACAGCCTTCCCTTGCTCTTTGTCCAAATCATTTCCTTCAGTTTGTAATAAAAGTTTGACTCATTTACCCCTTTGCCGTCTGTCATCCCTCCAGACTGGCCTTTACCTGTGAAGGCTGCCTCGGAAGTAGTACCTGGCACTCATGAACAAACAACTTAACCGCCAGCTCCCCCAAATGTAGGAAGAAAGTGCTCTGAAATTTTGGTGCTGACTTGCATGAGTTAGTTAGCCTTTGCTGCATAACAAATCATCCCAGGCTTAGTGGTGTAAAACAGCAAACATACTCTTTACGTTTCTCATGACCTGTTGGTTGGCCGGGCTGTCTTCTGGTCTAGGTTGGCTCAGCGTGGGCTGGCGGGTCTAGAATGGCCTCATTCCCTGGTCTGAGGTTATATCGAGGTGGCTTGGCCTGTCACCATGTGCTTGTTCTCAGGGAGGCAGAGGGTTTCCAGCAGGAGTAGGGACAGCAAACCCAGTGCAGAAGCACTTTTCAATTTTCTTCTTCTATCATGCTTAGTAAAGTCCCATTGGCCCAAGCAAGTCACATGGCCAAGCCAAGGTCCAAAGGGTGGATAAATAAACTCTATTTCTTGATTGGAGAATCTATAAAATATTGTCCCTTGATATAGCACAGA
This sequence comes from Saccopteryx bilineata, assembly GCF_036850765.1. Lineage (NCBI taxonomy): Eukaryota > Metazoa > Chordata > Mammalia > Chiroptera > Emballonuridae > Saccopteryx > Saccopteryx bilineata. The sequence goes on from NC_089495.1 coordinate 186,785,067, forward strand.
TTTCTGTGAAACAGAACATTGTTTGGCAGGGGCCAAGTGACAGTCACACAGATGTCCACTCTCCATGCTCACGCAGGGAACAAAACACAGTTGAAAAGTGGCCAATCCCAGCCACTTAGTCATCCAGCCCCAGTGGCAGGGGCTCTTGGAGAACTGCATGGTAGGAACCAAGAAGACTCAAATGGGTTTTCCTAGAACACAAGTCAATCCAGTTCCAATCACTTCCGCTCAAGTTTTCCATTTTGGGGAAGATCCACTTTCTGTCCAAAGTTCTCACGTGTCAACATTCCAAAGTCGCTATTGTTGACAACTAAACTAAACTTCTCACGAAATGCAACTATATTTATCTGTCAGGGAGAAGGCGTCCTTTCAGACACCTTGACCACCTTTCATCACAAGCTGCAGGCATCTGTCAAAATGTACTGTACCTTATAAATATGTATCATGCCAGTTCTCATATTTTGTGCTGGGAGAGGGTATCGATGCTACAATTAATTAGCCTAATTTGCATTCAAGACTGTACATAATTAATTTCTTCATTAAAAGCTTTCAACATTTCTTTGCAGAAAGTGCAAAAGATCATTGATGAGGTTTGAAGAAGCAATTAGCAATAAAATATGTCAATGCCGGAATGGGAAAAGAGTGTCAGGGTAACCCATGCCACTCAAAGCCAGGATGAGTCTGGCACTCAGAGACACTGGTTTTTCACCATATCTTTTCCAGACTGTCATTTTCAGGTAAAGACGATTCTCATTTACTCTTCCTGCCCACGCTGCTTCCCCTCTTACGTGGTGTCTGTGAGCTCCGGGAGAAGAGCTCTGATCAGAAATACCTGAGAGGCTTCCCGGCCCGGTCTCACAGTGTTCTTTATGGGCAGGTTGCTGGAAAAATCAAGTCTATTCTTCCTCATATAGCCACAACAATAACAGTAGTAATAATAATAATAAATAACATTTATTGGGTGTTTGCAATTTCTCAGGCACTGCTAAAAACTTTATATGCACCTTTCATTTAATGTTCACAAAACAATGTTCTGAAGTCGCTGCTATCATAAATCCCTATTTAATACGTTAGAACAGGAGTTTATATATTATGGCCCATGGGCCACATCCAGCCACACTCATTTATTTACCAACAATGACAGAGTTGAGTAGTTGTTACAGAGAACATATGACCCGCAAAGCTGAAAATATTTACTATCATGACTTGTGTCAGTTTCCAGTTGTTGCTATGACACAGAACCACAAACGTGGTGCCTTGAAACAACACAAACATATTATCTTACATTCTCAGAGGTCAAAAGTCTGAAGCGGGTCTCATTGGACTAAAATCAAGGCTGGGCTGTATTTCTCTTGGAGGCTGTAGGGGAGATTTGTTTCTTAGCCTTTTCTAGCTTCCAGAGACCCCTGCATTCCTTAGCTCATGGCCCCTTCCTCCATATTCGAAGCTAGCAATGGCCTCTGGAGTCTTTGTCACATGGCACTCTGACACTGCTTCTCCTGCCTCCCTTTTCCCCTTAAAAGGACCCTTGTGATTACATGGGGCCCACTTAGAGAATCCAGGATAATCTCCCCACCTTAAAACTCTTAATTTAATCACACCCACAAAGTCCCTTTTGCAATGAAAAGGTTCCAGGGATTAGGATATAGACATTGGGGGCCACTGTTCTGCTGAGCACAGAGCCTTTACAGAAAAACTCTTGATAAGGCAGCTGTTTAGTTAGTTGACAGTCTTACCTTCCCAGAGCACATATCTCCTGCAGCAAGCACTCAACAAAGATCTGTGGATGGGTGGGTGGATGGAGGGAGGGATGGATGGATTCCTTCAAAGCAGAAGGTAATGTGACATTTAGAAAAAATGAAATTGGGAAAACTGGAATTTAGGATCTTATATGCATCAGGAGATAAGGGGGATAGAAGTGACCTTTGATGAAATCTCCTGGAATCCTGGGCAGCGAGCTGCACTAGAGAACACGAAGGACCTGGGAAAGGGCAGGTATGTGTCTCCAACTGAAGGTCACACCTTTCACAAAAACCTCAACCATTTAACTGACCGGCCGGCCGTAGGAGAACCCTTCATCCCCTTCACAGCTTAGGAGGAGATGAAAGGGCTCTGTTCAAAGCACGGAGCTTCCACCTGGCTATTAGAGGGCCTGGAATTTCAATTGCCTCTAGCCCATCTTCATCAGAGCTGCGCTCAAAGGGTTTGGGAGGATCTGGGGTGTCCTTGGCCACTCAGGCAAGGAGACTCTCCCTCTGAGAACACGCTCGAAGGCTGGGGCTTGAGCAGGCAGTGAGGAGCACAGAGAAGCAAGAAGCTCTGGAGCCAGATGGACTCGGGTGCATCCTGCCCCCGACATGCGCCCGGCCTGTGTGCATCCCAGTCCCTCCTGCGTGCACAGACTCACAGACCCATTCATTTGTTGACTCACCGCATTGCAATGGGGACTTGGGTTTGGAGGAAACTAAGTGATTTAAGTACAGTCTCTTCCCCCTGGGAGTGGAGGGACAATTTAGAAATGTTTGAGTATTTATATAAATGTCCTTTCATTTCTGAAGTTTTCCCAGGTTAAATAATCTACATGAAAAATCTTTTTTTTTTAAATCACAATGGGTGGTGGCATGGGTCTAGAAGGGGGTGATCTAATAAAGTCTAGAGCAGACATAAAAACCTAAACCACAGTCACACCCCACCCCTGCCATCCTAAATAAAATAACAAGCAGCCACAAACCACATAAAACTGAGATGCAATAAGCTTAAGTCTTGGTTCAGTCAGAAGAATGTCCCAGACGTTATCCTCCAGAAACAGCTTCTCCACTGGGAAGAGAAATTATTGAATGGGAACTAAAGCCCCGCCCAGGGGCCCCGCATCCCACAGCCCCTGCACCTTCCTCTCTCTGCCCTCCGAAACAGAGGCAAACATACATTGCCCAGACTTTGCCAGAAATTCATGTGTATCCCACACACAACAGAATGTGTGAGTGCAGAATTCAGGAATCACCGAGTAGATAAGAGAAGATGGGGACTAACTCCCAATGATGCATAATTAACCATGATGTTCCAATCAACAGAAACCTCATTTAAGCAATAAAGGGATTTACTCAAAAATGTTGTTAGTTTCAGGTAAGGCTTGGTCCAGCAGCTCATATCATATTATCAGGAACTATATTTCTCTCGACCTCTTCTTTCTTCATTCGGCAGATGAGCTTATCCCTAGGCTGCACCTAGCGACTGCTAGCATCTCAAATCTTTCCCTCTTGTGTAGCAAAATGTCATACTCAGTTCTAAACTATATATATATATCCTTATACTCTACACATGATGCAGTACAAGGAAGCTTTATTTTATTTGTGATAAGAAGGACCCAATAAATATATCTTCATATCAGATATGTTAAATAATATTTTTAAAAACTTTAGAATAGTTTCAGATTTACAGAAAAAATTGCAAAGATAGTACAGGGAGTTCTCATATAGCCCACACCTTGTTTCTTCTATACTATCTTAGATGAGTATGGTACATTTGTCATAATTAATAACCAATACTGATATAGCCTGACCAGGCAGTGGTGCAGTGGATAGAGCTTTGGACTGGGATGTGGAGGACCCAGGTTCGAGACCCCGAGGTCTCCAGCTTGAGCGCGGGCTCATCCAGTTGAGCACGGGCTCACCCAGCTTGAGCATGGGGTCATCGGCTTGAGCATGAGATCCTAGACGTGACATCATGGTCACTGGCTTGAGCCCAAAGGTTGCTGGCTTGAAGCCCAAGGTCGCTGGCTTGAGCCCAAGGTCGTTGGCTTGAACAGAAAGTAACTCACTCTGCTGTAGCCCCCCAGTCAAGGCACATATGAGAAAGCAATCAATGAACAACTAAGGAGCAGCACCAAAGAATTGATGCTTCTCATTTCTCTCCCTTCCTTCTCGTCTGACCTCTCTCTCTTTTTCTCGCTAAAAGAAAATTAAAAAATAAACCAATACTGATATATTATTATTAATTAAAGCCCAAAGTTCATTTAGATTGTCTTAGCTTTTACTTAATGTCCCTTTTCCAGTCCAGTATCTGACCCATGACACCACACATTTAGTTGTCACGTCTCCTTAGGTGCCTCTTGCCTGGGAGAGTTTCTCAAACTTGCCTTGTTTTTGATGACCTTGACCATTGGGAGGAGTCCTCAGGTATTCTCTACAGTGGTCCTCAATTAGGATTTGACTTATATATATTTTCTCGTGAGCATCCTGGGGTCGTGGGTTTGAGGGAAGAAGACCTCAGAAGTAAAGAGCCCTCCTCATCACATCATACAAGGATATATACTATACTATCAACATGACTTATCAATGTGGATGTTGACCTTGAACACCTCGCTGAGGTCATGTTTGTCAGGTTTCTCCACTGTAAAGTGACTTTTTCTCCCTTTCCATGTTAAATTCTTTGGAAGGAAGTCACTAAGTACAGCCCACACTTTTGAAGTTGGGGGTACACTCCACGTTACTGAGGGTGGGGTATCTACATAAATTATTTGGAATTTTTCTACATGAGAGGGTTGTCTATATTTATTTATTTATCTACCCATAATTCAATTAGTTATATCTATCTATCTATCTATCTATCTATCTATCATCTAATCTATCTGTGTATCTATCTATCTATCTATCTATCTATCTATCTATCTATCTGTCTATCCATCTATCTATCTGGATCCTCCGTATTCACCTTATACTTTGGGCTATAATCTGACACCACCTTACTTTTCTGCTCAGATTGCTCCAGCTTTGGCCATTGGGAGCTCTTCCAATTTGGCTCCTCTGTCTCTTTTCTGTGCCTCCATTACTGTGGGAGTTGTTTTTCATATCAGTTCCTTATTTTCTGACACTACAAGATCCTTCAGGCTCATCCTGTATATCTGCCACCCCAGTCCTGGGATCACCATTTCTTCAAGGAGCCCTGGTTCCTTTCATTCGAGAATGGTGTCAGAAACTAAGACCTGGACTCTCGCTGTGCTTGTTGTCACTGGGGTGTCACTGCTTCTAGGTTCTTTCAGCTGACAGAGCAAGGCAGTGCCTGTCTGTCAAATCTGTTGGAAAGGATTTGGTAATGTGCCCATTTGCAGAGCCAATTTCTGTGTCTTGGGGGTGGGACTGGTTTTAGCCAATCAGAGCCCAGTCTGAGGCAGGGGCTGGGATACATCCTGACTCCAAATTCAAGGCTAAGAACAGAGGAGGTGTGGTTTCCCCAAGAACACTCCAGGCGTTGACAAGGAAGGTGGACGTTCAATAACAAGGACAGATGTCCATCACCATGGTGGGGGTGGGGAGATCAGTAACAGAGACCAGAAAGAATGGCAAAGCTCCTGAGCCCTCACAGTCTGTAAGCCCCCGTGCCTTTGGAGAACACGCCGGGCAGTCAACAACTCAGGAAAATGATAAATTCCTCCAGTTTCTATTCCCAAAGTCATGTGTGCATTAATGAAATATTTTTAATCTTGTTCTTCAAACCAGCTGGCTTGTCTCCTAATAGGTTCCAATTAAATCCCTTCTTAAAAATTACATTTGTTGTTAAAAATGTTGCTATCTTTACATGATTTTTTTGGCCTCAACCTTCTCAACACTGCCTTGCCATCCCCCTTTCCTATTAAAAAATGGAAAATTGCACCTAATTAGTCAAATTTGAATTGTATGTGGCTATCACAGCCCAATGGTTGAATTTCACACACCATTTGAAAAGATATGGTAGAAATGTCACTGTTGATTTCCTCCCACACTCCAGTGATACTATTCAATTACAAAAGGAATTATTTGGCTTTCTGTCATTGCAATGCTCTAGCAATATGCTATTAACCTTTATTGATTTTTGCTTAAATATATTCAAGATGGGTACATTTTTGCAAAGCTAATGTGCTGGTATTTAAACGAAAATATTTCATTAAATGGATTTTCTTTTTAAATGAAACTTGCCAAATGATTATAAATGACGGGAGATGAGTTTTGAACTTGACCGAGATGTTGTGCAGAGATTCTAGGAAAAGGGGTTTCAATGCTATCAAACGGGCCTGGGGAGTTAAAAGGATTTTGAGGGGAACACATGTGGCACAGAAGAAAATAATTCTTGCCCTGACAGGCACGTAGGCCGGTGATGGTAAAAACAGGTCCCCTACAGGCTGCTGCGGGTCTTGGAGCCGGCACAGGTGAAGGGTGGGGAACACTGACTGGCAGGAGACAGCTGTCAAAGAGAATGATAATGATGAACACTGGCATGGGTCAAGTATCCATCACTTGTGTTTTTCATCCGCTGTCCCTATTAGAAGAAATGCCCACAGCTTGAGGAAACCTCACAGAAGTCCCACCTGCTGTATTTAACCGAGTGCCATCTCTTGGAGTGAGGACCTCCTCTCTGCTCGCCACCCACTTCCCACCCTCCCTCACAGCCTCGGTTTACATTTACGAGGAGTTCTCTACGTTTTGAAGAGTATTTTAGTTTGCTTTTGGGGTTTTTTTTTTGTTTGGTTTTTGTGGGTCAGCTGCCTTTTATTGTTCTTCCGTGGTTTAGGAAACTTCAGCTCAAGAACCTGGGTGTGGAGGGGACATAGTAAAATACCTGGTGGATTTACATGCACCTACATATGCACCTATGCACATTTTAAACACATTTCCGCTCTGGATCAGTACCATTCAGAGAGCGTAACATTTATATGGAAAAGTCCAAACACCCTGTTAGGTATGTCCTCGGAATCTATTAAGTATGAATAGGGTTGAAAAAAGAGCTACTTCCCAGATTGCTTTGGAATATGTACAACTTGACGAACTGTTAAAGTTGATATTTACTTACAAGGTCAGAAGTCACAGGACATGGTCTTGGACAATTGACAGCTTTCAATGTTTCCTAAGAAAGGAGAGTTTTCTCGAGGCCCAGACATAAAGTGACTTCCTCCGGTAAAGTATGACTCTTACTTATCCTTGCTTGATGTTTTCATTCAGATTAAAATCCTCTGCCTTCCTGAGGGCTGACTTGACCTACCCAGTGAGCTGGGGCTTGAAGGAGCATGCATGGCTCTTATAATAAAGTCACTCAACAACAGTCATCATTGTGGTGTATTCGCTGCCCCGCCCCCGCTTAGGCAGACAGCTCCACTTTCACCTAGACGCAAATCTTTGAGTCGCCATCGACTCCTCCCTTTCATATGCTTTAGCCCACCTGTCAGCAGCCCCTCTCGGCCACGTCTTCAGAAGGGATGCAGGGTCTGATCACCTCCCTTCACTACCACCATCCACACCCCTCTCCAAACCACACTCACTTCTCATCCGGACGCCAGGGCCTCCCAACTAGGCTGCCTGCTTCTCTCCTGACCCCCACATGCCTTCTCCGATCGATGAGTCTCTCCGAGTAAACCAGGTCCTGTCATACCCTGCTCCAAGCCGCCAGTGGCGTCCCATTCCTCGTGGGATGAAATGCGAGGCCAACAGAGCCCCTCACTGTCTGCCCTCTCCTGTCTCATCGGCCACTCTTGTCTTCCCACCCAAGCTCTAGCAGCCCCAGCCCTGAACTTGAACCCGACAACTGTGATTTCTTCATTCAGGGCTTGTGCAGGAGCTCTCCTGCCAGAGCCATCTCCTCCCAAATATCCACACAGCTCATCCTTCCCTCTTATCACCTCCCCCCAAAAAGCTTGTCCCATCTCCTAATACTAACAGCTTGCCCTACACACTACAAGTTAACGGAGAAATGCCCATAACTCATGTAACATTCCCACTGACTCCATGAAGCATGTCCTCTTACTATGCTCATGTTACAGGTGAGAAAAGCAAGGCTCAGAGAGTTCAGGTGCTTGAGGAGGGTCCTCCAGCCACCAGGCAGTGGGCTGCAATGTCTTGCCAGGAACCTCTGAACACACTTCTTAATAATCCATATTCTCTTCTAATCCATCTTGTGCCTATCTCTCCTGCCAGGAGGGTCCCTGTCAGCTCCGTTCTCTGCTGTAACTCTGGATGCAGTGCTCGGAACACGGTAGGAACTCACTACATACAGTGTGTCCGTAAAGTCATGGTGCACTTTTGACCGGTCACAAGAAAGCAACAAAAGACGATAGAAATGTGAAATCTGCACCAAATAAAAGGAAAACCCTCCCAGTTTCTGTAGGATGATGTGGCAGCATGTGCGCATGCGCAGATGATGACGTAACACCGTGTATACAGCGGAGCAGCCCACGGCCATGCCAGTCGAGATGTGGACGGTACAGAGAAAAGTTCAGTGTGTTCTGTGGCTCGCTAAATTCGAATCCGTGACCAAAGTGCAACGTGAATATCGGCGCGTTCATAATGAAGCGCCACCACATAGGAATAACATTACTGGGTGGGATAAGCAGTTGAAGGAAACCGGCAGTTTGGTGGAGAAACCCCGTTCTGGTAGGCCATCAGTCAGTGACGAGTCTGTAGAGGCTATACGGGATAGCTACCTAAGGAGCCCTAAAAAATCTGTGCATGAGCCCTCATCAAACTGCACTGAATAGGTATGAAACTGGGAGAGTTTTCCTTTGATTTGGTGCAGATTTCACATTTCTATCGTCTTTTGTTGCTTTCCTGTGACCGGTCAAAAGTGCACCATGACTTTACGGACATACTGTATTTGTTCTGAGGACTTCTGGTCAAGATGAAGGCACCGGTAAACACAGTAGTCACCTCCTTCCACCACCAATTAAAATTATGACTGAACTACAGAACAACTATCATGCAAAACTACCTGAAATCTAGCTGAATAGACGTTCTACAACTCGGGAGTGAAAGCAGAAGCACAGGGAGACTGGTAGGAGGAGTGACCATGCAGAACAGACGGTCCCACACCCACGTGCAGCAGATGAAAGTCAGGAGGAACATCTCGGCTGCAGAGGTTCTCCCTGTGCAGGAGGGAGGCATCCCAGCCCCACACCCGGCCCCAAAGTCCAGGGTTTCAGTGCTAGGAAGAGAAGTCCCCATAACTCCTGGCTGTAAAACCCAGCAAGAATTGATACTGACTGAGAGAGAGGGCTGCTGGAGTCCCAGGCAGCTCCTCTTAAAGGGCCTGCTCATGGACTTACTCTGACTCCCTCTGAGCTCCAGCACTGGAGTAGCAGTGCAAAAGGCACCAGGGACGTGATGAAGAGGAACTGAATTGTCCAGCATCAGACAGTCTTTCCCCATAGAGCTGGCAGGTGGACATTATATCTGGCCACTACTATTTGTCCCACCTGGTGATTCCCTGAGACCCTGTCCCACCGAACTTGTGGACCCACCCAAACTGATTACAGTGGCTTTTCCAAATATGAATGGCCTGTCTTGGCTTATGCTTCAGATTTTCCTGAAATCCCTCAAACAAGCAGCACCTGGCTTCAGTGAGCCCCGTAGTTCTTCCTAAGTGGCTCCAAGCCCAGCGCTAGCAGCAGCCAGCCATGGTTCCCAGCTTGGCCTTGCCTGGGAACCTCCAAGCCCAGCACAAATAGCAGCCATCTGAAGATCACTTTGTAGCTCATGCCAGATGGCTCTAGGCAAAACACAGGTGGTGGCTGACTTCAGCCTGCACCTCCCAGGAGGACCCAGAGCCAGCGCACTCAGTAGATAGCTTTAGACCACGTCAAAGCACTACTCAACCACCTCCACAGGGACACACACAAAGGATGGACTCAGCGGGCACCAGAGCCCCGCTGAAATAAGCCCTGCTCTGTGGGGCAGGGTCCTGCACAACTGATCCTCCGTGGTGGCCAGTGCTCACAGCCAGTCCTTGCAGTTGATCAGCATGGGAGTAAATCCCTCCCGGTGACGTGCCAACAGCAATCAAGGCTCAACTACAACAGAAGGGTGGACATAGCCCACATGGGGGATGCACCTGGAATGCCCAGCATGGGTGATCGTGGAGGCCGTGTCATTGGATTCTATAGAACACCAAGTCTATTAGGCCACCCGCCAAGCCTGGGAGATGCAGCAGCTCTACCAAATACACGGCAACCAACACTGAGAGGCTGCCAAAATGTGGAGTCAAAGAAAGAAACATGTCCCAAATGAAAGAACAGAACAAAACTCCAGAAAAAGAACTAAACAAAATGGAGACAAGCAATCTACTAGATGCAGAGCTCAAAACACTGGTTATAAGGATGCTCAATGAACGTAAGGAAAGAGTCATTGAACTTAGATTTTCAACAGCATGAAAAAGGACATGGGAACCGTAAAGAAGAACCAGTCAGAAATGAAGGACACTAACTGAAATGAAGGATAATTTACAGGGCATCAACAGTAGAGTCGACGAAGCAAAAAATGAAATCAGCAATCTGGAATATAAGAAAACAAAAATACCCAATCAGAACAGCAAAAAGAAAAAAGAGTAAAATAATATAAAAATGATAGTGTAAGAAACCTCTGGGACAACTTCAAGCAAACCAACATTTTGTATCATGGGGGTGCAGGAAGAAGAGAGACAGCAAAAAAATTGAAAAACTATTTGAAAAAATAATGACAGCCTGACCAGGTGGTGGCGCAGTGGATAGAGCATGGGACTGGGATGCAGAAGACCCAGGTTCGAGACCCAGAGGTCACCAGCTTAAGCATGGGCTCATCTGGTTTGAGCAAAAAGCTCACCAGCTTGGACCCAAGGTCGCTGGCTCGAGTGCAAGGGGTTACTCGGTCTGCTGAAGGCCCACGGTCAAGACACATATGAGAAAGCAATCAATGAACAACTAAGGTGTCGCAACGAAAAACGAGTGATTGATGCTTCTCATCTCTCCATTCCTGTCTGTCTGTCCCTCTCTCTGATTCTCTCCATCTCTGTAAAAAAAATAAAAAATAATGACAGAAAAATCCTTAATCTGTTGAAGCACAGAGTACCAATGAAGAGTCCCACACCAACATACATCATTACTAAAATGCAAAAATTTAAAGACACACACACAAAAAAGATTACAGACAAAGATAGAATCCTAAAAGCAACAAGAGAAAAGCAGTTAGTTACCTACAAGAAAGCTCCTATAAGACTGTCAACTGATTCCTCAACAGAAACTTTGCAGGCCAGAAGGCAAGAAATAGTCAAAGTAATAAAAAGCAAAGACCTACCACCAAGATTACTCTACCCAACAAAGCTATCATTTAAAGTCAAAGGACCCCTGGCACTGCCTCTGTTCACCCCTCTAACCTGTAAGTGAGCCCCTCCCAAAAACAGAACCACAGGAACCGCGGCAGCGCTGAGTCCCGAGGTGTGACCAGGAGCCCTGGAGGGATTCAGAGCCGGTGGAGAACAGAAAAGATTAAAACAGGCTCGATTTTTACTGGACAGAAAAGTTGACAAGAGCAGTCGACAAAGCCTGGCTCCGGAAGCTGCAGGTGGCAGAGAAGGCCTACTCGGGCCACTTTGGAAGCTACCACCAGTTCCATTCAGCACAGTGCCCCAATTTAGAAGAATGACCCCTAATAATTGTTTTTTAAATCCATGGAGAACAGCCTGACCTATGCTGGTACAGTGGATAAGCATCGACCTGCAATGTTGAGATCGCCGGTTCAAAACCCTGGGCTGTCCGGTCAAAACACATACAAGAAGCAACTACTGCCTGACCAGGCAGTGGCGCAGTGGATAGAGTGTCGGACTGGGATGCAGAGGACCCAGGTTCGAGACCCCGAGGTCGCCAGCTTGAGCGTGGGCTCATCTGGTTTGAGCAAAAAAAAAAGCTTACCAGCTTGGACCCAAGGTTACTGGCTCAAGCAAGGGGTTACTCAGTCTGCTGAATGCCCGTGGTCAAGGCACATATGAGAAAGCAATCAATGAACAACTAAGGTGTTGCAACGAAAAACTGATGATTGATGCTTCTCATTTTCCTCCGTTCCTGACTGTCTGTCCCTCTCTCTGACTCTCTCTGTCTCTGTAAAAAAAAAAAAGCAACTACTATGAGCTGATGCTTCCCACTCCTCTCCCACCCCTTCTCTCTCTCTTCTTCTCTCTCTAAAATCAATAAACAATATCTTTAAGAAAAGTAAAAAGTGGTTCTCAATTTTTATTAAAAACAAAACAAAACAAAACAATGAGAACGGACATCCCTGGTGCAGCCTCCTTTGCTACAACCATCCTCCGTCTGGATTTTGTTTCCATTTTGTTTCTAAACCTCACTGCTCCCCCCTTCTGCCACCTAGATTATGGCCCCAAACCCACAATGATATTGGGTCCGTCTTGTCACCTGTCAAGAAGCATTTTATCTCCTGTCCCGTTCCCTGAGCCAGCATATAACAGAGAGAGACAGGGCGAGCAGAGAGAGTGACCCGGAGAGACAGAGAGCAATGCGGCGGCGCAGCGGCTAGGGCTGGAAAACCAGACCCAGCCTGCGAAGCATCAAAACAAAACCGAACACACAATCTAAAAATCCAACTCACTTTTAACCCATAAATCATTCCCGGCATCAGCTCAATTCTTATAAAAACGATTAAAGTGTTTTTCGATTGCTATCCACCAGAAATGTCATGCCGGTCCACAACAGAGTTAACCGCTGATGTTGCAGGGTGGACTGGCGGTTGAAGAACACCGCTCTGTGGAGAAGAGCCTGTTGTCATCCACAGGCTTCGAGGGGCACTGCTGGTGACAGGCCAGGCAGATGCGCCTGAAATCTACGGCTTAGTAGGAAGACTAAGTTCCCAAGAGTCCTCTCCCGGCCATTATTTTGCAGTTTGAGGGGGACAGTCTGCTCAGTGCATTTCTCACTCTGACTCAACATCCTCTCTTCCTCCACCACTCCCAGGAAAGTCAGGCCCCGCGTGCATGCGGCGCAGCCCACGTCGGCTTATTGTGCCTGACGACTCAGCAACCCATGAAGCCAGGCAGCCTCTGAGCTGGAGCGGATGACTGTATCACCTGCAGGGCGGCCACAGCCAAGGCTCCCGAGTGAGAGGACCGCTTGCCTCACCCTGCCTGCAACCCCGGAGGGAGTACCCCACCAGACCAGGCCCACTGACTCCCGTGTGGAAAGGTCGAGGTGCTGAGAGATGTCGCACGGCCCTTCTCTGGTCCCTGGCGGCCAACCTACGAGGCAAGCGGGCTCATGCAATAGTTCCATATGGAGCTCCAGAGTCAGAGCAGCTGACTTCAAGCTCTGCCCTTCCAACCTCTGTGCTTAAGAGAATCCCTTCACCTTTCTAAGCCTCAACATCTCCATCTGTAAAATGGAACAATAGCAATGAGAGCAGCTTCCTCTTGGGATGGTTATGAGGGCCCAGTGGGATGGCGTGACCCGAGTGTCCAACGAGTAACTGACCACTGGGCACCTTTCCACGTCCTCTGCACCCCCACCCCCACAGCCGGACCCTGTAGCAGATGCTCTGAGCTCCCTGCCCAGACCCCCTGCAGATGGCACGCCCATCGGCCACAGTGGCCAGCGCTGTGGCTGCCGGTTCACAGGCACCCTCCCGAGAGAACGGTCCTGGGCGGCCCTGCCTGAAGATGCCCCGGGAGGAAGCATTCCCCACCCTTCATTTCTTGCCCATGTAACAACCAAAGCAGATATTCCTGATGGCAGGTGGCTCTACTTGACAGTCACACGGAATCCCGGGCCACACCCTATGGCTGTTCAAGCCTCTAGGAAGACGCCGCCATCCCTGGGCAGACAGCAGAAGGACAGAGGTGAGCAGGGGCCACACCACTTCTTAGAAACCTCGGTTCCAGAGTGACAGACACTCTCACTTCTGCTCCTGTGTCTGTGGGGGAGAGTTAGTCACCTGACTACAACTAGTTAGAGAGCAGCCTGCGCAGCTGCGTTGCAGCAATAAATCTACACCATTGAGAGACTGCTAACCTTCTCTGCCACATGACCCTCTGGCCTCCTTGCCTCACTTCCTCCCTCCCTCACTTTATTCCTTCCAAAAATATTTATTGAGCTTCTACTTAGTGCCACACACTGATAGGTGGGTCTACTTAGGGATACAATGCTGCCCTAACCCCAACTGGGTCCTGTCTTCATGGAGCCTCTGGGCTTACTGATTGGTGGTGGCAGCCTATGACCTTCTACTGAATTTGGAGGGGACACCTAGGCTGAGAGGAACCTTCTTGGACCCATTAGTGATGTCTTCTTGGGCTCATTCCCTGAGAGGCCTCGGCTGAAATCCTGACTCCACTCCCTGAGCCCTCAGCCGTGTGGCTTTGGTCACGTTCTCTGCTTTCTCTGCCCCGTGGTTTCCATGAGGCGTACATTGGTTGAATACACGCTACCTGTTGGGATTATTTCACAGGTACACAGACGAATGGCTGCAGATCATGCAGAACGTTGTCCTGTCTTTGTAATTATTGCTGAGTGCAGAAAGATAACGGAACAAGGGGACAGGTCATGTAAGATGAAGCTGAGAGGGGCGCGGAGGGGCCCCTGGTCATGTGTCCCTGCAAGGAGGCGGGCTCTGGAGGGCGGCAGCTCTCTGTCCAGCCCTGTTTGCCCAGGACACCCAGGTTCCATCCGGCCACACCTGGCAGCACCTTGTCTTTCCTAGAAGTGAAGCTTTTGCACTTCCATCCCAGTGCCTCCAGGAGAGCCACCACGCAGACAACAAGGAAGTCTGGCTGCAACGGGCCCTGCAGGGGATGTCACAGGCTGTCCCACACCAGGTATCATGCAGAGCGACAGAGCCCTGTGCTTGCCCTCTGCACAGACCGTGTTTGGCTACGAGGCAGCAGCCGGTGGGGATGCTTTTTAATGACTGTGGACACTAGTGCGACAGGAACCGTAATTACAGGGAATGCTGACCCTTCCCAGAGGCGCCTGAGGGTCGCAGAATGGCTCAGTCAAGTGGCTCTGCAGGCCAAGCTGCCAGCCTCTGAGGACACATGTGTCATCTAAATGTAGGCCAGGGCTGCCCTCGGAAGGAGCTTCTGAGGAAAACCAGATAGGGCATTGAACAGAGGCAGATGCCGCTCTGGAAATGGGGCACTGTGAACCCACAGCTGTGTTCACGACATGCTCTCAGAAGTAACATCTCCCCATGGTTTTAAGAAGCAACTCTCTGAGCCCCTGAACTGTTTCTATGTTTTATCGTTTCTTAAACATACACACACATACACACACACACACACACACACACACACACACACACTTAATCTGTTAATAGTATATGTACCCAGGATAAAATCTCCAACACAACACTAAAGTCCATGTGGGAACATGGAAGCCTCTCTTGCACCCCAGAGCCCCCAAGTTTCTCTGATCCATTCCCTGGGGATAAGCCAACCCCTGTCTCTGAGTTCCCAGGTAACCACCTTAAGGCCACTTACATTTCTTGCAGACACACTCATTGGTGGCTTATTTCTTCCAGCACAATGGTTGTGTGGTGTGCACTATTCTGCATCTGGCTTTGGGATATATCAGTGGTCGTTTTGAATCAGAATGCAGAGAACACCCCTGTTCTTTGCAAGGATGGCACAGCATTGCCCTCTGCAGATGTCCATCGCTGTGTGACCTAATTTAAGCGATGGACATTTGGGTTGTTCTCATACGCTTATTTAGGAAGTCATGCTGCCGCAAATAACCTCGCACATATGTCATGGTCATGCCTGTGTTGAGGACATCTGAAGGACGCTGTTGTTGGGTCTAGGAAAAAAACTGTTCAGTGGACACCCACAGAGATCTACAGATACAGAAACAGACATTGGCAAATTAGTCACCAGAGGAAATACTACCTCCCGGCTACGGCAGCTACCTCTTTGAGGAGTTTTATTTGGGCAGCCAAGAAACGTATGTGTCTGGAGGACCCGGTGGAAAGAAATACCGAAACAGGGCAGTATAAAGGCCGGCAGCTGCGCATCTTCACAGGCTCTGCCACCTACTGCTATGTGCCTTTGGGCAAGTTACTGAGCCTTCCTGGGCCTCAGTTTCCTCATCTGTAAAACGGGGTAATGATACCACCTGCTGCCTTGGGTGGTGGTGAGGAGGCAACGAGTTGGTCCAGGTAAGGCGCTGAGATCAGGTGCTTGGCAAAGCCAGAGCTCTGGTGTCAGCTCTTCATTATTGTTGTTGTTGTTGTTAGGATTGTGTGCATAATCACAGGACTCCGTGTCAGGTCCTGGGCAATTCGCAGTTATCACCTTAAATAAACTCATTTCAGGCCCTGGCCAGTTGGCTCAGTGGTAGAGTGTCGGCCTGGTATGCAGAAGTCCCGGGTTCGATTCCCGGCCAGGCACACAGGAGAAGCACCCATCTGCTTCTCCACCCCTCCCCCTCTCCTTCCTCTCTGTCTCTCTCTTCCCCTCCCGTAGCCGAGGCTCCATTGGAGCAAAGATGGCCCGGGAGCTGGGGATGGCTCCTTGGCCTCTGCCCCAGGCGCTAGAGTGGCTCTGGTCGCAACAGAGCGGCCCCCCGAGGAGCAGAGCATCGTCCCCTGGTGGGCATGCCGGGTGGATCCCGCTCAGGCGCATGCGGGAGTCTGTCTGACTGTCTCTCCCCGTTTCCGGCTTCAGAAAAATACAAAAAAAATAAATAAATAAAAATAATAATAAACTTATTTCGGCCATGTGTGAACAGTTAACAACTGAATCTGACGTGTGGAGGTCGGGAGGGCTGCGGCCATGAGGCCGACTGGCGTCCAGGGAAGACTGGCAGAGTGGAAGTCCGTTCCTCCTCCGTTCCCGCCTTCCTCTCACGGGAAGGGTCACTCTCTCCTTCCCCGCCAACACAAACTGATTCCTGTGGTTTACTCAACTGTCAGCTCTTCAGGAGGACTCCCCGTCCCATTCCTTCTGGTCTAAGTCAAGGTGACTTTTTCTTTTTTAATTTTCCTATTGATTTGAGAAAGAGCGAGGAAGGGGGAGGGAGGAAAGGAAAAAGAAAGAAAGAAAAAATTAACTCATTGTATCACTTACTTGTTCCATTTAGTTGTGCACTCATTTGGTTGCTTCTCATCTGTGTGCTGATCAGGGATCAAACCCACCACCTTGGCTATTTGGGACGATGCTCTATCCACTGAGCCACCTGGCCAGGGCCAAGATCCCCTTTTGAAAACTGACTATCCCAGCCATCTCCCTCAAAAGTAAACAGTTACCTCAGAATGGAAGTTAAGTATGGTCAATCTTTGAAATTTAGGTCCTCTTGCACCCTAGTATCACTTTTTACTGCACAATGAAGTGTCCAGGGGACATGCTCCTAAAATTAGATCATTGCTTTCTCATGATCGCACGTTACAAATACAATATGTTTAGGACCATTTTCCTGCACACTGACACGCTGGCCCTGGCCTTAACTACCCAAAGCACAACTCCTTCTAGAAAGCCTTGCTAATTAGGACGCTGTTGTTTTTAAAAACGAGTTTATCTTCGGTCACAAACCCCAAACCCTTCTCTGGTGGGCCGCTTGCAAAGGTGTTGAAACAATCAAGACCCAGACAGCATCTGAAACCCGGCCAAGTTTGTGCACAGAACTTTGCAACACAAAGCATCAGGTCACAGGGACTCTAGGTTCTCCAGGTTCCGGGAATTGACATCCATGCCCATCGACTGGGAAACTGTTGACTGATTCCCAAACTTGATTTCCAATGGCCACGCCTTGTTTTTGACTGTGTCTGCACACGCAGATGGGGACACAGGACGCCTCACACTCCCACAACTTGTTTTGGCATTCTGTATAGCCTCAACAAAAAAATATTTTAGAAAATCATTTAAACAGAGACAAGTTGCCTTTCCTGATTCCTCTTGGCATTTGCTGTATTTGCATAATATTCCCATCTGTTGTCCCGCAGCAGATTCTGTGTCTAGCAGCAGAGTACTTCGTAGCCTTTTGCCAGACACATTAATTTCCATTACTCCCCACTTGAATTATAGATTTCTATCTTGTTCTCTCAAGGGCTGAATCAGCTGGGGCTGGTCTCTCAGATGGAGGATGAAATCTGAACAGCAAAGATCTCATCATGCAGGGGAAAAAGTGTTTGGGATAAGAAAAAAAAACAAAATCAAAATGATCAAATCTGAAAGGCGAGCCACATCTTTCCTGGCTAGGGACGCTGCTCAGGATTTTGTCACTGACCAGTTATCCATTGATTCTGGCCCAAGCAGGGAGGAAATGACCTCAAGGCACCTGGCGAGGTAAACACCTGTGGTGGCCAGCCTCCAGGATGGCTCCCAATGGTTCTTGCCTCCTGGTATTCTCACCTTCGTGCAGTCCCCCTCACCCTGAGGCACGACTGGCCTACGTGACCAGGGGGATACTGTGGAAGTTCGTGACTTCCGAAAGGCGGTCATGAAAAGCATCAAGGCTTTGCGCTTGTTCTATGGGAGAAACCAGCTGCCGTATTGTGAGGACACACAAGCATCTCTGTGGAGAGGCCCCCCGGGGAGAGGAACCGAGGCTTTCTGACAACAGCCGGCACCAACTTGGCAGCCATGTGTATGCGCCACCGACAAAATGGATCCTCCAGCCACAATCAATCCTTTAGATGACAGTGACCACACGAAAGGCTGGAGCCAGGACCACTCAGCTAAAACTGCTACCAAATTCCTGACCTAGAAAAACTGTATGAGATAATATTTACCGTTGCTCCAAGCCTCCAGGTTTGAGGTTAATAGGTCACTCGTACAGAACCTTGGTTATTAAGTTTGAGACTTATTACATATGAATCATTCACAAGTAAGATTTCCCCAAAATCTTAGTGGCAAGGAGGAAACTGGAAGGAGTGGAGAAGGAGGGATAAAATGTAAGAAAATAGACAATTTTGCTCTTTTTCAATAGTAAATAATAACTGACTTATTAAGAGACAACCTTATTTGGTAGTGTTTGATCCCTCCTTCCTATTTCTGCCCCCCTACCCGGAACAGTCTCTCCAGAGCTCCACTCGACTCCCTCCCTCTCATCCTGCAGGTTCACCTCAGTGGCACTTTTTCCCTGGCTGCCCCCGCAAAAGTGGCTGTCTCCGCTCCCATGCTGACAGCCCGTTCTGCCTCTGGGCTGTCCTTATAAGCTTAGCATATCTGGGACAACAATGGGACCTCCATGCGGACAGGGTCCTAGCCTTTCCTACTTTCCACCATGGCCCCACCTGGCACAGAAGGGGTGTGGTTATTCACAACATGAAGTTGGGGCTTTCCTTGGCCAAGCATCAGCTCAGGCACTTTACATGCGTTATCTCATCTAACACTACCCAAAGTCCGAGAGTAAGTCCCATAATTACTCCATTTTACAGGTTTAAAAAAAAAAAAGGAAAAGAACAAACAGGTTGGTCGTACAACCAGTAAGCACTGGAGCTGGGACTCCGAGCGCGGCCAGTCGGCCTTGACTTACCAGTGCACGGCCAGCATGCTGGTGGAAGGGGCCTGGCCGCCGGAGGGGAGGACTGAGCACGTTAAAGCACTATGGGGCGGGCGGCTGCGTCTGCGATTCCGGGGCGGGGCCAGAGGAGGGTCCAGGGGCTGGCAGGATGGAAATTAAGGATCATGGTTGTCCCATTTGTTGTCCCTTCTACAAACTTCACAATTCCTAATTCTGTGCATTAGAAAACTTCCAGCTTTAAAAGACCTAAAATGGTTTTTATTTCCTACACTGAACCCCAACAAATTCAGCAGGTGTCAGTGAACGCACATTCATTCATTCAGGCAGTCACTCGTTCACTGAACATCTACTGTGGCAGGAGGGACACATCACTGATCAAACAGACAAAATGTCCCTGCCCACATCTACATCCCCTCCCCCCACTGGACTGAGGGAGGACGGAGGAACGGCAAGTAACCAAGCAGAACAAATAACCGTGTAAATGAAATAGCAACAGCTTTCCAAAGCCATTGTGGACAGTACAACAAAGGCTGGGTGTCCAGATTTCCAGGAGAAACCTTTAGGTGGCGCAGTTAGGAACTTCCTGCCACAGGGCTCTGACCTGAGAGGTGCCCAGGGAACAGCCACAGGAGGAGGGGGAAGGCCCAGCACGTGTGAGTGCCCTGAGGGTGTGGGGAGCTGGGCCTGCTCAAGGGACTGACAGAGGTCAGCGTGACAAGAGGAAAGCCAGTCAGGGCCATCTAAGGACAAGAGAGAAAGTCAGACAGGTGAACGGGCACAGACCACATCTGCCTATATAAGGAAGAGGCAAGGATCTGGAATTTTATTTCAAATGTCAAAGGACTGCCTGACCAGGCAGTGGCGCAGTGGGTAGAGCATCAACCTGGGATGCTGAGGACCCAGGTTAAAAACCCTGAGGTCACTGATTTGAGCATGGGCTCATCTGGTTTCAGCGCGGGGTCGCCAGCTTGAGTGTGGGATCGTAGACATGACCCCATGATCACTGGCTTGAACCCAAGGTCACTGGCTTGAGTCCAAGGTCGCTGGCTTGAGCAAGGGGTCACTCGCTCTGCTGGAGCCCCCCAGCCAAGGCACATATGAGAAAGCAATCAAAGAACAACTAAGATGCTGCAATAAAGAATTGATGCGGATGTGAGGGCGATCTGACTGCGACATCTGTCACCCCATTGATCGCTAGGGTTGACTCGGCTGATCTGGCTGGCTAGGCGGGTGTCCCCGTCCTCCCTCACCGCTCCATGTGCGTCCCTCCCAAAGCTGCGCGCTCGGTCGAAGAGGACGACCTTCCCCGATAGAGGAGAGGACCGTTCTCCGGTCAAAGGTATACAAGTAGCTGCGCTCCCCTGCTAGAACCTCCAAACAAGTCTCAAGCTCCATTTGTAGGAGAACGTAGGGTAGTCAAGCTTCCAAGACTCCAGACATATCCAAATGAGGCGCTGCATGTGGCAGTCTGCCTTCCTTTAAAAAAAAAAAAAAAAAAGAATTGATGCTTCTCATCTCTCTCCCTTCCTGTCTGTCCCTGTCTGTCTGTCTGTCTCTCTCTCGCTAAAAAAAAAAAAATTGTTAAAGGATGCTACTGGAAGGTTTGAGGATAGATAGGACCCCTCCCCCGTTGACTTGAGAGAGGAGGAGGGCAGGAGAGAGAGAGAAGCATCAACTCATTGTTCTACTTAGTTGTTCCATTTAATTGTACTCATTAATGGCTTCTCCTATCTGCCCTGATTGGGGGGTCAAACCCGCAACCTCGGTGCACCAAGACAACACTCATTCACTGAGACACCCAGCCAGGGCCTTAAATAGATTTTAAATAGCAATATTGGGTTTATAAAAAAAATTGAGAGGAAAGTACAAAGAACTTCCATCTCTCCCTTTCTCCCCACCATGAGTTTCCCTATTATTAACATCTCAAAATAGTGTGGTGCATTTGTTATCACTGATGAATCAATACGGACACACCATTATGAACCCAAATCCAGCGTTTACATAACGATTCACTCAGTGCTGCACCTCCTATGGGCTTTGACAACGTATCACGCCCGGTACGCACCATACAATGTAACACAGAATAGTTCCGCTACCCTGGAATCCCCTGTGCGCCAGCTCTTCATCCTCTTCATCCTCTCCCCTCCACCCCTGACAACTGCTGATCTTCTTATTGTCTCTATATTTTGCCTTTTCCAAATCTCATGTAGTTGGAATCATACAGCAAGCAGCCCATTTGAAGTGACTTCTTTCATTCAGCAATACCCATTTAAGGTCCCTCAGTGTCTTTTTGTGTGCTTGAGGCATTCTGGCGCTAATATTCCATGGTAAGAATATACAGCAGTTGGTTTATCCATTCACCTATTGAAAGACATGTGAGCTTCCTCCATGTCTTTTCATGGCTCGATAGCTCATTTCTTTTTATTGCTGAATAACATTCCGTTTCTGGCTGTACCAGCATCTGTTCATCCATTGGGTCATGCTGTGTGAGAATCGGTGGACTGATTGGTTGACTGTCACTGCCTGTGAAGAAGGGGAGGAGCAGGCTGAGCAGAAGGAGCAGTCCAACTGCCATGCCCTGCTCTGGTTCTCCCAGCAGCTGGCCGTCCTCCCAGCCCCCACCCCTGGTCCCCAGAAGCCACCCCTCCACTGGAGGCAGCCCCGACCCCAACTGATGGAAATGAGCCCATAAGTCCCCTGTTCCCACAGCCTGACCTCACATGAGCCCCCCTGGAATGACAACACAATGAAAACAAAAATACAAAAGCAGCTCTTCGTGATGAAATCGTCCTCAAAACCATTGCCACATTCGAAAATAACATTCACAGTCAATTTTTCCACCCTAGTTCCCAACCCACAATCCCGTCTGCTAGAAACCCAGCAGACGGGAGGGACTTTGAAGATCCCTCTGCCCCTCTGGAGGGTGATTCAGAGTTGGGCTGGGTGACTGTGTGTGAGCGTGTTTTCAGACAGGCCACCAGAAGCTCTGCATTGTCTTAGGATCCCTTCGAGCACAGGCAGTAAATCAAACTCATCCAAGATGCACGCTGGGAAAAGGCGCGACCTAAGGGCTGTGCTCTCGGTGCTGAGCAGCTCTCATCACAGTGGTTTAGATCAAGGGCAGCCTAGAGGGGGGCCGGGCTCCCCCTGCTTTTCTGTTGCTCAACCCATGTTTTCAGCTCGGGAGTTTGCCACCCAGGCTGGGAAACAGAACCAGAAAGGGTTGATGTGCAGACCACAGACTCCGAGTACAGGAAGTGGGAGGCTCGGCCCCAGATGTCAGGGCTCCAGGCCTGCAGACAGTGAAGAATCCTCGGTGACGTGTGATAAGCACATCACAGCTCGGTGGGGGCCGAATCCCAGGCAGGGAAGTGGCCTCAAGGAACTGCTGGTCCCTCTCCTAGTCCTGGTCAGTGAGTGATGATAGTGGTGCTCGCTTCCTGGTCCTTGACTGTTTTAGCGGGTGGATTTTACCCTTTCCCCTAAAAAAAACCTGGTTTTATTGAGGTATACTTAAGGTACCATAAAACTCGTCCATTGGAAGTCCGTCATTCAATGAGCGTTAGTGCATTTAAACCATTGTGCAGCCACCTTCTCCGGTCCATGTGGGACACTTCCATGGCCCCAAAATTCCTTCAAGCCTCCTAGCTGTCAATCCCTGCTCCTGCCCCAAACCGAGGCAGCCGCCCTGGACCTGGGTCCAGACGGAGAAATATGGAGACCCTGGCTCCAGCCGTTCTCTGGACAGGTAAGCATGTGGGATCGGCAGCACCCCGCTGCAGGCAGGACCATTCCCGGTGTCATCACTAGCTCTGCACACTGCACAGCTGCACAACCACCCCGGCAGCCCCGTCTGGGCACCTCAGCACTGTCAGGGAGTTTCCCCCCAAGTATAGTTCCTGGGGGAAATGCTCAGGATACAACAGAAAGTGAAATGGAGCTGGAAACTCTGAAAAAGTATGGTCTTCATCTGTTTAATATAAGACTGGAGAGAAACAGACCAACCTTCATAACAATTATCTTGTGGTGACAGATTTAGGTATGATACTAATTTCTTTTCTATACTTTTTTGCATTCACCAAATTTTCTATGAGATACATGAACTATTTATAATAAAATGACTTAATGTGGCCTTGGCCGGTTGGCTCAGTGGTAGAGCGTCGGCCTGGCGTGCGGAGGTCCCAGGTTTGATTCCCGGCCAGGGCACACAGGAGAGGCGCCCATCTGCTTCTCCACCCCTCCCCGTCTCCTTCCTCTCTGTCTCTCTCTTCCCCTCCCGCAGCCAAGGCTCCATTGGAGCAAAGATGGCCCGGGCGCTGGGGATGGCTCCTTGGCCTCTGCCTCAGGCGCTAGAATGACTCTGATTGCAACAGAGCGACGCCCCAAGATGGGCAGAGCATCACCCCCTGGTGGGCGTGCTGAGTGGATCCCGGTCGGGTGCATGCGGGAGTCTGTCTGACTGCCTCCCCGTTTCCAGCTTCAGAAAAATGCAAAAAAAAAAAAAAACCGACTTAATGTGATTGTAAGAGGTAACACATACATTATTTTTTTCTTCTTTTTTTTTTCAATACAGGCAGATTGATTCCGATGGTGATTTAGTAAAAACAAAAACAAATCTTTAAAATCCTCACATCAGTTTTGTTTTCTGGAGCAAAGTAAGAAATAATCAACAATCAGCCCACGCCTCTGGTGTGCACATGTACATGCACACACACATACATACACTAAGGCTTTTCACAACATGGTTTATTAAGTCTGGCCAAATGAGTTTCTGCAAAACAGATCTTATTTGCCCAATTGTATTGAATGTCCCTTCATTTATGGAGTCTCTCAGACAAGCCCAAGAACAAAAGCTTCCTCATTCTTCAAAGGAGGTCACCTCTCCCTTTGTAGGTAATTAAAAATTGTCCTACTATAAACTCCCTGCACATGGTGTACCTTCATAAAAATCAGTTGGCCGCTGACTGAATAAAATGCCTATTTTTGAACGGTCTCGAGGCGGTCATTTCCTGTAGGGGATCCCTATCTGTGGAGTTCCAGGGCACGTCTTCATAGAGAGCTATTTTCTATTCAACAACAGTCATTTCCCAAGTCTGTTGGGAAAGCTCTTTCTATCTGATATGTAACATTATACTGCAGTCAGGAAACTAGCCATTTAAAATAAAATAAAAAGCTTAAATTTCTCAAAAGCCCCCTTTTTTTCAGTGAAATGAAATTAGTAACGTAATAGTAAATGTAAGGCAATGCTAATTGTAATTAAATGTAATGGATATGAAAACGGAAGTACACACACAAACACCAACCACATGGAATATAACATTAGCTATATTAGCATTGCTAGCCCTCTTGCTTAATTAATTAGCTATTTTCTTAAGCAGGATCCTTTAAAAAACACCATCACATTGAGTCCAATATCATAAACGAGTTTAGGCTCTGTTTGTGTTTGAGGAGTTGTAAGAATGCTTCTTCCTAGAACTTTCTAGAACCACAGATGGTGCTTTTGTCCCCCAGCGATATCTGTCTGATGATTTTGGGTTGTCATGGCAAAGGGAGAGGTTTCTGCTGGCATTTGATGGGCAGAGACCAGGGATGCTGCTAAACTTCCTGTGATGCTCAGGACAGCCCCGCAACAAAGAACTGTCTGGTCCACCAAGTGTCACTAGTGCTGATGTTGAGAAATCATATTCGAAAACAAATAAAAACTAATATTGCAAAAACCGCTAAAATATTCAGAATTTGACAGCCAGCATGCCAATTTCCTGTTTTCAAGTGCTCTTGAAAAACAGCAAAAATGACAACTCATCTGTTTTGAGGGAGTGTCAGGTGTGCATTGCTCATAAACCTGATTGCAACTCCAACTTCATCCACGTTCTTGAAAAACAAAAGCAAAACTTCTCTCTGCTCTCTCACTCCTCCCTCTCCTCCTGTCGCCCGAACCAGACACAGCTGCCAGTATTCCAGGGGAAAAAACCACAGACACTGAGCTGGGACCCTGAGCTGCCAGATTCACCCCCACACACACATGGGGAATTATGACCTGAGTTCAACAAGAGATGCCAATGTCTCTTGTCATGGTGTTGATTTTCATCTTGCTAATTACCTGAATTGCCTAAACTGACTACCACAAGTATATAACTTTGTGAAAAAGAAGTAAACCTGCTCATGGACATACACCCAGCCCCCCTCTGGTGGCTGTGGACTCCTCCGAGGACTGTTTCCAGCCAACACAAGAAGGAAAAAAAACGCCATGAAAAGTTGTCCCCAGGCCTGACCTGGGGTGGTGCAGTGGATAAAGCATCGACCTAGAACGCTGAGGTCGCCGGTTCGAAACCCTGCACTTGTCTGGTCAAGGCACATATGGGAGTTGATGCTTCCTGCTCCTCCCCCCTTCTCTCTCTCTCTCCCTCTCACTCTCTCTCCTATCTAAAATGAATAAATTTAAAATAAATAAATAAAAGAAAGAAAAGTTGTCCCCAGTTGGGTACCAGGGAGTTGGTCTCCTTACGGGCAACAGGGTTAGAATTGGGACACATTCAAATTCAGCTGTGAGGGGCAAAGACGCGGGCTTTGCCACTGAGTTCACAAATTAGGGAAAATCCAAAGGCCACAGGAGCTTGGCTGATCCTTTTCCTAATTTCCACTCTCTTGAGTAACCAACTCTGTGATCCTGGTACAGCCTTGGGCCCTGTGCCATTCACTTCTTAACAGAGTTTTTTAAACCCACCTCTAGGGTGTTGATCGATGTGGCTTTGCTTCACACCCAGGCAGAAGGTGAGGCTGGGGTTTGCGCAGGGCTGGCTACACGATTCACGTGGTCCAGGGCAAATTCTAAATGCGAACCCTTTGGACAAAACTTATTAAGAATTTCAAGATAGAGACAATAAAGCATTAAGTTAAGCCCGGGGTCCTTCTGGGCAAGAACCCTGTGTGAATGCCATGTCTGTTGTCCATAAAGCTGGCTCTGGGTAGAGATCCCATAGTCTTTCAAGTTCAGGAGTGTGATTTTTAAGGACAACAGGAGCCAGTAGAGGAGCTGGGACAACGGTGGCAGCCCTGACCTGGCTTTGAAACTAGGAGAGCTTCAGTTTCTACAGGGTGAGAGTGGCAGTGACTTGGACTTTGACCTTGAGCCCGCCAGCATGCCACATGCACCAACACGTGGGCTGAGTCCAGCACCACGTTCAGATGGGCTTTGAGGAAGGAAGCCGTCTCTGCATGGCATCTCAAGGGACCAGGGTTGCATAAGGCATAGGGAAACCCAGGCTTGGCACACCAGGGCTAAGAATCCCCTTAAAGACCAATACTCTGTCATGTCACACAGGGGGGACACTGAGGCCCAGAGAGGGGTTTGAGGTCAGCTGAGGGTACAGAGGGGAGAGCAAGGTGGTTGCCCCTGGGTCCCCATTTGGTGTCTTTATTGAGCCCAAAGCCAGCACCCACAGAGCATGTGCAGTCACAAGGCCTGGAAACTGACCAGGTGGCCCCAACAATCACACTGCAAAGGCCATGCTCTCAGATGGGGGGCAGGGGCGGTGGGAGAACATCTGAGCCTCCGGACCTTTGAGAAACGACAGATGCATGTGTTCTGTTCAGAAAGGCTCCAGCCCGTTTCTTCCGAGCAAGCATGGGTGTGCAATTTCAATCTTATTAAATCACGAATCTGGGTCAGTGGTAATTTATAGATTACCTTCATTAACTGGATAAAAATAATCACCAACTCAACAGTGAGTCATAACAGCAATTAAAAAGAAAAGGTACAGCTTTGCACTGGTTGGGGTGTGAGGACATGCCTCCAATTACTTCCCAAAGATTCTGGAGATGGGAAAAAATCAGCATGCACTTGGCCCGAGACAACTCCCTTTTTTCCCCTCTTAATTTTTAAGCCCTTCAGGAGAAATTTAACCCAGATGTTTCGGATTCATTTACGTTTAAACCATCAAAACAGTGTGTGTAAGGAGGATTTGATGTCCAGGAATCCTTTTTTCTCTTCTTTTTTAAAGTCCTTTGGTCTTTGAACCAGGAAACTCTCTTGTGCCAAGATGAAATGGGCTGTCCCAGTAGGAAAGCTGAGTGAGCATCCTCTCCTGCCCTCTCACCTGCCCTCCTGCCCCGGGGGTCTGCCAGGGTCCCTGGGAATCCTCTTGAAACCTTGGGAACCACCAAGGGTGGGAGGGCAGCCCCAGAGGCTCTGGTTTCCAGAGAAACAATCTACCAGGCTCCCGTCCCAGATATAAGAATGGCAGCTTGAGTTTACTGTGCACCTACTAAATGCCAGGCACAGTACTGAGCAATTAGCAGCAAATCAACCAGGCAGATGTTCTTATGATCCCCATTTTATAGACTGAGAAACTGAGGCCAATGGGGATTAAGCCCATGAACACAAAGCTAGAACCATGACTGAGATTAGAGGTAGGGATCTTGAGCATTTTCAATAAGGGATCTGATGCTCAGAGTTTATTCAAACGATCAAGTGGAGTGACATAAAGGATTTAAAACATTCTGAAAGGTATTAATTGTTATACATGCATATGACAAAATACTATTACCACTGTGATTGGAATACTGGCTACTGTTCCCCTCTACCCCCTGCCTCATGTAGATATGGCTAATACCCCCACTTCCCAGATGAGAAAACAGTTGCTTGTGGAAGAAGTACCCTGCCACAGTGCAAGCCACACCGCCCACAGCTGCCTCAGCTGGAACGGAGGCAGGAATGCTCTATCCACTTCCTGGGGCTGCCATAACACATTACCACAAACCTGGGGACTTAAAACGATGGAAGTTTATTTTTTCATGGCTCCGAAGTCCAGCACTTTGAAATCAACGTGTTGGCAGAACTGGTTCCTTCTAGAGGCTCTGAGGGACACTCGTTCCCAAGCCTTGTCAGTGGCCACCAGATTCCCTTACTTGAAGATGCATCACCCCAACCTCTGCCTCCACCATCACATGGCCTTCTCCCATGTCTCCTGATTTTTCTCCTCTTCTGTCTCTTATAAAAAGACGCTGATCACTAAATTTAGGGTCAATCTAATCCAAAACGATCTCATGTTGAGATTCTTACTAAAATTACGTCTGCAAAGGCCCTTGTTCCTAAGAAGGTCCAATTCTGAGGTTCTGAGGTGGACCACTAAGTTTGGGAGGTACCACTCAGCCCACTAACGTTGCATTGTTCCAAAGGGGGGGGGGCTCTCAGGAGAGCGGACAGTTTGGCCAAGACCAGAAGGATAAGGGAGGTCTTGGGCAGGGGGACCAGCAGGCTCCAATGTCCCTGCTCTTCCTTTACTCAGTGGTTGGATAATATCCGCAGTGGTTATGCAGGCAGCTCATGGTTCTGATGGTGACACTGCCCACCTGCCCACAGCTGACCACAGCCACCAGCAGGATGAGCAGCTCAGCTCAGTGGGCCTCGTGTGGTCTCCGGCACCTAGGTTAGGGAGTGAACCAGCACTGTGTTCCTAAGGAGTGACCCAGCTGGGTGACAGCTCCCTCCTTGCCCTCACACAGGGAGGGAGGGAGGGAGGAAAGGGTTCTAATTCAGTCATTCTCAACTGGGCAATATTGTTCACCACAGGACATCTGACCACGACTGGAGATGTTTTTGCCATCATACCTGCAAGGGTAGGGGGTGAGAAGGATGTCACCGGCATCTAGCAGGTAAGGTCCAGGGCACAGCCCACAACAGAAAGTCCCCTGCCCAGCGTCAGCCATGCCAACACTGAGAACCCTGGCTCCAGTCTCCATTTGTTTCTATGCCTATATTTTTTAAAAATAAGAAAAATTGTATCATACAATACATATAATGTATAAACTGTTCTGTACATGTGATAATAAACGGGGAATTATATGTATCAAAAGAGTGTATTTATTTTATAAGTCTTTAAAAGCTAGGCCCTGGCCGGTTGGCTCAGTGGTAGAGCATCGGCCTGGCGTGCAGGAGTCCCAGGTTCGATTCCCGGCCAGGGCACACAGGAGAAGCGCCCATCTGCTTCTCCACCCCTCCCCCTCTCCTTCCTCTCTGTCTCTCTCTTCCCCTCCTGCAGCCAAGGCTCCATTGGAGCAAAGTTGGCCCAGGCGCTGAGGATGGCTCTGTGGCTTCTGTCTCAGGTGCTAGAATGGCTCTGGTTGCAACAGAGCAATGCCCCAGATGGGCAGAGCATTGCCCCTGGTGAGCATGCTGGGTCAATCCTGGTTGGGCACATGTGGGAGTCTGTCTGACTGCCTCTCCGTTTCCAGCTTCAGAAAAATACAAAAAAAAAAAAAAAAAGATTCACAAGGTAAAAGCTATATAATATCCAGGATATGCAAATAGTATAATAAAGTTCACCAATTTTCTGCAGATGGACTTTTAGGTTATTTCCAATTTTTCAGTGTCAGGAGCAACCCTGTGATAATACTCTTGTTTCACATCTATTTGTCCATTCGTCATTTTTTCCTTGGCACCAATGCGACAGGGAATTGTTGGGTTGATAAGGAAGCATGCCTTAAAGGCTTTTGCTGTAAACTTTTTTTGACACTTAATAGATACTTGACTTTGGACAGGTTACTTCACCTCGTTGGGTCTTAGTGTTGTTCTTCTCTGTGAAATGAATTAGTAATAGCTCCCTCTGCTTTTGGGTGGTTATGAGGCCTCAACAAAGAATGCAAAACTCACAGCACTGTGACTGGTACCCAAGGCCGGCCTGACACCCAGGCGGCCCTCCAGCAGCATCTTCCCACCCCACTGCCGTGCTAAAGCCAGGGGGCACTGACAGAGCCCTACTCCCTCATCGC
The DNA here is from genome assembly GCF_036850765.1 of Saccopteryx bilineata. Taxonomy (NCBI): domain Eukaryota; kingdom Metazoa; phylum Chordata; class Mammalia; order Chiroptera; family Emballonuridae; genus Saccopteryx; species Saccopteryx bilineata. Next base: position 186,815,062 of record NC_089495.1, read on the forward strand.
TGCCAACATCAGGAACCGTCGAACTCCTTCATCTCTGCCAACCAGATCAGCAACACTGATATCACAGAATTTTAACTGGTACGCATCAAGGGATGTCTGCCAGTCGTGTGAATGAAGTGGTCATTTGCTAGCCAAGAGGGGGAGGGGCGTCTGTGCAGGAATGTCTGTGGAATGGGCCAATGACAGAGGCTGGTAGAGCTGCATCCCCTTCACAGAAATGCCGTAGGAAACTCATCTTTGAAAAAATTCAGTGTTGCGTGAGCACATCGGCTGACTCTGATTGAATGGTTATTATACACACAAATTTATTACATACGTATATATAATATTAGGCAACTGAAAGACAATGTGATTTAGAAGCTGAGCTGCTCCAGTGGACACTGTCAAGCCGGTGGCTGCCTATTTTAGTCACCGGTGCTCTCAGTGAGTTTTTATGGAGAATGTACAACAGACCTAGTGAAAAAACAATAAAGTGAGAATCCTGTCTCACACCATATGCTCCAATTTATTCCTGGTGGGCCAAAGATTAAAATGGTAAGCAAGCATATAAATAAATAAAATAATGAAACCAAAAGGACTATATTAATAAGTGTGATTACATTATCATCTTGGGGATAGAAAGAATGTTTTAAGGTATGGCACTGAAGACTGACAGTCTTGACTACTTAAAAATTAAAATAAGGTCTGACTTGTGGTGGCGCAGTGGATAAAGCGTCGACCTGGAAATGCTGAGGTCACCAGTTTGAAACCCTGGGCTTGCCTGGTTAAGGCACATATGGGAGTTGATGCTTCCAGCTCCTCCCCCCTTCTCTCTCTCTGTCTCTTCTCTCTCTGTCTCTCCCACTCCTCTGTAAGATGAATAAATAAATTAAAAAAAAATTTTTTTTAATTTCTTTTAAAAAAAAAATTAAAATAAAAAATTCTGGCCTGACCAGGTGGTGGCGCAGTGGAAAGAGCACCAGACTGGGATGCAGAGGACCCAGGTTCAAGACCCTGAGGCCGCCAGCTTGAGCACAGGCTCATCTGGTTTGAGCAAAAGTCCACCAGCTTGAACCCAAGGTCACTGGCTCCAACAAGGGGCTACTCAGTCTGCTGAAGGCCCGTGGTCAAGGCACATATGAGAAAGCAATCAATGAACAACTAAGGTGTTGCAAAGCGCAATGAAAAACTAATGATTGATGCTTCTCATCTCTCTCTGTTCCTGTCTGTCTGTCCCTGTCTATCCCTCTCTCTGACTCACTCTCTGTCTCTGTAAAAAAAAAAAAAAAAAAAAAAAAAAAAAGATCATTTAAATAAAAAATTCTGAACAGCTCCTAAAATAAATGAATTGAGAAAGAAAAGAACTGGTAAAATTAGGGGAAACTCATAACATGTGACAAGTGTATGGCATACAGCCTTAATATAGAAAAAGCAATTGTTAATCAATGAGAAAAGAGGTCAAATATACTAATCGGCTATAAACAGGCAAATATCTAAATACAAAATGCAAATGACAAAGAAACATGAAACCGCTTCGTCTCGTTCAGTGCCTTCCACGTTGCAATGTTCACTGAAATGGCTGTCTGATGCCTGAACCTGTCCTGAGTCACGTAATAACAGCTCACCACACCTTTATTGGGGATCCAGCCAATGACGACAAGCACAAAACTCAGCTCTGTCCCAGGCCTGCAGAAGTCAGTGTACACACAGCAGCCACTGGGGAAGTTCCTGTCACTTACGAGCTGTGTGACTTTGGCCAAGTGCCTTAATTTCTCTTTGCCTGACAAGTTGAGAAATGAGAATAAATGAGGACAGCATTTATACCTGCTGCCTGGGACTGTTGCAAGCATGAAGCAAGTTAATACACGTAACGCACTTAGAACAGTGCCTGCCTGGCTCATCATAAAGACTCGACCATGCACTTCAAAGTTCAGAAATAAAGCTAACAGGAGAAACAAGGAAACACCCACCATTCATTGATCCGTTCATTCAAAAATACCTAGTCAGGGCTGAGAACATGCAGACATCAGCACAGTAATGACAGATGCTCGTTAAACATTAAGACAGAAACTGCAGCAGTCACAGGAACGGGGCGATGATCTGAGAGATGATCTATGACAGGGAAGATGATCTGGCTGATAGAGGGACCCCGTCTCAACTGCCAAGGGAAGCTTTCTGGAGAAGACATTTTTCAAGCTCAGCCTGGAAAGATGAGGGGGAAGTTTTCTAAGCAAAAATTGTTCCAGACAGAGAAAGCAGTCGATTCAAACTCTTAGAGGTGCCAGAGGACACAAAGTCATCTCGGTCCTTATTTTCTCCCAAGGGAGCCCCATCATAGGAAGCCAGACTATCCCAAGTTACATTCCAGGCTCTGCCAACTTTCTCGTGTGTGTGTGCACGAGCGCGTGTGCGTGTGTCAGTCTCATCTGTGGAATGAGGATAAAGGCAGTATTTCTCAGGCAGTTGTAGGAGGTCTGGTGATTTGGGCATGTGAAACACTTCTCAGAAAGCCAGCATGTTGGGAGGCGAACTTGGACAGGCCTCTCTGCCAGAAATCCATCTCTTTGGATGGATTTTCAATTGGTCACACACCTGACCCCTAGAGCCTACACTGCTCAAGAGTCAGGACTTATGGCAGAACAAAGTAGACTTTCACAACCACCTGCAGATGAATCTAGTTCAGGTTTCTCACAACTGACATTTGGACTCACACACGGTTTGCACGGTGGGGAGGGGGCTGTCTGTGCGCGGTGGATGGTCAGCAGGATCTCTGGCCTCTACTGGCTGACTGCCAGTAATAACCCACCACTCACCATCACCACCACCCAGCTCTGATAACCAACCAGTGTCTCAAGGCATTGCTGAATGTCCCTGGGGGACGAACTCACTTCACAGAGAACCACAGCAGCTCTATGCGGGGATTTCTGGGAACAGCCCAGCCCGGTAGAACAGCCTATTCCCACCAGAGAAAAATCTACACTCCACTGGGGATCCACAGGCCGAATTCCAGCCTTGGGTGTGTTCTGTTTGATCCAGGGAACATTTAAAAAAATTCTCCCTGATGAGCTGACTAAATATACAGTCAGGACCTTTCACATAAAAGTCCAGCTTTCTGGCTTATCTTAAAAACTGGAAATACCTCGTAACCCGGGGTCTGCCCTCCAACAGGCAGCAGTCAGAGGGAGTGAGCGCGTCTGCCAGCCTCAGATGGGCGTGGCTCCCTCTGCCACAGTTCCCGTCACTCTCTGTTGTCCCCTAAGTTACGAGGACCAAAGTCAGCCTCTGTCTATTCCATTCCATTCCCACAACCCTGTCAACCCCGGAAGGTGTTTGAATTTGGAACTCAATCTAATGTGCTCTCTCTCTCTCTCTCTCTCTCTCACACACACACACACACATGCATAAACATATGCAAATATCCACATGTGCACACATGTGTGTGCATGTGTGCGTACACGTGGGTGCGTGCATGTGCACAAACCCACATATACACACAAACACATGCTCACAAATACACACAGACTCCCAGCGCTTACCTGGCCGTGAGGCTCTGCCCTTTGAAGTCACGCCTTCCTCCCGCAGGGACTCTTTGGGTGTCATGCGGATTGATGGATGGGACAGCTCAGCTCAAAAACTGCCACATGTGTTTATTATGGCGATGAGTGTGGGCTGGGCCCTCTGGCTTGTGTAAGTGTCAACCGGTGACATATGCTCTACAGAAGGCAGATGTCAAAGTGGGCTGGGCAATGGCACGTGCACCGAGACCACCCAGGGGCAGTGCTTGCGCTGGACCAGGCCCTGGTCACTGTGTTGCTTCCCAGGCCTTTGGTGAAAGAAATAAAGGGTATAGAGAGTGGCACTGGCCCCCAGGACGGGTCTGACGCGATGATGGCCGCCCACCCGGGCGAGTCCCGACAGCCATCAGACACTGTCCCTCTGTTACTGTTTCACCTGAGAGCACACGGCCTGCACGATCCTTCCATTCCCTTCTCTCGGGAAGGTTCTGGGCCCCACTCCAGCCCCACTGAGGCCCCAAGCCTCAGTGGAACCAATCAGTGGAACCATTTCCCACCTCTGTTCGAATAATAATAATTACGCACTGAGGTCTGTCTAGGTACTGGGCATTTCTACTCACTTCAGATACACAACGTTGCTGAATCTTCACCACAACATTATGAGGGAGGTGGCTTATTATCCCCATTTTGTTGATGCTCAAAAGGTTTTGCTAATAGCTAAGAGTTATTGAACGCTTAGTATGTGCTGAGCATAATGCTAAGCCTCTGACATCCTATCAGTGGATCTTTTCTACAATCCCACTTTTATAATTAAAGAAACTGAGGCTCAGGACCTCCTTCCTCCTCCCCTCGCTTCCCCCTTCCTCACCAGCGCTCTCCAGGCTGAGGTTATTGAGCCTCACATGTGCCAGGCGCCATCTCAGACACATGGCTGTCTCCCTCTCAATAAATCCCCCAACAGCCTTGTGAGGTAGACGCTGTTGTCACCAGTCCGCGGAGGAAGGGAGCAGTCTCAAACCCCGCTGTGACGCAAGATCAGTGGGACCTCAGCAAGCATGACCAGCCCCGCACCTGCTGGACCAGAGCCCACCCCAGAGGCACCGTGCCCAGTAGCCAGGAGCTGCCAGCAGAGCTGACAGAGCTCGGGCAGCATCAGGACTCCGGGAGGCATCTCCCCCGTGACTGAGACTGGGATTTCAGGAGCCGCCACCTGGGAAGTCACCTTGAGTCTCTTCATATGGTGCTAAAACCTGCCTTGCAACTTCTAATCTGTGAAATTGGCCCCAGAAAACTGGGCAGTTACAGAGACGCCAGATGCCAAGCAATGCAGAGAAATAAGCAGAAATAACAAGAAATACAATGCCACTTGTTATCTTAACAGGAGGCATTTAAATATCACCAGCTGCATCAGGAAACATACATTGCAGGGGTTACACGGGGCCGTCCTTCATTCCACTTTGAAGAGGCTGCTGAGACAGATCGTGGTGCAGCCAGACAGCCTTCCCCCCTTGTTCTCTGGCCTACAAACCTATACAGTAGCCTGGCTAACACCAGCTCTTTCCAGGAGGCAGTGTGTGGCATTAACCAGAGCCTGAGATCAGCCAGATGCAGGTTCGGACCTCAGCCACAGCACCTACCTTCTAGCTGTGTGGACTGAGCAAATTACTCAGCCTCTGGAAGCCTCACTTACAAAACGGAGCACAGGGTAATCATGAAGACGCACCAGCTGATGGCATCACTTAGCCCAGGGCCTGACTCGGGAAGTGCTGATACCGTTCCCCGGCAATCCTTTCTGTTGGTCATGCTCTCTTCCTGTCACCCCCTTCGGTCAGTAAGAGGCCCCTAGCAGAGTTCATGCTTGGTTATAAGACATGTCTGTTATCCCAAAGGCGGGCATTTCCCATTTCCTACATCTTTTCTCCATATCTAGAGATTCTGCAAAAGCCCATTATCCTATCATTTTAATGAATACCACATACTAGAGTTTTAGACTCTTTAAAAAAAAAAAACAACTAAACTAAACTTGGGAAAAGGAAGGACTTTTTTTTTCCTGAAACAGAGAAATGCGCAAAGAAAATTTGAAAGCCCAACTTTATTCCTCATTGAGGCAGAATTTCCCCAGCCTTGTAGATATGTATCAAATAATTATAACTCAACTGCTGTGCTCCTAAGGCACAGCGATGGCTATGCTGAGAAAGGATGGTGTGTCCGACACAGGAGGTCGCTGACCAGTAGTGACCAACCATCCTGTTCCTAAAACCAGGGCAGCTCCTCGATGAGCCCACCACCCCACCTACCAAATCCGTCCCCTGGCCTTCTTCCAAGCAAACAGAACCACATTTTGATCAGGCCAACAATGCCCTGCTACAAACTGATACCTCCCTTGTAGCTAGGGTTGGTCAGGTGATACAGTTCTGCCCAATGAGAGGTGAGCACAAGTTCCAAGGAGGGCTTCCAGGAAAGCTCGTTAAAGGGGGCTAATTCAACAATTAAATGGATACACAACGATAACCTGCGACACTGATTGTGAAGAAAAGGATACAAAGGAAGTGATACAAAGGAAGCGGGGAGTGGGGGCACCCACACAGATAGGGAAAGCAGGGAAGACTCTTCTGGTCGTAAGGGGTGAGTGGGGTTTGAAAGTCATGAGGTCTGGGGCAGGCCCCAGGTAGAAGGACGGGCCCCAGGCAGAAGGACGGGCCCCAGGCAGGACTAGCATGGGCAAAGCCCTGGAGGCGGGCAGCAACTCTGTGAGTTGAAGACTCAGAGGGAGTCCAAGTGGCTGGCCCTAGTGAGGCTGCTCAGGGAAGCAGGGTCCGAGTCTCACCAAACGTGAAGGTCTGGCTTTGAATTTCGGTTCTGCCACTCACCAGCTGTGTGACTGCAAGTTAGTTAACCTGCTCTCAGACTTATAAAGTCAGGTAATTATAGGGTGTTTTCAAGGCAAAAAAAACCCCCGAAAACATCAAGCTCTTGGCCTGGAGAGGAAACGGTAGCTATTGTTGTCATCAGTCCCTGAAGGGGAACTATTTTCCCACGAGATCGTTACTTAATCAATGACAGAGGAGCAAAACCACCGGTTCTGAACACAGGCTTGCCCAAGGGAGAGCACTTTCATGCAAAGAAAGCTCTGAAGCGTCAGCTCAGCTTCGCTATTTCAGCCCCGGCAAGGCCTCCCCCTGCTCCTCCCCCCTGCTCTGCCCAAGTCATGGGAGGCACCACCTGAGCAGGTAGTGAGAGCTCTGAAGACAAAGGGAGGACATTGTCTGTTCCTGGACTGTCTCCCCCACCCTTCCTCACTCACCGCCAAGGCAGCAAATGGGGCACGGACTCGGGAGCAGCCAGGATGCCACCTCCCTGAAAGCTCTGGCCTCCTCCGCTGGCCCGGTGCCAGCCTGTTCCGGACCCTCTGGTTTTGCAGGCGCAACAGGGCGGCAGGGCGGGCGGCCTCTCTGCGGGAACAGGGCACTTTCCCTGTGCGTCTGCAGGGCTGTGTGCACCGAAGAGAATCTCTGAACCACATTATGAGCCAAAATACGAAAGTTTCTTCATAAAGGACTTGAGGAGAAGCTTCTGACGGGCCTGATGGAGACCTCTCTGGTCAACACGAGATATTGACCCCACCAACACTCAGAACGCACAGTTTAACTCCACGTGCCTTCTGCCTGCTGCTCGGGCACCTGTCCCTGGCCGTGACCCATTCTCACCACAACTCTCTCTGAGCTCTTGTAGAGGGCGTCTGTCTTAGGCCAGCCTCCCCAGGAGCAGAGCCTGGACCCCGGATGTGTCATGAATGTGCTGCCGGGAAGACCAATGAGGACATGGGGGAGCAGGCCGGGACGGGAGAACAGGAAGGTGCGATTTCAGGCCAGCAGGAGGGTGGCTTCAGCCTGACCCGTGGGGAACTGTGGCGGGTAAGTTACCCCAGGAAGTCTTCCTGGCCTGGGCAGGGGAGCCCAGCTTTCACAGTGCCCAGCAGCCCACGTGGCCGAGGGCCATCCTGGGCACACATACTCCCACAACTTCTAGATCACTGGGCCTCCCCTGCGTGTTTCCAAGAGTCCCCGGGCACCTCTCCAAAGACCGGCCATTGGGAGCAGAAATGCCAGGCACAGGAGCACACATCCCTGCGAGGACCAGTCTCGGCCGCCGCTGTGGGCCACAGCCCCTCTCCTCCGTGGACGTTTCACGACAGGATTGTCGCTCCCACCTCAAGGAGAACACAAGCTTACATCACCCATGTTACTTTTCTCCACCCCAGAGCCTAGCAGACCTCATTTTAAAAAGGGGGTTAAACACTGAGGGGCTAGGAAAGGGATGGAAAAGGATGTTTCATGCAAATGGAAATGAAAAAGAAAGCTAGGGTAGCAATACTTATATCAGACAAAATGGACTTTAAAACAAAGGCTATATACCAAGAAACCAAGAAGGACATTACATAATGATAAATGGGTCAATCCAACAAGAGGATATAACCATTGTAAATATTTATGCACCCAACGTAGGAGCACCTAAGTATAGAAAGCAAATATGGATGGACATAAAGGGAGATACAGTCATATAGGGGACCTCCTTAACACCTCACTGACATCAATGGATACATCTTCTAGACAGAAAATTAACAAGGGAACAGCGGCCTTAAATGACACATTAGATCATTTTATTGATATTTTCAGAGCATTTCACCCCAAAGCAGCAGAATATGCATTCTTTCCAAGTGCATATGAAACCTTTTCCAGGATAGACTACATGTTAGGACACAAAACAAATCTCAATAAATTTAAGAAGACTGAAATATCAAGCACCTTCTTGGACCACCATGGTATGCATTCCTAGTGTGGAGAAGAGTCAGTGACACAATGTCATGGTTCCTGGCATATATTATAGCAGATGCTCAGTACATTACTGAGAATGCTGCAACGCCCAGAACAAGCCCCAAAGGCTGTGAGTGGGTTTTATCTTCCTTCCAGGTACCCACAGAAAAATCTTCATTTGGCATTTATTGGTTGACCCATTGAGTGGTTTTCACAAGGAATGGGAACCATAGCTTTCTGCTCGGCTAGAACTGACAAAGAAACTATAATAAAATGATAGTTGAAGGGCTACCAACCCATTTCTAGTTACCCGCACAGAACCAGCCCCTCTAGGACCCGGCCAGCAATGACAGGACCAGAATGATCTCTTCACTGGGCACGAGGAGTCAGGAGAGGATGTGGTGGTTCAACCCCTGGATTCTACAATTAGCAGCTCCTTAACCTTGAGCAAATTATTTAAACCGCTGTGAATCTCGATTTTCTTATCAGTCAAGTGGGGTAAAGGAGGATGGCTCAGCCTGCCATGCAGCTCAGACAGGTGTGATGAAGACTGCCCCGGAAAGTGGGAGGAAAAGCATTTTGGGAAATAAACATGTTGACAAATATCCCCTACTATCAGTTGCCTCTGAGAGGTTTCCAAAGGGCTGCTACTCTGACCTACTTCGCGAACCTCTGTCCTTGCACACGTGAGGCTCAGGAATGTAACGGGTGTCTCCGCTATCTGTCCCAGAGCCTCGCAGTGTGCTTAGCATTGCTAAATGAATGAAATAGAACAGCAAGGATTCAGGGCAGGGCAGTAAGAACCACCCAGTGCCTTTGAGCTTGTGTGTTCTGAGGCTCTGGTCTCGCTCTGGGAGAAACGTAAGCGCAGAGCAGTTACAGGCTCACTCAGGATGATCCAACGTGATACCAGAGCCACTGCCAGCAGTATCCTGGCACCCACGTGGATCCAGAATCAGAATATATTAAAAGATGATAGTAACAGACAACTTTTAACCAGGGTACTAATGACCAGCGCACTGTGTAGAGCTTGACATGTCTATCTCTCTTAACCCTCAAACCCCACTGTGAGACAGAAACTGTTATTACCCTCACTTGACAGGCAAGGAAGCCGAGGCAGAGAGTTGCCTCTACCCATTCTCTGCACTTCCTTCTTCCTGGAGCCAGGGGACCACTCCGGGAAGGGCTTACCCCGTCTCCCTGCTGGGACTCTGTGAGTCTCCGTTCCCTCACTTACACAGTTGGGAAGTAATAATGCCCCTTTTCAAGGTGGCCCAGCATCGTAGCCAAAAGCACGGACACCTGAGCTCCATGTGCTGGGATCGAATCCTAGTACTGCTATTTAGCTGCTGTGCGACGTTGGGCACACAGCTTAACCTCTCTGAGCCTCACCTGGCTCCTCTACAGAAGAGGGAACAACAATGAGTGTGTCCATGCCCTGGGCTACTGTGGACATGAAATGTACATTTCTACTGACCAAAAGCACACTTTCCCACATGGTAAACTCACTCAGTATCCTCATTATAATTGTTTCAAAAAAAGCTAACAGATGACTAAATACTCAGAATATAGGCCTTTTTAATTATTAAAAAATTTAACATCTCTATGCTATTCGATTGGCCAGGTACCTTTAATTGTTTAAGAGCAAAACAAAATATTTTGCTTACAATGCATTGCCAGGGAATCAGAAGATGTTTAATCTGGATGCCTTTTCATTCCAATGGGAACAATAGTGCCTCTTGGGAAACGTTCTGTTTTCTGTTCAGCTCAGCTTTCTTCTAATTAGCACCAAATAGCAAAAGTATAACAGTAGCACCTCTTCTCCCAACTTTTCTAACAGCCTGTCAGAGACAGAACAGTGTGAAAAACCCTTCGCTATATGAGCAACTTTGTCATTTTTTTCTGTTGAGATGAAATGATTTCCCTGTAGGTAAAGGGGCCAGGCTGGGAACCAGGAGGTGAGGGGTAGGCAGGGAGACATGAGGTAAGACAGGGGTTTCCCCTCCAGGATTCGACCGGGAAATTCCAACTAGCTGTGTGACCTTGAACGGGGCCCCTTCTTTCTATAAAGGCAAGTTCGCTCCTCTGGAGGGACACCGGTGTCTGAAGGAATATGATTCTCTGATGGGCCAAGCCCGGAGCCAGGGACAGCTTGGCAACCCCCGTCGTCCCCCACCCCTGGGAGGCTGGGGTTTAGTGACGGGACAGCTCTGAGTGGATCTGCACTGCAAAGGTTTGTCTTCCGAATCTTCTCAGGCAGATGGGGACAGACAGCATGACCACATTTTACACTGAAGAGAGGACTCCAAGAATTGAGATGATTTTTATGAGCTAATATGCCCAAGAATGGGGCCAACCAGGAACCAGAAGCTGTTATTCTCACTGGTTCCTTCCCCCAAGTCAGTGGGTCGGGGGGGGGGGGGCGCGTGCAGTGGGAGAGTGCTGGCTATTACCTTCCAGGTAGGGCTGCCATATTTTAGCAAAAAAATATATAGGATGCTCGGGTGATTTTGAATTTCAGATAAACAAACAATAATTTCTAAGCATGGTCCAAGTAGTGCATAAAACATATTATAGAAAAAAAGTATTCACAGTTTATCTAAATTTTTATATCTGAATTTAAATTGAACTGGGCATCCCATGTTTAACCTATAGACCAGCGATCCCCAACCCCCGGGCCGTGGACCGGTAGCGGTCTGTGGGCCATTTGGTACCGGTCCTCAGAGAAAGAATAAATAACTTACATTATTTCCGTTTTATTTATATTTAAGTCTGAACAATGTTTTATTTTTTAAAAATGACCAGATTCCCTCTGTTACCTCCGTCTAAGACTCACTCTTGACTAGGGGTCCCCAAACTACGGCCCGCGGGCCGCATGCGGCCCCCTGAGGCCATTTATCCGGCCCCCACCACACTTCCAGAAGGGGCACCTCTTTCATTGGTGGTCAGTGAGAGGAGCATAGTTCCCATTGAAATACTGGTCAGTTTGTTGATTTAAATTTACTCGTTCTTTATTTTAAATATTGTATTTGTTCCCGTTTTGTTTTTTTACTTTAAAATAAGATATGTGCAACGTGCACAGGGATTTGTTCATATTTTTTTTTATAGTCTGGCCCTCCAACAGTCTGAAAGACAGTGAACTGGCCCCCTGTGTAAAAAGTTTGGGGACCCCTGTTCTTGACGCTTGTCTAGGTCACGTGATACATTTATCCGTCCCACCCTAAAGGCCGATCTGTGAAAATATTTTCTGACATTAAACCGGTCCGTGGCCCAAAAAAGGTTGGGGACCCCTGCTGTAGACTCTATTCCCGGGTGATAGTCGGCACTATCTGGAAACATTTTCCATTGTCATGACCTGGGAGGCGGAGGGAGGTGAAAAGCCAGGGACGCTGCTCAGCACCCTCACATGCACAGCAAAGGTTTCTCCGGCCCAGACTGTCACCAGGCTGGGGCTGACAGACCCTGCCCGGAGGGATGCAGCTGCTCTTTGTCGCTAGGATTGAAGATACAAAGGCAGCAGGCAAAACAGCAATTCTCAGACAACCTACGGGGACTCACAGGAGCACTTGGGGAAACGTGCTGCCCACCGTCCACAATTAATAAGAGAGGGAAGAGGGAGTCACGGCCACAGCCGTCGGTCTACTGTTCACAGCCATTAGTCTACTCCTGAATGAGACCCCTGGCTTCACTACTTGGGTTGCAAACTGGAAATGCTCAGAGGAAGTTAACGAGAACCTGTGAACTGGGTTTTGGCACCCACCTCCAGGCCGGCTGAAATAAATATGATCTGATCCTCACTGGAGAAAGGAGAACATAAAAAGGAAATTAAAACGTCGTGCTTTTTCTATTTGTTGTCAAGATCTCCAAGAGACGGCTCTGAAAATGAATCATCGTTTGCCGGGGAACGTGCCCCGGCCTCTCCCTCCCGCGTGCATCAGGAGCCCCGGTTGTCAGGACGGATGTGCTGTGCCTTGTTCCCTGGGCCCAGCCGGACGGGGGAGGTGACAGGTGAGCACGGCTGGGTCCTCCCTTCCCACCCAACCCACCTGGCTGGCTTTGCTTTGGGAAAGAACAAGGCAGTCCACCTCTTAGGCTGGGTTGGCGTCACTCTCTCGAGGGCTGGAGAAATCTTTATCACGTCTCCTAACTTTGCCCCGTGTTGCACAACGCACAAATGCTTTGTGTTGTAACCTGGCCTGCGACATCAGGGTTCATACAGACACAAGGTTTCAAACCGATGGAACTGTCCCTGGGTTGCTAACTGAATTTTTATTCGTTTGGGTTTTGTTTTGTTTTGTTTTGTGTTAGGTTGTGTTGGAGGAGAGTGGGGTGGAGGGACAGATTGGTTTTGTGTGTGTGTGTTGCATAGATGTAGCTTTCGTCTTTGAAGTTTAAGACCGGTTGTAAATTCCTTGAAGTTCATCCTATTCCCTTTTATATTAGCATGTTAACAAGCTTTGGAAAACTGACAGAGCTTACAGGAAAGCACAGCTGGGTTGATCCTTCAGCCTGGGTTTTAATTCAAACCAGAGCCGACCGTAGCGCTGCGGCCGGACCGGCTGGTGTTTACAAATGCAGCAGGAAGAGCCCGCTGCCCGGCGATGAAGCCATCAACGGCGGGTACGCGCACTAGCCGGAGCCCCAGTTGGGTTTAATTAAGAAAGGAAATGCCACAATGCTCTAAATGACTTCTCTAGTTGGAAACCTTTGCACCAGATGAAGTTCAACAATAAAAATGGAAGAAGGAGGGGGGGAAAAAAAAAACAGGGAAAAAAGAAAATACCTCCCAGAAGTGTGTTTAATATGAACTCAGGTCGTAGTCAGTGAGGGCAACCAAGGAAGTCAGGTTAGATTCCTTGCGTGGGAATCATGTGACGTTTTACACATGGCCGGAAAGGAGAAAGCACTCCCAGCGCGGAACAGACTTCCTGTGCAACAGTGCATGTGAACTCTGTTCATCAAAGGCACATGGCTGGAGGAAGCCAAGGTGTGAAATCTTCTCACCGCACAGCAAGTCCAAAGGGAGACTCTTCCCATCTGAAGATCACAGTGCCCTGCTGACATGGGAGGGGGACTTCTAAAAAAATGTGGCCCCTCTCGCTATCTGTCTCCATGCTCATGGCAGGTCTGACAGCAATTGAGGAGGACAGAGATGTGTAAAAGTGAAGTAGGTACCATGGCTGCCAAAGTTCAAGGTTAGTAATTTGAGAGTGAGAAGAAATGGTCGCCTGACCAGGTGTGGCACAGTGGATAGAGCATCAGACTGGGATGCGGTGGACCCAGGTTCGAGACTCGAGGCTGCCAGCTTGAGCGCGGGCTCATCTGGTTTGAGCAAGGCTCACCTCAAGCAAGGGGTTACTCGGTCTGCTGAAGGCCCACGGTCAAGGCACATATGAGATAGCGATTATTGAACAACTAAGGTGTCGCAACAAAAAAACTGATGATTGATGCTTCTCATCTCTCTCTGTTCCTGTCTATCTGTCTCTCTCTGTCACTGTAAAAAGAAAAAAAAAGAGAAGAAATGGTCAACTCTGTTTGCAGCTATGTCTGCTCAGATGAGCAGACCTTCAGACACATGCTTTCCTGTCTAAAGGTCACTGGGTCAGATAAAGAAAAAGTCCCTGTCCCTCCCAACAGGGCCTGTCTGCCCCACCCCACCCCACCCTACCCGTGCATTTCTATGTTGCTGCTTATTGTCCCCCTAACAGGAAATGATGTCCAGGATACCTCCCCCACATCAGAAAGGGCTTCAAGGCAACATGGTTGATTTTTATTTTGATGGGATTTCAGAAAAATAAATAAGTGAAACATAAACACTGATGACAAACGTATACTTTCCATACCGCCCAACCTTAGCCAACATATGTTGAGTTGTCACGCACCCTTGGAGTTTCTGATTGTAACCAAAATCCCACGTGCACCTGGTTATGGGACCAAAATACTCCACCAGAAAGATAAACAATAGCGGTGGGGATTCAAGCTCATTGGAACCATCTTGCTGAACAGGGACTTCATTTGAGGGGACCGAGAGGGGAGCCCCCGTTCAGGCGAGCAGCTCCCTCTGCACTGCCTTTGAGGAGTCAGGGCGAGGGGTCAGGCTGGGCCTGCTTCGGGCAGCTCTGGATTAGACCACCTTCCCTTACTGCCGGGGTGACCAGTGACCTCACAATTAAAAGGGTGGTGATGTCACCACTTACTTCAAAGGATTATTTTGAAGACTAAATGCGGGCATGTGTGGGGTCCTTCCCAGGGCCGGCCACTGAGGGAATGCCCACTAAGTGGCAGTGACGCAAGGAAAGCCACTTGGACAGCCGGGATAATGATGGAGCCCACAGACACTCGTCAAGATCAGACTTTCTAGAAATAATGCCATTTCGATGTGCCCAGAAACCTGGAGGGGATTCTAATTCTTCCACGCCTTTGACTCTGAATTATGAATCAAGGGAAGTTAATTGGGGGCTACTAATGTGAAATGAAATCGGAGCAGGCTGCATGAACTTCCGTTGCCTTCTCCTGCCCATCACGAAGTTCTTTAACACGGTGCACACGTGTGTGTGAAATACCTTTATTGAACTTTGTATTGTAAAAGTTTTGTCTATGCATAATAAAAATTTCAGCATATTACAGAAGTGTAAAAGATTTGCTCCCATGACATTTTAACCCCAAATTCTCAAGATAACTTCTTAGGGGGAAATGAAGCATCATTCTGGATTCTGTCCATCCGTACATAAACACACTCGCAATGTTGTTTTACAAACATAGGATCCCTGTTTCATTCAATCATACATCTTAAACAAACTGCACATCCATCCATAAATTTCCACCTCATTTTTAACATACTTTATTTTTTAGAACAATTTTTGATTTACAGAAAAATTGCAAAGAAGTACAGAAAGTTACTTATTCCCCACACCCAGTTTTTCCTGTTAGCAATGTATGTAGTGTGGTCCTTTTCCTGGTCCAGCACCCCACCCATGACACCACATGACATTTATTTGTCATGTCTCCTTAGGCTCCTCTTACCTGTGGCAGTTTCTTAGACGCTTCTTATTCTGGATGACCTTGGCAATTTGGAGGAGGACTGCTCAGGTATTCTGCAGAATGCCCCACTGTGAAAATGTATGTGATGTTTTTCTCATAATTGGACTGGAGTGATGGTTTTTTGGGAAGAAGACCATAGAGCTGAAGTATCCTACTCATTACATCATATCAGAGTCCAAACTATCAACATGACATTACTGTTAATGCTGACCTTGATCAATTGGCTCAGGTTGACTTTATTTTTAAATAGCCGTAAAGTGTTCCTTTGGCGGGAAGTATAACCATTTTCCTAAACCGATTGATGGTTAAGGTATACATACATAATATACACATATACAATACATGTTATATATATATAACCATGAATATGAAATATATATGTTATATATATATAACCATATATATGAAACCATGGCACAGTCCTTGTAACTACCATCTTTGCTCAGTATTTCAGATGCTTCTATAATGATTCCTGGCAGTCAATTGCTCAGTTTTGAAGAATAAGCCTCTCTTAAATGTTGCCAGATCCTGCCAAGTTGCCATCGGAAATGAGTGTGCTGAATTCTGTTCACCCACAAACCAGTGCCAGGTCTCCACACCGTCCCCAGCAACGATCTTCACCATCCTTTTCATCCTGGTCACATTGTGGGGGACACAAACACAGTACATGCCGAGTCTGGTGGTCTGCTGGAATCTGACTACTCGGTTGAGACCTCGAAGTCTAGTCATTTCAAAAAAGAGTAAGTTGTCTGACCTGTGGTGGCGCAGTGGATAAAGTGTTGACCTGGAACGCTGAGGTCGCCAGTTCAAAACCCTGGGCTTGCCCGGTCAAGGCACATATTGGAGTTGATGCTTCCTGCTCCTTCCCCCTTCTCTCTCTCTAAAAATGAATAAATTAAAAAAAAAATTTTTTTTTTAAAAAGAGTAAGATGTTACAACCAATCCCCAAAGAAAATCTGCTTAATGCTAAATATACCTCAGAAACATTGGAGGAATGTAAGAATTCTAATCAAATTGCATTTTTAGTTTAAGAATTCCAAAGCATCAGGTTGCTATGCTAAGCATTTCTACTTACTTCCCTATTGGGAAGATGTTGCATGTGGACACATTTGATCTTTCTTCATTGTCCTCGAGAGTTTAGCTTGTCTCCACCTTTGAAATGAGTTCCCATCTGAAAGGTTTCTATCTTTGCAACCCAGACCTGGCCCTGATGTGCAGAGACCTAGTTTTCCGTGTGTGCGGCCTCTGCTGTGTTCCAAAATTTATACAAATCACAGGGAACTGGTCCTTTCAAAACTGAAGATTTGACAACTATTTACATGCTGAATGAGAGCCAAGCTATATCCACTTTTCAATGTTTATATCGGCTCGACAGCTGCTCCAAAGCAAAGGCAACATGGGTACCCTGAGGCCCGAGCTCAGCAACCGCCAGCCCACATCCCCTTCCACTATTTGACACATGCCACTGTGGGCAAAGAGAATTCAGTTCTCTGCCACGTCCCCAGCCCAGGCCTCCCTCGTCCCCCTTCTGGAGTATGACTTAGGCTAAAACACTACCTGCCATCACCACCCTCTTCCCTGCGGTATTTTCCTTTATAGCCCTCTCTGAATATGTATAATGCTGAATCTGTTCAGGTGTTTATTCAGTCTCTGTCCCTACCAGAACATAAGCTCTGCAAGGACAGGGACTCTGTTTGGTTCACTTATGTATCCCTGATGCCTTGAACAGTGCCTGGCACATACTAGCTGCTCGATAAATGCATGCCTTTCTCTGACCCATTCTCCACACTGCAGCCGGGTCTTCTTTCCAAAATGCAAAACTGACTCAAGGCTCCCCCACTTGGCTCAAACACTTTGGGTGCCTCCCACTGCTCTTCCGGTCAGTTCTGGCTCCTGAGCATGTCTCTGGGTCCTGTGATCCTTGACCCCTGCTACGTCTTCAGTGTCATCACTCCTCCACATGCTCCAGGCATAGGAAGTGTCTTTTGTTCCTTAAAGAAGAAAGGCCCTCTTGCATCTGGACCTCAGCACTGTGTCCCTGCCTGGACCCAAGCTCTGCATGAGCCAGCCAGCCTCACCCTGCGTGCCAGCGAAGTGACACCTCATACACATAGCCCTCCCTCTGCCCCTCTTCCGTGTCTCCTAATGTGCTCTCTCACCTCTGGCCACTCAGCCCTCTCCAAGCAATCAGGGTAGACAGGGGGGCAGGGAGGCACTAAAACATGGAGATTAGAAGTTAGAACTTTGGAGTTAGAATGGTTTGGCTAATGCAATATTTCCCCATGTATAAGATGCACCTTAATTTGGGGGCCTGAAATTTGAAAAAATAATGTATTGCATAAAGTTATTGAACTCAAGTTTTATTCATCATAAAAAAAAATCATACAACCCCTCATCACTGTCAAAACTCCCATCCATTAGCTTGTCCTCATCTGTGTCTGATGATGAATCAATGTCTTCAGAAATGAGCGCAAAAATAAGCACAAAAAAAGTGGGAAATGCAAGTAAAAAAATCGACAATCACTATATAAGATGCACCCAGTTTTTAGACTGCAAAATTTTAGAAAAAGTGTGAGTCTTATACATGGGGAAATACGGTACATACCAAAGCACTTTTTCGAGTTCTCTGAGCCTGTCTTTCCTCACCTGCAAAATGGGGGTGATGATCTCTCTCCTGAGGGATTATAAAGATTAATACTTTGAGTATTGTATTTTTTCCCAAGTATTTATTTCAAAATATCTAATACATATGCTAATGGTGAACATCTTCCAGTAGGCCTCATTAAAACCTGGACCCACATCTTAATTCAGAGCTAAATAGCTACTGTTTTTTGGCTACCAACACCCATTCCCCCACTGTTCATATTTTGGTAACAGGCCCTGCCCTCATGACACACGACTCAGGCAAGACCAATCAGAGTGGCTTATTTTGTGGGCTCAGTATTGGTTCAGAGCCGTGCATGTGATCCAAGCAGAGCCAATCAGACTTTCCCTGGGAAATGAAGGGAGGTTGGGAGAGGGGAACTTTGTTTTCAGTACTGTGACACATGGGATCTGGGCACTAGGGAGTGTAGGAGCTGAGATACGGGTTCATCTAAAATTGGTATTAATTTATTATTTTTATAAGATCTTAAAAACCCATATGGGGATTTAAAGACTTGTTTTGTTGAATTAAGGGGGGTGGACAGTACTGTTTTTCCTCATGAACAATTTGACAGCACCAGGGCACTTTGGCAAAGCCGAGATCATAACTTCAACGGAATCCTGGACTGTCTTTGTGCCCGTGCTCCAGATTACCTTTGACTGTGAGGAGAGGCCCTTTGCCAGCGATGTCTGCGCTGAAACCGGAAAAATACACAGTGCAGTGGGCAAACGGGGCACAAGACGGGTACAGCCCACAGGCAGAACAGCGTGTGCAAAACCCAGAGCCAGGGGGTCGCTGGTTCCCCTGGAGGGACCAGAGGTGACTCAGTGCAGCTGGAGCGGAAGGATGGAAGAGGGGAGGTGAAAGTGGAGATAAACAGGCCAAGGCACATTCGGTGTATACAGTTAAGGCCCCTGAGTCAGTCTGGAGGATAGTGGTGACACAGAGGCTCTGAAGCTCGGCAGCAGTGACATCAGTAGCACCTTTTAGAAAACCAGGCAGAGACCCTCTGGAAGGTAGTTGTGGTCGCTCAGCAGTGTCTAAGGACCCCAGAGTGGGCTTCAGGGGGCTCACAAAACTGCAGTCTCTGACCCGCTTCTTCCTATTCTGCTGCTCCTGATGTTTGGGGCTAAACAATGTGTATTTTTGTTTTATTTTGCTTTTAATGTTCATTTGATGCACTGGACCAGACATCAGACCTCACTTCCCTAGGGTAACATCTGACTGGCCTCCAGAGGCTCTTGCAGCAGCCCTCCCCGGGGGGCAGGAGCCTGGACGGCCCTGCCCCTCCCCCAGCCCTCCCCAGCCTGGCTGGGCTGGTTGCTGAGCCCGGCCCTCAGGAGGGAGGCTGCAGCCTCAAGAACAAAAGCCCCAAACCATTTCCAGTAATGCAATTTCATGCTCCCAGGTCTCTCGCCACCCTCGGAGCCTTTTCATTTCAAAAAGAGCATGTTCTTGGGGAAGACAAAACAAAGTTCAGCATTTCTGTTTAGTTCCAGTAAGCGCTTTGAAAAGTCCCAGCCCTCCTCTGACAACTGTGCTTCCTTTGTGAGCTGCAGCCACCAGACCTAATTGCCTTTTATTCTCTTAAAGATGAGTTTCCTTTACTGAAAACTTTTTAAAAAATTATTAACCCTGTCCAGCATCCCTTCCTCACCGCGTCTGCCCCAACACGCTGCTCTAGTCCAGTCTGCTCCGCTGTCGTCGCCTTTGCGAAGCTGAGCAGCTGAGGAGGGGGGCTGGGGGCGGGGCAGGAAGGAACGGACAGAACGCTGGCTGGGTGTCATGCTGTCTAGTTCAGGTCCCTTTCTAGGATCACCCAGAGCATCGCCTGCTGCTCTCTCACAGCCCTTCTCACAGTAAGACCTTATCACCGGGGTGGGTGTAGAAGGTCCTGGTCACAGGTGTGGTGGCCTCTGGAGTTGGGCAGCCAGGGTTCAAATCCCGGCCCTGCTTTGCCAGCGACGTGACCTTGAAGTTGCTTAACTTCTCCAGCCTCAGCTCCCTAAACGGGGATGACAGTGACCAACCTAGTGAACAGGATTTCTATGGGGACTATACGAGGTATCCAAGGTAACTTAGTTCCTGGCTAGCAGTTTGCTCCTATTTTTTGTGTGCTAAAGGCCTCTCTCCCCAACCCCCTGGGCAGGGTGGGTGAGGGTCTGATTTACTCCCCTCCTTCTTCTTAACCCCTAGCTTGGCCCAGCAGTGAGCCAATATATATTAAATAAACAAATGATCAGCAAAAGCAGATCTTTTCCCAATGGAAATGACCTTGGACTTGACTTCTAGGAGAAGCCCAGAGGAACATAAATGGTCAAACAATGTGTTCTCCAATGTGAGAATTCTGTGCCTTAAAAACACGGAAGATCCTGACCTGTGGTGGCACAGTGCATAGAGCGTGGACCTGGGACAGTGAGGTCGCCTGTTGGTAACCCCGCCTTGTCCGGTCAAGGCACACACAAGAAGCAACAAGAAACAAACAAACAAAAAAACAAGGCCATACACGGAACATAGAGGCGCCCAGGGTGTAGTAGGTGCGTGTGGGGGAGGCATGCCTGCTCTTCCCGGGGAGGGGACAGCGGTGGGTGGAGCCGGACCTGAAAGGTGATCTCACTTCAAAAGGCAGAGGCTGAGTGGCAAGTAGAGACTCATCCCTGCTCCTTAACCTGGTGGACTTCCCAGCCTCCATCTCTGACATCTTCCCCTTCAAGTGGGGGATAGGGAGGTGACTGGAAACCCAAGGGTGAGGGAGCTTTTCCTGCCCCCCTCCCCCAGCACACAGACGTGACTGTACAACACACCTACCAGCCATTAAATGAGGAAAGAAAGGCTTTGTCACCCAACAAGCTATTCCACCAAGGGGAGGTTTGTGCAACGGACAGATCGGCATCTGAGCAGCTTAGGCGGAATGACACAGAAAGCAGCTACTCTCACCAGGCCGCCGCCTCCCTCCTCCTCACACACATCTCGGTGCCAGCCGTGATGGGCACAGACCAGCGGGGGCAAAGGCTCAGGAGCAAGAGCCGAGAACAGGTGGGGAGGACCTGGGAGGGCAGGTCAGCGTCTGGGGCAGGCCTCAGAGGTTGTGAAGTTGGGACCGTGTGCCCCTTCTCTGAGTCAACCCCTGTAACTTAGCAGCTGCTGTGTGCAGACACTAGGGACTGTGTTCCCAGTGCACAGGTGCCGGGGAGGAATTAAAGGCCCCACTCCCACGACCTGTGGAAATCTCAATAGGCCGGCCAGGTGAGGATCAGGAAAGATAAGCACTCACCTGTTAAGAATGCTGGAGAGCCCTGCCAGTAATAACTGTCTTCACCCTTCGCCCCATCCCGTGCCGCCTGGCTGCCTCCTCCCTGCCTTGGACTCTTACCCTGCCTTAGACAAAACCACCTGAGCTCTCGAACCTTTCATGCAGGAAATGACAAGCAGAGTGTTGGTCAAATAAGTCTGTAAATAATGATGTATATATATATATATATATGTTTGCTCACTTATAGTCTGCACTGGATGTGGGGGGACAGGCTGTAAGCAGGCAGGATTCTTATAGCCTAAGGCTTAGTTTTAAAACTAAGCCTTTCCCACCCTTTTTGATGTGGGGTGGTGCACTCTCGTGAGGAATCCCATTATGCCTCAGATAAGTAACTTTGTATCAGAGACTTCTTTATTTGTATATTGGATTAAAGGTTTTGATTTCTATACTATAAATGGGGGCAGACCTGGAGCTTGCTCTCTCTCCGTTCCTGAGATTAGCATTAGAGAGGAGAGCAAAGAAAGGCCACGTGGAGGAGGCCAGGAGAAGCAGCCAAGATGGTGGAGTGCTGAGGGAGAAGCCAGTTTGTGCATAGTTTGTGCAGGGAGAAGGAAGGAGATGGGGAACAGAGGTGAATAAGTCTGGTGAGCTGGAAGCCTTTGATTCTAGGAAACTCGGATAAGTCAGTGGCTTTGTGAGCACTGAATGAGTGGGTTTTGGAGCCCAGTGTGTGTTTTTACTTGCCCGCCGGGTGCAAGCTAGGATTAAAGGTAATGGCTTACCAGTTCTTGGCTCCGTTGTTTCATTACCATCTGTCCAAATCTAATGCAAACCTGCATGTGAATGGCCATGATGATGGCTACTGGCTTTACTCAGAGGCACTGAAAAGTTGTGGCAGACACATGAATGCCACCTTAACCACCCCTTTAACTGAGTTCCTACCTCCCTGAGAAAGTTCCCACTTAGGACCACTGGTCAGGGGGAGCCTGGCTCATTTTGCAGGTGAGTAAGCAGAGGCTCAACAAGGCTAGGAAGTGATCTGGGTAAAGGTGTAGAGATGGGTTGTGACCAGAGACTCACATCATGGCAGGAATTTTTTCCCCAGAGGGACTCCATGAGTCCTAAGGTCACCTGGCAGAGAGGGAGAGGGACGGAGGAGAATCAGGTTCCTGAGGTTGGGCCTAGCCAAAGGGGGTTCAGAATTCAGAACAAAGTCAGATAGAGGGGAGCTGGGTGGGCTTGTCTTAGTGGAGGCTGGGGAAAGCGGTGTGTCGGGTGGCTCAGCCGTGGACTCTGGGAAGCAGGGAGTGGCATCTTTGGGAAACATTATTCTTCCCGCCACGGTGACCAGAGTCTCTGTGTGTATTTCCCATCGCTCTATTGGAGAATGTTCATGTTGCTCCCTCTTCTTTCCTGTTTAACTAGGAGTTTCTTCCTTCTCTCCCTGTCTGGGTGCAGGGAGCAGTCAGTGCCCAAACACAGCAGCGAGCTGCCACTCAGACTACTCAGCTCCTCCTACTGCACCCATACAAGGGATCGTGGCCTTCTGTGCAAAGGACCTCGGCTGGTTGGTCAGGGCGAGTCCCTGAGATGAGCAGTTGAGGAGACCAATGCCCATCTGCCCACTGCCAGGATGAGAAAGTGCACTATCTGATGTGGCCTCTTCCCTCTAAGCTGGCAGGAGGAAGAAACCCAGGGACACTGGGAAGTCACACACAAGCAGTCATCCCTACAGCTGGCTTTATGGCTTCTAATCCTCTACTGAGCAAGGTGACCAGAAACACTTGTGAGCCTTGAACTTCAAAGCCCATGGGGGTCCAAAGTTCCCTTCACTGCAGAATACTAATATTTTATTTCTTTACAAGGAAAAACAACACAGAAACATCTCAAGTTTGGGGTTATAATTCCATCCTCTACACTGAAGCCAGTGGGACCTGCCAATGGCACATTTTATCACATTCTTCCCTTGATGAAGTGTCTTGGATGACACCTCAGTGCTCTTCAGATAAATGACCACATCTCCAGTGTGCTCTCTAAGCCTGTGTCCCAGTGCGCCCCACACGGGGGCCTTCCCACGTCTTGTCCAAGGTGGTGGTTAGCAGCCCCTGCTTGTACTCTGAGAATGTCTAGTCTGCCCCCTTAGTTCCTCAGGAATCTGTGCTTCCCAGCTTCAGGACACTAAACACATGCTGTTCCCTTGGGCCGGCATGCCCTTCCAGTTGTTAGTCACCTGATTTACAGGACGTAGTCCTTATAGAAACCAGATCTGACCCCACAGCACCCTCTACTCACAGCAAACATGGCCTCAAGACATTCATCCAGGATATTCTCTTGTTTAAGGTCAGTCTCCACTGGATGCCAGCCTGAGCCACAGGGCAGGAAATGGGCGTGGCTGTCACTGTTGCATCCCACAGCCAGCAAGTGGGGGTTGGAATTGAGGACTGGTGATTGTTGGGATGAGAAGAGGAGTAGGGGAGCCCTTTGGAACAGATGGGGGTCGCTGTGAACCAGCCCAAGGAGCTGGGGGGGGGGCATCTGCTCTCCACTGAAGAACTTGCATCTCTTTCTATATATTGGGGTCACCTCTGAGCTATTCACCACCAAAATACTGAGTGGCTGCTGTGTGCCAGGCACACAGCTGGGCTCTGGGGAGATGCCGTGGGCAACAGACATGGTCGCTGGTCTCAGGTCCAGTGGGGAAGAACAGGTTGAAGGGACAAATGCCTGTGTGTATATAAAATTATAAGTTGTGATAGGGTGCTATGAATAAAAAACAAACAGGGACAAGCCACACTAGCCAGGATGTCGGGCAGGCCTCTCTGAGGAGAAGTGCGTCAGTCGGCCAGGGAACACTGTCTGACCAGGTGGGAGACAGGATGGACGCTAAGATAACAGAGCACTCGCCACCGCCCAGGGGCTGTTTTCAAAGCTTTCCATGAAGTCATCATTCAATCTCACAACTAACTGAGAGGTGCTAGAATTGTCCACAGGTTGCAAATAAGACAAGCAGAGAGGTTAGGCAATTTGCATGAGGTTGCCCAGCTTGTAAGTGGCAGAGGCAGGATTTGCTTGAGGGCTCTCGGCCCCACGTTACCCCTGGAAAAGAAAGTTTCTAGCAGGTGGTTCAGCAGGTCCAAAGCCCCTGAGCATCTGAGGTGGCCGGCTGCTCCCCCCCCCCTCCCTGCTCTACTTACCCGAGCAAATAAGGCAAAGCCTCATCTTGGATTTGAAGGCAGCTGTCTCGCTGGTAAGGAGCCGTCAAGCTCCTTGGCACCACAAAATGGAAGGAAGGGAGGGGATCGCTACAGATGGGGAAACTGAGGCCCAGCAAGGCAACCTGACCTCCCTGAGGAGTTGAGAGGTGCACCCCAGCCTTCCCATCAGCCACGCTCCTCTTGCCTCTCCGGCTCCTTCTCTGCTACTTAGTTCCCTGCCCCCACCAGACCCCACAAGCAGCCTGGAACCTGCTGGAGGCTTCTGGGTAAATTCATCTGGAGATCCAGGGACTGTCACCAAAGCTCATCCTGCCCCTGGTGCCAGTCTCATGAAGTTTTCCTCGGCTTTGACCATTATTAGCTCCAAACATCCACATGGGGTCACCACTTTGAGTGCATCTGTGTGTGTCTGTGGGTGTGCATGTGTATACATGAGAGATCCTGAGAGTGATGGTGTGTGTGAATGCGTGTGCACATGAGTGTGAGAATAAGGTAAATGTGCATGTGAGAATGCATGCATGTGTGTGTGCATGCGATCCATGGTCCTGTTTCCCAGGACTACTGGACGGGTGTGAATGAGCCAATTACTAACCCAAAGGAAGCAAAGAGAACAACCTTTTGTCCTGTGCAGAGTCTGACCCTCAGAATTTAAAATCCTAAAAAGCAGTGGTCCCCAACCCCTGGGCCATGGACCAGTACTGGTCCATGGGCCATTTGGTACCAGTCTGCAGAGAAAGAATAAATAACTTACATTATTTCTGTTTTATTTATATTTAAGTCTGAACGATGTTTTATTTTTAAAAAATGACCAGATTCCCTCTGTTACATCGTCTAAGACTCACTCTTGACGCTTGTCTCAGTCACGTGATACATTTATCCATCCCACCCTAAAGGCCGGTCCGTGAAAATATTTTCTGACATTAAACCGGTTTGTGGCCCAAAAAAGGTTGGGGACCACTGCTAAAGAGGAACCTGGCGGGGAAGCTCCTCTTCCTCCCCACGGCAGCCCCCACCCCCACCCCCGCCAACCCCCGTGACTCCGCTTGCTGGTGAGAGTGCGAATGCCTTAGAACTGACCCCACCGGAGTGAAATGTTAGTCTCCAAACTATCACTGATCAAATCACCTGTATTTTACCTCCATCATTATTTCCTCCATCATAATTTCTACATCATTAAATGTAGAAAAGCAGGCTTTTCTGGAACAGGGAGTGGGAGCTCCGCTCCGGTGCAGACAACCATTATGACTTTGACGAGCAGGGTTTGAATAAGCAAAATCACAGAACGGGCCCAAGTAAAAGGCCTGAGAAAACACGAGGGCCACGGGTTGACAGCGCTATTAATCAGCAGGTTACACTAAGCACCTACAGGGATGGTATTTGTGGGGAGAAAGAAGCTGAATTATTACTGGGTTACAAAAATCAACAACAGGGTGATAAGTGTTGAGTAATAGATGGAACTTCTTTGTTTGGCATTAGTTTCCTCTTCTGTAATGTGGAGGAGCTGGTGGCTTTTCACGGGGCTCTTTCGAGTCTTAAAAGAAACATACAGATGAGCGTGCGTGTGTGCTTACATACACACAAGCATGCAAACCACCTTATCACGTACAAGATGTGGCTCTCGGCAAAGTCTTCACAACTAGGGATTACTGTTATATTTATTAAAAAATTTAACTAGCACCCAAAATCATGGGTTTGGAGTGCTAATGTGTTTTCACTAATAATATTCATTCTTCCAAATGACAAGTGTCCATCCAGACACTAACCCCAAATCATGCTGCAGTTACCAACTGCAGCTTCAAGACCGCCTCTGAGGACGTGCCCCTCATGGGACACCGACCCAGGAAGGCAGGTGCCTGGCTCCCCGGAGGATGCTTTGGCGGCACCGCTCTCTGGGGTCTCCCGGAATCCACTTGGTGCGCCCTCCTCAGACCCTGTCCCGCAACCTTCCCGCTCTGCGCAGCCACTCCAGCCCAGCTGTCTGCTCCCGTTGGCATTTCCTTCTGCTGCCACACGCCAGAGCAGGCTGAAGGCCCTGCCAGCCCCCTCTGCCACCACACTGAGCAGGAGGATGAATCACTTCTGATCCCCTCCCCCAAACACACACACACACACACACACACACACACACACACCCTGGCAAATCAGAGATGTCAGCCCTCAACTCAAAAGCTGCCAAGGGGAGCCAGGTGCTGTCAGGGCACAGAGCCTGTTGCCAAGAAAGGACTGTGGTCCCCAAACCCACTGGTGGGGTCCCGCTCTGGCCCCCAACCAAGGATCTGGACAATGGGCTCTTTTCCTTTTGGACTATACTTGATGAGGACATTGAATTCACAGGCAAAACGCCATGCAGGTGAGTTTGGCCTCATTGTGACAGAAAATTCTTCCCCGACATTTTGGAGCAGTTTTCTAATAGACTCCCACCTTTGTCAAACAAATCTCTTCATGTGCCTTGAGGTCTAAAAATCACATTTAAATATTTGATTCGTTGCCATGAGCCGAGGAGAAAAACTTCTACTGATGGATGCGCTGACGAGCTATTCGGGGAATGTCTCCCTGCTATTCACCCGGCACGACTGTGGACAGGCCTCTCCCACTCACACGCTTCCAAGAAAGTAAAACAAACACGGGCCGAGGAGCCCGGAGCGCGCGGGCTGGTGGCAGGGATTAAGGTGTAGAGTTCGCCAGGAAGTCGCTGAACGATCTATTTATTTCATTCAGATTGTGTCTGTTGATTTTACGCGGGGATTTTTTTTTTTCTTTTCAGTAAACATCATTACACAGCAATGTGTGTTTTCATTTCTTTCTGGAGAAATGAAAGATGTTTATAACCAAAGAGATAAAATGACCAGGCTTTTTTGATTTTTCTTTTCTTTCTCTCTCTCTCTCTCCCTCTCTCTCTCTCTCTCTCTCTCTCTCTCTCTCTCTCTCTCTCTCTCCCCCTCTCTTTTTTTAAGTACCAGGAACACAGCCAGGAAGAGACAAAACCCAAATGTCACGTAGGTTTCTGCAGCTCCTAATCTCCTCCCAGGACCCACAGTGATCTGTCCACCTCTCGAGAAGAAAGCTGGCAGCCAAGGACTCAACTCGAAAGCCCGAAGGCAGACCTCAGAAGGAGCCACCACATCAGGACGTCACCCACCACTCGGCATTCCTCATTTCATCCTGGTGGCCAAATGTCAGATTTCCGTTCTTCTCCACATCGGGTCAGCTCAAGGCATGTGGCATTATTAAAATTCCACAACTGACCAGAAAATCCGTAGGGACAGCAAACATTTGTTTTTCCTACACTGGATGTGGCTGGAAGAATTTGTCTTTTTCCTTTTCCTTCTGATTTGATTTTTTTTTTTTTAATGCTAACTAAACACCATACTTACTCTGCTTGGGAAACTGTTAACCTGCTCCTGGTCAGAAGAGCCCCTGGGGGTGTGTAAGGTAAATATTGTGCCCATGGCCAGCACCCCGATGTGCCCAGCTGACCGAGCCATCGGCTTGGAAGTAGGGTTGAAGTCTAAACAAGAGCAGCCTTTCCTATGGTCACCGGTTAGATGCAGCCAGCTCTTCTGCCCATCAGAGAAAGTTCTGCATGGCAGGGAAGTTTGCTCACCTTAGGAGCCTTGGGCCCGGCACGAGGCTGAGGGCCCAGCAGCTTCCCAGTAAATGGTGAGCAGGCTAACCCACAGCACCTGGATAGCTGCTGAGAAGGGAACTTCAATCAGCAGCAATGGCTGGAACCAGACCTCATTATATGTGACCTCAGTTTGCATGTCTCATGTATTTCTTTCTCACTCATTATTCATAAATATTTATCAAATTCTGGGGCAGCCAAGTTGGTACATGACACAGATCTCACTTCAAGAGAGAACGCTTCAAGGAACGGGGGTATCCCACAGCCTGCAGATGCCACACTCTCAGGTCTGCTGAGGTGGCACTGTCTCTGCGCTGTCCCTGGCCAGTGGCAGGGCCGGGGCACCTCTGCCCAGCACGGGCCTCAGCTAGTGGGTAATCTCTGCTCGGAGACCGCAGGGGTGGCTGAGATTTTCAGAGCTGCCCCGAGGTCTGAGCCCCTTCCTCCCTCCCCATTCTGCTCCCTGTCTCCCTCCCCAGGTGTCAGGCTGCCTTGTCTGAAGCCCCCACTGCCCACCTACTCTCCCTCCCTTTGTGCTTCGTGGGCACTCCCTAGGGTGCCTCTAGCCTCCAGTTCTGCCCGGGCGTCTGTTTTCGGGAGGACCTGAACTGACACCAACACCCTGTGCAAGGCGCGGGGATTCAGCAATGAAATCAACCTGTTCCCATCAGCCTTTATTGATCCACAAAACCAGAATGAGGGGTGGGTCTTCAAAATGCCACAACAGCCTGACCAGGTGGTAGCGCAGTGGATAGAGTGCTGGACTGGGATGCGGAGGACCCAGGTTCGAGACTCCGAGGTCGCCAGCTTGAGCGCGGGCTCATCTGGTTTGAGCAAAGCTCACCAGCTTGGACCCAAGGTCTCTGGCTCGAGCAAGGAGTTACTCGGTCTGCTGAAGGCCCGCGGTCAAGGCACATATGAGAAAGCAATCAATGAACAACTAAGGTGTCGCATCGAAAAACTAATGATTGATGTTTCTCATCTCTCTCCATTCCTATCTGTCTGTCCCTATCTATCCCTCTCTCTGATTCTCTCTCTTTCTTTGTTAAAAAAAAAAAAAAAAAAAGCCACGGCAGCTGATCCTTACACAACCTCAAACTCCACGAGGCTCCAGGGGGTGTATAATGACCACAAGTATGTTGCCCCGTCCACCCTTCACTACTCTAGTTCCCATTTCATAGATGAAGAACCAGACTCAGCAAGGTCAGTCACTGCCCAAGTTCACAGGTAAGTAAGAGAGCAGGTGGTGAGTTAAGATCCTAACTACAGGTGTGTCTTCCGCCAAAGCCTATGGGGCCACTTCACTGACTGTCCTCTTCGTTCCCAACAAGGAGCACTGTAGCCATTGAGGTTCTCTAGCTAGCTTCAGCAAGAGGGAGTTGAGGATTTGGAGGTAGTTACTGGAGTGAGCCAGGCTTAGAGCCACAAGAAACCGGGCACTGCTCTGGAATGAACTAATGTCTGCACGCAGCGGACAGAGGAAGGTTGTGAGCTAGGAAGTCCCTGAGTGTCTCTGGTGGAAGGCAGGTACCTGGATGCACCTTCTCCTTGAAATGATGCTGAATGGGAAACAACCAATGTCCACTCCAAGTACCAAAAATGGAGCCCCACTAGGAATCCAACATGACACCCACAGTCCTGTCCCCAAGGCAGGCCCAGTGGGGGCTTTGTGTTCCAACACCTAGGATGGCACCTTGTCCTTAGTGTAAGTACTCAGTAAACGTTGGATGGATGGGTGGGTGGATAGAAAGGCAGAAGGAAAAATGGATGTCTGATGCCTAAGTCCCTTTTGAAATGAGAGGGAGGCATTAATAATTGGTTAATGACATGGATGAGGCTAGGGAGATAATAAACAAGCCCCCCGAGGCGAGGAAGAGACACTAGTAATTAGAACAGAAAGTGACACAGGCTGTGACAGAGGGACCCTCAGGAGTCACTGATGGCACCCCCAGGAGAGAGGACGCTCAAGTGGATCTCAGAGAAGATCGGGAAGGTGAGCTCAGTGCGGAGGCGTGAGCAGGCTGACTCTGGCCAGCGTTCTGCTGTGCGGCTGCGCTAGCTTCACGTCGCCGCTGTGACAAATGACCACATCGTGGTGGTTTAACGCCACACGTGCATTCTCATTCTGGAGGTCAGAAACTCTAACTGGGTCTCATGGAGCTAAAATTGGTGTCCCCAGGGTTGTGTTCCTCCAGGAACCTCTAGACAAGAATCCATTTTGTTGCCTTTTCCAGCTTCTAGAAGCTTCTGAATTCTTTGGCTCATGGCCCAAAGTTCCATGTTCAAAGTCAGCAGTGTAGGATCTTCAGCTTTCTCTCTGACTCTCACTTCTTGCTTCTTTCTTCATATCTCTGTTCTTGTGTTCCCATTGTCTCTTCCAAGGACCCTGGTGCTCACACTGGGCCCTCCCAAATAACCCAGAACAGGCACGGCTTGGGATCACCACTTGATTCCTGCTTTTCCGCCTCGGATCTGAGCCATCACAGCTCCCAGGAAGCCCCTCCTAGCCTCCCTAGTGACAGCCTTCTATTGTGACAGTTGTCGTTGACGTTTACTTATGACTGACCGATGCAGGTTTCTGTCTCCCAGACTGGTCTGCAGTCCCCAAGAGGGCAAGGCCTGCCCCACACCCCGTTCACCTGTCTCTGCATCCCGCTCCTCAACAGGAACTAGACAAGGATGCACAGAGTGAACGCATGATGTTACTTTCAGTCTTCTGTGAGAAACTGTAAGGCCCAAGGTAAAATAACTGGATCAATATAAGGGCAAAATCCAGAAACCCAGCAGTCCCACCTGGAGGGTAGGAGACCGTGGGGAGGAGGCAGGGCCCAGCCCTCTGTCGGGAACCTGATCCTCCCAGAGCCCAGGGGCGGCCACCAGGTGGCTGTGGTTCCCAGTGTGGTATCTCAGAACTCATCTGCATACAAGCTTCCTCTCCTTATCAACATGCAGCCGGCAGAGGTGCAACTGAAACTCCTGCTGGACCTGTTCCAGCAACAGAGGTTGGAGAGAAGACAGCCAGAACAGGGCTGGTCACTCCTGGGAAAGCAGATGACTAAAGGAAACTGTCCTCCTCCCAGAGGGGCAGGAAAGGTCACGGCTGACAGGGTCAGACCCCTCTGTGCTCTGGGAAGAACAATTTGGCAGCAGTCAACAAATAGTTATGGAGGTCCTACTATGTACCAAGCACCCTGTTAGGGGCTGGAAACCCAGGAGAGAACTCACTGAGCTTGTTGAACTGCCAGCTAAGAAGTAGCAGAGGCCTGTCAACCAAGTGTACAAGTAAATTAATAAGTTAGTTGTGACAGGGTAAGAGGGAGAGGTACAGGGTGATAGGAGAGCAGACGATGGGAATCTCTGGCCTGGTCTTAAGGAATCAGGAGAGGCTTCCAAGAGGAAGTGACATTTAAGTCAGCACTTAATAGACAGCATTCCCAACCTCATTCTCTTTTACTTACTCCCTCCAGCCAGCCTGCGAGAGTTAAATACTCACCTTCTCAGCCTCCACTGCAGCTGGGGTTACCATGGGACAACTGTGACTAATGAGATGCAAGCTGAAGTCTGTTGGCTCCACTGCCTTACTTCTTCCTGCCTTAAATGGGAATGGGATGTCTAGAGCTGAGGCAGCCATTCTGTGACCCAGAGGAAAGGCCGAGATCATCTCAGAGATACCAGCCCTGAGTCAAGACACCAGCCCTGAGTCACAGAACAAATACCCAGAAACCAGCTCCCTCCAGACTCCTTGTATGTGATTAAAATATGCCTGTTTTTGTTTAAAGCATTATAACTTGCAGTCAAAGGTATTCATAACTGAAACAGGTCTCAAAGATGAGTAAGTGTTAACCAAGTAAAGAGCAGCAGGAGAAGCATTCGAGCAGAAGCAGCAGCAAGGGCTAAGGCCCTGGGGTGGAAAAGTCCATTGGAAGAATCTCAGTATGTGGCTGAAGCTTAGACAAGGAGGAGGAGGGTGAGCGGGCATGATCCTGGAGGAGCAGACATACCTTAGAGCAGCGGTTCTCAACCTGTGGGTCGCGACCCCGATGGCTTTAGGCGACCCCTGTGTTTTGGTCGTTCGACCCCCACCGGGGTCGCGACCCACAGGTTGAGAACCGCTGCCTTAGAGAATATGGTGAGTGTCTGGATGTTGTCAAGGACCACTATAGAGATGCAAGAAGCAACAGGAGATCACATTTGCTTTCTAGAAACTCTCTCTCCAACAGGTTATGGAGAATAGATTAGAAGGGATGAAGAGAGGGACTAGAGAGACCAACAGAACTTTCACTGTAGCTGTCAAGAACTACAGGTCCATCTGGCTCACGGTAGTGGGAGAGGGGGTGGAAAGGGACAGAGTGAGGCTTCAAACTGGTGGTTTACAACCCGGCGCCATTATGCCCTGTGCCTGACAGCGTCTGGTGGCATTTTGGTTGTCAGACTTCGGGGGAAGGGTTGCTGCTACTGCCATTCTCACAGGTAAAGGCCAAAGAAGCTGCTAAACGCCCTACTGTGCACAGGACGCCCCACCACAACGATCAGGCAAAAAATGTCCATTTGTTGAGGTTGAAGATCCCTGTTTATACACGTTTATACTGAAGAAGAAAACTGGATGTGAGTTGGAAAGGTGGGAGGCTGGAGAGAAAAGAAGCGGGCCAGGACCACGAGGGATGCTTCAGTCCCAGGAAGAACTCAGCCAGAGCTGAGACCGCAGACTGAGGTAACGGGGCTCTGTCGCCTTCTTGAAGGCTGAGCATCGGAGATCCAGCCACGAGGCACCCACCCCCGGGCTGACAGAGGCTGCACCAGAACTGGATAGGTGCTAGGTCACACTAGAGTGTCTGCCCAGCCCCCTGTCCTCAGAGAGGGGCCCCACCCCTGGCCAAAGCTGACAAGAAGAGTGGACACCTGACTCAAAATGTGGCACTCACCCGCTTTCCTCTGTTATGGTCCCCAACTTTGCTTTGGGGAAATTCCAGTCTGGTGAGGCTGCCATGAAAGTGGCCCACACTCAGCCCAGAGATGTTCTGCTCTCCAAGGAACCTGAATTTAGAACACTTTAAACAACATGGGAAATGCTGACGCGTCACCCAGGGGAGGTGCCCCGAGGGACCCGTCCTCGGTGTCTACTCTCTGAAGCCCCAGGACTCCCCTTTCCCAACTTGTCATCAGTTGGAGTTGGAGGCTACTAAAAGGCCTTCTGATGAATCCTTTCCTGCTGGTGTTTTCATTTCCTCTGACTGCTGTAACAAAGGACCACAAACTTAGTGACTTCAAGTAACACAAACTGACAATCTTGCAGTTCTGGAGGCTGGCAATCCAGCTAGTCTCTCGGAGTAAGGCAGGGGTCTCAAAGTCGCGGCCCGCCGAACAATTTTGTGCGGCCCGCAGACTAATCCACAAAGTTCAAAATATTTTGGATAAAATTAAGTAAGCCTAAGGGCCTACTTGTATTTTTCATTTCTCTAGCATCCTAGCTAGATATTAGCTTAGTTAACAGCAGTTGTGATGCGAACTACAGTTTCTGGTCGTTTTGTGACACTGAGTAAACTGCATGTACGATTGTGCTTGTTGTACTGATTTTTTTTTGTTTTCAACTGCAGTGAGAAAAGTGTTGCGTAACAGTTGCCTTTTGTAGACCTAGTGCGGCCCGCCGAACGGCTGTGATCTTGCTCTGCGGCCCACATGCTGAGTTGAGTTTGAGACCCCTGGAGTAAAGTCACACATCTGTGGGCTGCGCTCTTTCTGAAAGCAGTTGGGAGAATCTATTTCCTTGCCCTCTCCAGCATCTGAGGGCCACCCACATCCTTGGCTTGTGACCTCATCGCTCCAACCTCGGCTTCCGCCATCACACTTCCTACTGCAGTAGATTCTGACCGTCCTACCTCCTTTGTAACTACATGGGGCCTGCCCATCTGGATAATCCAGGCTAATCTCCCATCTCAAGATCCTTAGTCACCTCTGCAAAGTCCCTTTCACCACGTAAGACACCATATGCACAGGTTCTGGGGACAGGGCATGGACATCCATTGCTCAGCATACTACAAGGCTGTTTCTATTGCTTGCAACCAAAGAATTCTGACTGATACAGCAAAAGTCACAAACCGAAGGTCTAAAGATGTTGCATTTTATGTTGAATTTGAATTAGAAGGCCTTAGGAATGGCATAAACCCCACAGTTCACTGGAGCCCTGGAAGTTTCTTTTGCTTTTAGTTATTTATGTTACCTGCCCACCTGCAGTTCCTAAGGGAACTGCGCTTGCTATCCCAGTAGTAGGTTTATGGCAAGGTGTTTCAAAGACTCACCCCATATTACTACCCAAATACTTTAACACTTGGCAGGTGAATACAGTGTGACCAGTGTCTCTCTTGGCAACTCCAGCCAAAGACAAAAGGATGCATCTAGATAGAGTCTACATAGGACCGACGGACGGACGGACGGATGGATGGACGAACAAATAGTGGGAGGGAGGAACAAAGGGAGGAAGAAGTGGATGGAGGTGTTATCAGTTTACTAGGATGAGGCTTCAGAAGCAGGAAAAATACGGGGGGAAAAATAGGATGTGTTTATGGCATACACAAGATTAAAAGATGGAAACTTTGCTATTTTGTTTTGTGTTTGAAATAGAAATTTTCTTGAAAATAAACCTCCGGCGTTTGGTTTTGTTTCTGCAAAACAAACAACAGGCCTCTGCTTACAACCTCATTACAGAAGGAGCCCACGCCACCCACCCTCAGCCTCCAGTCCATTTGGAAGATCCGGACCAGTGAACCAAGAATCCAGAAAGGACACTGGGAGTGGGAAGAGGACAGAATCAAATGCTCTCAAGTAGCTATAAAAACCTCGAGGTTCAGGGGGAGGGGGTGTAATCATCCTGTAATTGACTGTTTACTAATGGAATCTATTAATTTATAGCCACAAAAGAATCAGCTAATTTGTGGTTAATGGTGTTTAAAAGATAAACAACACAGATGAACTCCATGGAGCACAACCCCAGTTCCCCGGCATCTGTCTGCACAGACGGCACTCAGTGTGGGAGAGCGAGGACGGTGGTGGTTGGGGGTCAGCAGGGAGCAAAGAGCTTTGGGACAGAGCGGGGAGCCCCAACCTCCAGAGGAGCCATACTCACCCTCTGCAGTTTCCTTCCAAATTGCTCATCCTCCCCTCCAGGACACAGCATCATCCCTGCGTCTGCCCCAGGGTCTCCACCCCACAGCAGCCCCACCAGCCACATCAGCCCCCGCCTGGACCTTTTTGCTCTCACTGTGCCCAACTAACTACCTTTCCTTCCTTTCCTGGGAAAATTAACACAGATTATTAATAGCCAACTGAACCAACATCCACTTGCACCAGAGGGCATACTAAATGTTTCACATACGTTATCTATCTCAAGGATTCCTCGAAATCCCCTACAGAATTGGTCTCAGTCTCAGCCCCATTACCCAGCTAAGAAAACTGAAGCCTAGAAAAGTGAGTCGACTTGCCCAGTATCACTGCGTACGCATGGTGGGTCTGGCGCTGGAGTCCAAGTCTGCCTGATCCCAGAATCCAAGCTCGGCACCAGCATCTCCCAAACCTTGCTCAGTCTCATACCTGTATGTTTGCCATTTCTGCAAACCAACTGTATTTATTATCTTTCTTTAACTGACTCCTCCCCCTTTCTTTTATTCTTTTTAATTTTAGCTTCATCCCCAGCCATATTACATGAGTCTGATAAGTTAAGAATGCATTTGTTTGTAAGACAAATTTGGGATAAATAACTGACTACTAAATTACACAGTTGCCTGTGTCCCACCTTATAATCTTGTAAACCACCTGTGGTACAAGAACTATACAAATTCTAACCCTGTATCCTGAAAAACCATAATCAATGGCTGTGTGTGCAGTTACCATGGCCGGCATCCTGCGAACAGGATCGCATCTTACCCTCCATCAGCCCTTCCTGATACAGCCCGCCCTTTGAAATGCCCTGGGAGCTCCCTCAACTCCTCCTCCGGCTCATGGACATCCTTCCCCTTGTGGACAGAAAATCATGTCATTAGCAAACCACAAAACGACAGGATGAAAATAAAGATATAGGATTTGTTTTCTCGGGTAGATTATAAGATCCTTGAGGATTTAAAAAAAAAAAAAAATCCTCTATCTTGAAGGCCCTGCTCTGTGGGAAACTGATGGAAGCACACAGGAGGTGCCCAGTAAAGCTGGGGACATGGCTGACGGGGACACAGCGTGGTGAGGCGGGACGACGTCACTGTCCTTGTGGCGGTTTGGGCCAGCCTGAATCTGTGTTCCTTCTTTTGCCACCAGTGCTCAGAATTCACCAGGAAACGCCCCCTCCCTTCTCCCAGCTCAGCGCTCTACCATAGGCCTGTGATCCCCACCTGGCCATAGGCGCGGACATCCCCCAAGCCATTGAGATTGGTTCCGAAATGGTTCCGTGCCCCAAACTTGGCCAGGGAGTGAGGCCCAGGACTTTTGTTCAAGTTTCTGGGAAAGGAGAAGCTCCGTCCTGCTGGGCCGGACTACCGGAGGACAAGAGCCTGGAGATGCGGGTGGTCCTCTTGGTCCCACAAGGAGCCTGAGAGTTAAGACCTCTGTGGAAGAAGCAGGCACATGGAGAGAGGGCCAGGCTTGGTGACAGTGTTTGAGAATCTGGACCAAGACATTCCTGAAATAGGATCCATCCTCAGATTTTCAGCCAATACACTTACTTCTGGCATAGCCTTTTTGAATTGGGTTTTCTGTTACTTGCAACCCAAACACCCTAGAGCAGTGTTTTTCAACCACAGGTTGGCGGACTGGTGTCAAGCCTACCAGAAATGTTGTGGTCTGTGTGGACCAGCACTAAATTTCTGGCGGACTGGCAGTTGAAAAACACTGCCCTAGAGGAACCCTTGACTAGGAGTCAGGAAACCAGACTCTGACTGTATCGCATGTGACTTGGTGAGTCACTGCATCTTGTGTGACCCTGCCTCCAAGGCACCTTCCACTCTCTCCTCCCCCACTACTTCCTGTCCTGGTGCAGTCCCATCGCCCCGACATTTCATCCTATGTCCACGGCCTTAGTTGCTAGCCAGTGTCTCGCTCACTGCCGTGTCCCCAGTGCTCAGAACAGACCTGGCACACAGGAGGTCCTTGGTAATTATTTATTGCCTGGTCCTGACTCAGTTTCTCCAACTGTGAGATGGGAGGAGGTACTACACTTTCTCTAAGGAGACTTCTGCTGGGCTGGGCTTTGCTTCCATCCTCGCTCCCCAGACGTCTGGGACACGGCAAGAGGTTTCGCCCCAAGGCGCTAGCATTGCTCCAGCAAACCACCTCTTACAGGGAAGGAGTATCTTTGTCCTCTGCCCGCACAATCTCATTCACTATGAAGGCCCTCTTGATGTCTCACCTAACCTTTCATGCTGCAACTTAAATCTTTTCTCAGGCCTGGAGTTCAACAGGCATTCCAGGCCAATAAGAGCAGAGAAGAACTGGTTTAGAGTGAATGAAATCCCGCGAGAAAACAAAAGCTCCAAGATGCCCGCGTTTCCTTCCACCTCAAAGAAATCCTTGTTTTCCTCCCAGGACTAGTTTCTGACTTTGCAGAAAGTCCCTTTCTTGTCTATACCTAGGAACAAAGCTCTCCTGGAGATGTGGGTGCAAAAGATGAGGATAATATAAATAAACTATCTGTTTGATCGTCCCTATTGTCAAAACAATGGCTGAGCCAAAATACCTATGCTCTGAGTCATCCCAACTGACACCCTCCAGAGGGAGGAGGCAGGAGGCAGAGGAAGAGCCAGCATTTCTCAGCCCATTTTCCAGATGAGCTCAGAGGAAGCCGGGCAGTTCTGCAGTGAACATGCCACAGTAAACAATGAGCGAAACCACCTCCTTTCTAGGAGCAGGTATAGTCTCCTCTGATTTAAAGGAAGGCGCCCACACTGCCCAGGATGCCAGGTTAGCCTTCATTCATTCACTCACTCACTGGCTCACTCAGAGGATAGAAGGCCTGAACTGGGCACTCACCTGCGTCCCAGCTCACGGCTCCTTTCCCCACCCGCGGCCCTCTCAGGGAGGAAGTGCAGGAGTCATCTGTCCCTTGAGTGGATCTGGGAGGTTTAATGAGTTAAATGCTGGAAGTATTTTTCCTAGTTTGTTCTTTGTCTTTGAGTTTTATTTGTGGTGTTTCTCGATGTCCTGGAATTTTTAATGTTTATATGGTCGAATCTTTTTGTTTTTCTCTGGGGTGTCTGGCCTTATGTGCCTAAAAAGGACTTCACGAGGGAGTGATTTTTAGGGCCCTATATAAATAAGGTCATAGGTCATGATCAGGTAGAGGTGAAAGGGGAGGATCCTGGTCATCCTTCGCTTTACAAATGAGGAAATTGAGGGTCTACCGTGAGTAAACTGCAGGGCCCAGAGTCAGGGTCCTGACTCTGTCCAGTACTCTCTGAGACATAATTAAGAATAATAAAAAATTTAAAAAGACAGAGGGCTCCTGACCCCCCCAGAGGGCACTGCCAAGTGATGGTCACGCCCCCCCCCCAAGGCTGAAAGGCCATTCTGCTCACCGTACACATATGATGTCATCTAGTTCGCTCTGGCTATCTGCCCAACAAGCCCCTGAAGTCAGCCCCCCAAAGGCCTTTCCAGGTTCATGAACGCAGACACCGAAAAGGAAAAGACAAAATGCTTCAACAGAAACATAAAAGATCCCTGGACATCCAAAACCACAGCTGATTAGAAGACACAAAACAACTAGGAAAATAGTTCCAACATAGATGACAAATGTACTATGACTCTTAAAATATAGAAATATAAGAAATAAAATAAAATAAGCTCTCCCAGAGCAATAAAGAAAAATGAGACAAATCGCAAAGAGGAAATGCAAACGGGCGATCAACTTATGAAAACTGTGTACATTCACTAGTAATTAAAGCCACTGAAAGAATACTACCGTGAGATAACTTTTCATGCCTTTCAGAGTCGCAAGATTACAGCAAGAATGAAAATGCCCTGTTAGCAAGACTGGGAGAAACGGCAACTCACAGACTATTGGAGAGGCTCGGTTTTTCTGAATTTTATAATACACATTGAACTCCTTAAAAATGTGTAATTTTTGTTCTAGTATTTTCACTTCTAAGGAATTATTTTGAAACTATGTATAAGGAAGGAAATTTATTCTCATGCCATTTACATGGGAAAAGTTGGCGGCAACCTACACTCAGCATTAAGGAATAGGTGAACTCTACTCCAGTGCAGACTTACAGTGGAACAGGATGGAGCCATGGAAAAGAACGATGCTTCATAAGAGATAACAGTGCACAGTCAAATTTAAAAATCAGGGTACAGCCTGACTAGGTGGTGGCGCAGTGGATAGAGCGTCAGACTGGGATGCAGAGGACCCAGGTTCAAGACCCCGAGGTCACCAGCTTGAGCGCAGGCTCATCTCGTTTGAGCAAAAAGCTCACCAGCTTGGACCCAAGGTCACTGGCTCAAGCAAGGGGTTACTCGGTCTGCTGTAGCCCCCCAGTCAAGGCACATATGAGAAAGCAATCAATGGACAACTAAGGTGTCGCAATGCGCAATGAAAAACTAATGATTGATGCTTCTCATCTCTCTGTTCCTGTCTGTCTGTCCTGTCTATCCCTCTCTCTGGCTCACTCTCTGTCTCTGTAAAAAATAAATTAAAAATAAAAATTAAAAAAAAAAAATCAGGGTACAAAACAACACATCTGTATATATCACTCAAATTCTAAAAACACAAACACACACCCATCAATACATGTACACAGAAAAAAATCCTAAAAAAATATATGCACCAAATGGTAAAGAGCGGTTTTCTCCAGGAGAAAGAATTATTTGTGTTTGTTTTTCTGTGTTTTGATTGATCTATGCCAGGGCCTCTGACACTCATACTGCTGCTGGAAATGTTACTTGTCATAAACTTTCTAGACTACTGTGATGGTACTTATCAAAAGTCTTAGTAGAGGTGACCCATTGCACCAGTAATTTTACTTCTAGGAATTTACCCTAAGGAAATAATCAGAGAAGTGTGCAAAGATTTATGTACAAGGATGTCCACTGTAGAGTTACTTACAACAGCAAAAAGTTGGACTCAGCCTAAATACTCAACAATGGAGAATTGTTTCAGTAAGCATAGGCCTGCGTTCCTAGTAAAGGGCTATACAATCAGTTAAAGGGATGTTGAATATCAAATGAGGTAATAAAACATTCTTGATATATAAAGTGGAAAAAAACCACTTAAAAATGGCAGGGAATGTTTGGCCTGACCTGTGGTGGCACAGTGGGTAAAGCGTCGACCTGGAAATGCTGAGGTCGCCGGTTCGAAACCCTGGGTTTGCCTGGTCAAGGCACATATGGGAATTGATGCTTCCAGCTCCTCCCCCCTTCTCTCTCTCTCTGTTTCTCTCTCTCCCTCTCTCTCTCTCTCTCTCTCTCCTCTCTAAAAATGAATAAATAAAATTTAAAAAAATGGCAGGGAATGTTTGATAGCAATATTATAAAATACTATATACACGACAAAGTATAAACACATATACAAAAGAAAGCTAAAAGATAGAATGTTTGCAGTGATAATCATTGCGTGATAGGATTCTGGGCTCAACTTTTTTTTCCTTTGTATTTTCTTACATTTTACAATTCCAGTACAATAAACCTGTTACTCTCACAATCATATTTTTATTAAAGGGGAAAAAAATGTCCCAGGAATATTCGCGCTAAAACAAACTAGTCATTCATGTCTGTAAATTCCAATTTCCCAGCCAGCCTACTTGGTGTTGACAATCACATAGCTACTTAGGGACTCAAAGGCCAGGTTCATGATTAAAATATGTCCCTTTAGACATCCTCTCCAGTGCCACTTAGAACAGGTCCTGCTCTTAAAGCCATACCCAGTCAGTCCACACATCTTTCGAGGGCTGAGAAGAAAAGTGACCTGTTTTTAATCTTCGGGGACAGACTCCAGTCGAATACAGCTGGCACTGGCCATGGCTGACACTTGCTCAATCATCTTGCTGTTGTGTAATGATGAAGAATTCGTCCTATTCTCAGAAACCCATTGTCAGGACAGGACAGAGGTTTCCAAATATGTGTTCTGGAGCTCATCCCTTTTTCCTCTGGGGTCAAGCAACCCATGTGCTCAGGATAATTAAAGTCACAGAAAGCCTGCAACTGCTTCCCTATTGTCTGTACTTAATGTCCCAAAGGATCCTGACTCAGATAACTAGATTCAGGCCCTGGCTGGGTAGCTCAGTTGGTTAGAGCATTGCCCTGATACACCAAGGTTGCAGGTTCGATGCCCAATCAGGGCACATACAAGAATCAACCAGTGAATGCATACATAAGTGGAACACAAATCGATGTTTCTTGCTCTCTCACTCACTCCTTCTCTATATAAAATCAATCAATAAAAAGCATTAAAATCTAACTGAACTTCACTGCTGATGAGGACCACAGTGGGGAAGGCTGCATGTGGAGAAGCTCCAAAATGAGGGAGTACTTGACTTGCCCAAGATCATTCTTGACCAAGGTAGAGTGGAGCAAAGCCGGAAGAGCGGGGGCCGGGTCAGGAACAGTGGGCAACTGGGGCATCTTCTAGAAGGAAAGAGCTCTCCTTGGCAGCTGCCTTAAACACTGGCCTTGGAGGAGACTCTGGGCTCACCAATGGGTGTTTAGAGCCCGATCAGGCCAGCTCCTGGGAGTGTAAACTCCCTTCTCTCCCTTCCTTCTCCTACAACTATCTACAGAGCACGCAGTCCATGTCAAGCCTCTGCTCAGCGTTGCATTTACAATGGTCCGCAAACCCAGGCATACACAGCCAGACCCCTGCTCGCAGGGCACACACCGTCTAGCATCCCCATCCCACTGAGACAACCACAGATGTCTCTAGACATTGCCAAATGTCCCCCGAGGGTAGAGAACAAAACTGCCCCTGGCCAAGTGGCCACGTCAGGAACAGCACAGGCCTAGTAGGAAGGGGAAGCAATGCAATCAATGCGATGAGCACCAGTGACGCCCTGGGGCAAGTGCTAGGATGGGGGACATGCGGGCAGGATGACATCAGGAGGAACAGCTAACCGTGGCTGGCCCAGGCAGGCTTCTCAGAGGAGCGGGGTCTCAGCCACGACCCTTCTAAAGTGGGACATCCCATACACAGACTTCTGGGCTGAGAGCCCCAGTTTCCCTGCTTGTGAGCTAGGTCAGCAGTGTCCACCCTACCTACACAGCACCTAAGCACGGGGGCCGGGCGCTTCGAGCCACTGTTGCGTATTAGCTGTGTGACCTTGGGAAAATTACTGAAGCTCTCTGAGGCTGTCACCTCATCTGTGGTGCCAAGTAAACAACGGTAACTAACATGGAGAGCAGTCGTAGAATTAAAAGAAGAAAAGTAGCCTGGACCTGTGGTGACGCAGTGGATAAAGCGTCGACCTGGAAATGCTGAGGTCACCGGTTCGAAACCCTGGGCTTGCCTGGTCAAGGCACATATGGGAGTTGATGCTTCCTGCTCCTCCCCCATTCTCTCTCTCTCTCCTCTGTCTCTCTCTCTCTCTCTCTCCCTCTCTCTCTCCTCTCTAAAAATGAATAAAATAAAAAAAAGAAAAGTAGCCTGACCAGGCGGTGGCGCAGTGGATAGAGCGTCGGACTGGGATGCAAAGGACCCAGGTTTGAGGCCCCGAGGTCACCAGCTTGAGCGCGGGCTCATCTAGTTTGAGCAAAAGCTCACCAGCTTGGACCCAAGGTCGCTGGCTCGAGCAAGGGGTTACTCGATCTGCTGAAGGCCTGCGGTCAAGGCACATATGAGAAAGCAATCAATGAACAACTAAGGTGTTGCAACGCGCAATGAAAAACTAATAATTGATGCTTCTCATCTCTCTCCGTTCCTGTCTGTCTGTCCCTGTCTATCCCTCTCTCTGACTCACTCTCTGTCTCTGTAAAAAATAAATTAAAAAAAAAATAGAGGGCTGCGATTAATGACCTTTGAAAAAAAATTAAATAAATAAATAAATAAATAAATAAATAAATAAAAGAAGAAAAGTATACCTGTGGCTCCTCAGAATGCCAGGCGCATGATGTAACAAATGCTCAACCAGCAGTTGTTCTTATTGTACTGTATTATTTCAACCAACTTCTACGCAGCTTGTTAATTCGGACTACAGTCCCTTATTGACCGCTTACTCTATGCCAACACTATTTTAGGCACTTGGGGTTCCTAAACAGATCGGCTTCCCCAAAATGGAAGCTGACTTTGCTGGATTGGATCAGAAAACACACAGGCAAAGAGAGAATTCTATCAAATAATTTCAAAGAAAATAAAACAGTCATGAAAGAGAAAGTGGCAGGACAGGGAGTGGTCAGGGGCCTCTCGGAAGAGGTGACCTCTGACCTGAGGATGGGAAGGCCTGCTTTGCAAAGAAAGATGTGGGGAAGATTTCCCAGAAAGAGCCAGCGAAGGCACAAGCCTCGTGTGCATCAGACAGGGCTCGGAGGGCCGGCGTGGCTGCAGCAGGCGGGGGAGGGGAAGGAATGAAGTCAGCGAGGTGGACGGGGCCAGCTCAGGCAGGGCCCGGCCATCTGATTGCGGACAGCTGACACGTACTGAGTGAGCACTGCATGCCGGGCTTAAACACATTCACTCATTCTGTCCCCAGGACAACCCTGCTAGGAAGGTACTACCATTGTCCCTGCTTTACAGATGAAGGGACTGAGGCCTCGGGAGGTTAAATGTCTTGGTCAGGGTCACTCGTCAGTACAGGTTGGAAGGAAATGAGACTGACTGCAAGCAATCCAGCTCCAGGGACTGGATTCTATTGTTAAAATAGAGCAGAGCAACAGGAAGCCACTGGAAGGTTCTTCTGCCCCTAGTGTCTCCCCAACGTAGGCCAAGCCTTTGATTAGCAGGCGTGTAAGCTGGTGGTGGACGAGGCTGGCATACCTCACCTCTCATCGCCTCAGAACCTGAGCCGGCCACAGGTCAGGGTCACACCCAGGTACTGCACAGTGACACACCTTCAAAGCTGATGGAGCAAAGATAAAAAGAAAAAAAAAATTATGTCTGCAATTGGACTTGGGAGCCCAGGGTCCTCAGATTCCCTGTTCAAAGGGGCAAACGTGTTGGAGTCAATGAGTTGGGTTTAAACCCAGAGGCTCCTGTCTCCGGAACCAGAAAAATCAGGGCAGAGAGAAGCAGTTAGAGTCCTGAGTCCCAGTCCAGACCTGGGCCTGCAGCTACACATCCAGCAGAAAAGGTATCAGCAACAGTGGCTTTGGTTGACCTGATACCCCACTTGGCAAAGGAAAAGGGAGAAGCCCAGTGTGTTCTCTGCCTTCACTGCTGTTCTGCTCAGACAAAACTGAAGTCCAGGGGGAACACGTAACAAAGGGGAAGATCTCACTCCTGTCAGAGCCAGCCTGGGTGGACTCAGGAAGAGTGGAAGTGTAACTGGCCAGGGAAAGTGGCAGATCAAAGGCCGCAGTGAACAGCTATACATGGAGGTGCAGGGACTGGCTATACTTCCCTGAGCACATCTCTAGATCTCAGTTTCCCCACCTGCGGAAAGGGGTAATAATACAGTTGCTTAACACATGCCAGGAACTTTGCCTATATTATTCCGTTTAACTCTGACAAGCAACTCTACCAGGCAAGCTGAAAGAATTCAGTATTCAAAAATTTAGGGCTCAGCTCCAGCTTGGGTGGCTGAGGGGCCAGGTTGAGGTGGCCAGGGATTCGACTATGTCCGCCTCATCCACAGAAGACATAACCAATGGCTCGTGTGATAATGTCCTAAATGC
Organism: Saccopteryx bilineata; assembly: GCF_036850765.1. Lineage (NCBI taxonomy): Eukaryota > Metazoa > Chordata > Mammalia > Chiroptera > Emballonuridae > Saccopteryx > Saccopteryx bilineata. The sequence continues at coordinate 186,859,939 of NC_089495.1, forward strand.
TGAGCAATTCAGAAACTCCTTTATCTGCTTGAGTCAGCTGAGCATCCTATAAGGTAATAACGCAGCCTATTCAGCTAACCAAACTGTTATTCATGAATTGGCTGGCATTCCAACTGCTGGAAGTGGAATCAATGATTCCAACCACAGTATTAAGGAGAAGGCTTTCAATGCACTGAATAACCTGAATGTGAATGTTGAAAACCTAATCAAGATAAAGGTATACGTCAATCAAGTCTGTGAGAATGTCTTCTCTGGTCCCCTAAACTCCCTGTGGAGGTAGCCGGACAGAGACTGTGAACAAACGTGACAGTTACCCATGACCACCAGCACATGCTCAGCAGTTCATCACAGACCTGTTTCCAGCGTTGCTTACAGGAAATGGGAGCACCAAGGTTCAAGTTCTGAAACTACTGTTGAATCTGTCTGAAAATCCAACATGGAGTTAACATCCCTTTCCCTTTATGACGGCCATGTGGCCGAGGAATTCTTCTTTGAGTTCTTACACTATTTCAGAATGTAAATAACTGCCTCAAAACGGAAGGCCATTTACTATTCAGTCCACTTTCCCTAAAGACTCATTGTTTCTCCTGTTACATGAAGAAGAATGTGCCCAGAATATGAGAGCACTACTCGCCATGATGCAGACGTGAAGAAAAATGTAACACTCGTACTCAAATGCTAACTGGTGGATCATATTTTCCTAGTGTGACGCAGTCTGGAACTAATGCCTGTAAGCTTTCTCGTCTTCTTTACAAAGGGATATTTTTCACCTGCTGAATTTAAACAGTAAATATTAGATGTCATCATTTACACAGCTACAACTTGCCATGGCCTCCTGGTTTATTTGGGACCATTTTATTGATACCAAATTAATATAACAGGTTGTCTCTTTTTAAGTTGCTATTTGCTGAGCCGCTTCAATTATTTCCTCGACATACAGTGACAGTGACCTTTTTATGTGCAAGCTACTCTTCTGTTTGCTGGGATTGGTAGTTACTCATCTAAGGAGCGTGAGCATGTGACTGTCTCAGAATCTCCATAGGAATGACCTTGTTCTTTTAGTAGCAATGAGATCCTACGCCCTCACGTCTGCCTGCCAGCCTGGCCGCACTGCTTTTGAAAGTCTATTCCAATCACTAGAACCTATTCTAGCCAATGAAAATCGTAAACTTTTAAGAGGATTGTTATCTAGTACTCACCCACTCCCGTTCAGAGTGCCAGTATGTGAAGTCTCTGTGTATAAAATACTAGGATGGGTCAGAATGCCCACCTATAGTCAATTGGTTAAATCAATTATCTAGTCTTAAAAGAACCAAGCAGGTCTGAATGTGCTGATGTGGAAAGACTCCCATGAAATATGGATATGTCTTTTAAATGAAAACTTGTACGCTTATATATGGATAGCACACTTCCAGGATTATACCCAACTCCTGGGAGGGGGATTCCTGGTGTGAGGAAATGACTTGGCCACGTACACCCCATCTCAGCCTTGCTGCTTTCTAGCCGTGTGACCTTGGCCAGGTTAAACAACCTCTCTTAACTCCGATTTCCCTGCAAAACGGAAGTAATGCTTGTGTGGGGCTGCATCTTAACTCCGATTTCCCTGCAAAACGGAAGTAATGCTTGTGTGGGGCTGCATCTTAACTCCGATTTCCCTGCAAAACGGAAGTAATGCTTGTGTGGGGCTGTTGTGAGGATTAAGTAAGCTACCACACAGGGCATACCAACAGCAATAGTAAGTGCTCAGAAAAAGATCCCACTATCATCAGGACCCATGTAAGTTCATTTTTCAGCACTAAGCTTGGGGAGCGGGGTCTGGGGGGTGCCAGAGGTGCAGCGGTTACTTATGGACTGAATGAACGAACTAGCTAATTAATACTGTTTTCTGAATTGAACTGCTTGTTTATTCAAAAGCATGTCCAATTCCAATGCTTGGCTGGACAAACGGGATCTTCCTTATTGAGTACGTATCCTTGAAACAGCTTAAGTGTCTTGTTTGACCTACACTGAAACACAGAGTGACAGTACAGCCCATGAGCACTAGCTGTGGTAGGAATTCTCAGATGGCCTCAAGGTTCCATCCCCATGTGGTGTGAGTCCTGTGTAATCACTTCCCCTTGAGCACTGGTGGGACCTGTGAATATGATGGATGCCACCCCTGTGGTTTCGTTACGTTATGGGACAAAGCTGGAGGGATTTTGCAGATAAAATTAAGGTCCTAGCCTGACCAGGCGGGGGTGCAGTGGATAGAGAGTCGGACTGGAATGCGGAGCACCCAGGTTTGAGACCCCGAGGTTGCCAGCTTGACCGCAGGCTCATCTGGTTTGAGCAAAAGCTCACCAGCTTGGACCCAAGGTCGCTGGCTCCAGCAAGGGGCTACTCGGTCTGCTGAAGGCCTTGGTCAAGGCACATATGAGAAAGCAATCAATGAACAGCTAAGGTGTCGCAATGCGCAACGAAAAACTAATGATTGATGCTTCTCATCTCTCCGTTCCTGTCTGTCTGTCCCTGACTATCCCTCTCTCTGACTCTCTCTCTCTGTCTCTGAAAAACAAAACAAAACAAAACAAAAAAACTAAGAGCCTGGATCAGTAGACCTTGACTTCACCAAAAGGAGATTCTCCTGAGTGGGCCTGACCTAACCAGGTGAGCCTTTTAAGAGAAGGTCTAGAGATGAGAGGTTAAAGAAGCAGAGGTTCATAGCCGCTGCCACTCTGCTGTTCCGGAAGAAGCCAGACACGAGTTCTACCGCTGCAAAGAAATGAATTTTGCCAATAACTTCACGAGTTTGGAAGACGACCCTGACCCCCCAGTGAGACCCCAGGCTACCTTGATTGTAGCCTGTGAGGCTCTGAACCTACAAAACAGGGACATAATAAATAGGAGCTAATACCCGGAGGTTGACTCAAGTCACTGGGTTTGCATGAGTATTTGTGAAGCAGCCATTTGGAAATAAATGCACTACTCATGGCTACCATTTTTCAGAGCTCACTATGCCACGCATGGTGCAATGTTCTTCACAATTGGGGATAGGTCCCAGTGACATCCCGATTTTACACATAGAGACACTGCGGCCTACAGAAGTCACCCATTGCCCATGGCTGGTTGGCAGTAGTGGCAAAGTCTAAACCCAGCTGGTGTGTCCCCAGTGCTGGCTCTCAGTGACTGAGGCTTGCACTATTTTAAAATATATATGAAAACACTGGCATGAAAGTCTCGGAAAGTGTGCGTGTCTCCATGCTGGTAATCTGGGTGGTGAGATGAGAGGGGGTGTTTAGCTTCTGTGCTTTTACAACCCTTTTCTAATTTCTTTTACAGTGAGTATTATTTTTTAAAAATCAGGAAGAGAAAAACAGATAAAAGAACTTAGCATCCATGGTGACAATCTCTGAGTGGTGGGGTTGCAGGTCAATTTTTTTCTTTCTTCTTTAACTATCTCAATTCTGTACAACAATCTCAACTGTCCACAAGAAACGTGGGGCTGGGGTCCTCTGAAAACGCACAGGCCGCCGAGGACAAGGGGACGTGTTTCAGGAGGTGAAAGCAAAGAAGAAAAGTTGACAGGGCCGGGAGCCTGGCCCCAACCACTTTGTGAGGAGCGGCCAGGGCCTGGAGCTTGAGCAAAAATAGGGTCTTGTTCTAACCAAAGAGAATTTGCTGGCAAACTTGAAATGTGGCTTCAGATCTTCTGGAAGAGGTAGTGTCTCACTCTCCCAGCAACTGGGCTTTTATTAAACATTTGCAGCATCTTTTGCAAATGTCACCTGAAACTTTGCTATTTTAATTAATAGCTATTCCTGCGGGCTCCCACTGAGAGAACAAAAGCTGCTAAGTAAGAAGTCAGGCTCCGGACAACCTTTCTTCCTTTGACACCGGGAGAGGGAAGGGAAGGTGTGCTCGCCAGCCCCCAGGAGCACGCTCAGGCAGAGCGTGCGTTTTGGCTCAGCGCTAACCACTGACTAGTGGGCACACAGCGTGAACCAAGCTCTGCGCAGGCCCTTCTCATGGAGTCTCTCATCTTGTCCTCCCACATCTGCATAAGGTGAGTCCTGACATCATTCCCACTTTACAGATGGGAAAGTGGAGGCTTTAAGGAGATCAAGTAACAACAATAATAGCATATGCCATTAAACCTAAGACATTCACCTGACCTGTGGTGGTGCGATGTATAGAGCATCGACCTGAAATGCTGAGGTCGCCAGTTCAAAACCTGGGGCTTGCCTGGTCAAGGCACATATGGGAAACAACTACTACGAGCTGATGCTTCCCGTTTCTCCCCACCCCTTTCTCTCTTTCTCTCTCTCATATCTCTTAAAGAAAATCAATAAATAAAATCTTTAAAGATAAATAAATAAATAAATCTAAGACATTCTATAATTTATGGGCCACTAAGAAAAAAAGTAGAGCCAGCATCATTGTAAGATTGTACAGACTATAAGATGAAGCCTGACTCTAGAGCTGTTAAGCTATGCAGCTAGAAAACCCATGGCTGCCCTGGCCGAATACCTTGATTTGTTAGAGCATCATCCAGAAGGGTAGAGGTCACCAGTTCGATCCCCGGTCAGGGCACATACAGGAACAGATAGATAGATGTTCCTGTCTCTCTACCCCCGCCTTCCTTTCTCTCTAAAATCAATAAAGTAAACATTGAAAAAAAGAAAGATAAAAATTTCATGGCTAACTACAATCTGGTATCCTAGCTTGGATCCTAGAACAGGAAAAAAGGATATTAATGGAAAAACTGGTGAAATTCCAAAAATTCATAGAACTGTATACCTAAAAAAAGGTGGGTTTTATTGCATGTAAATTATTCCTCAATAAGCCTGACTTTAAAAAATGTCAGCCTCAAGTGAGATCCAACTTGCAACTGTGTATTATTATTCAGACCATAGAATTATTTGGGGGGTAAGTTGGAATTCATTATCATCATTTAAAAATCTGAGATTTCATCTAAAACTGTGTATATATATACTTTTCTTGAAAAATTAAAGGCTTTAGTAATACTGGGCTCCTCTTTCTCACATGGTATCAGCTGATATGAGTCAGTGCACCTGGAGATGAGTATGAGCTCTCCAGTTCGCCCCAGTCCCCACCACTCCCTATTACCTCTCTGCTTCTGAGCCTGCCTCATTCATTTAAGGACACCAGCTGGTGGCTATGTGACTTCTGTGACTCTTGCTTTAAACTCTGTATGCATGATGGCTTCAGGAAAAGAAAACCAGAACAAACAAATGCACCCCCTGGTATAGACTGCTGGGTGCCCTCCTGTTATCTGTTACCCTGTCTCCTTCCTCCTCTAACAGAAATCCTGAATCACTGAAGCCTGGAATGAGCCCAGCTAAAAGACCACATTTTGGTACCTCCTTTGCAATAAGTGTGGCCACCAATATAAACATATAAGCAGACGTCAGTGAATGTGGCACTCATGGGGGTTCTTTAAGGGGCTGACTCAGCTGGGAGGTGGACTAACTGCTGTCCCCTCCTCCTCATTCTTCCTGGCTGGAATATGAATATGATGGCATCTGGGAATCAGGGTCAAGGGACAGGGATTCTTCCCATTCCCCTGAAGTACCAGTAAGCTGATTTTTCAGTGTCATAAACCAATTTTCCTTCTTGTTTGTTTGGCTTTTCATTATTGTCTTCCTGCGTTATTGAGAGATAACTGACCTACAACACTGCATAAGCTTACGCTGTACAGCACACTGACTTGACATACATATGCATTAAGAAATGATCACCACAGCCTGACTGGTGGTGGCGCAGTGGATAGAGCACTGACCTGGGACGCTGAGGTCCCGGATTCGAAACTCCAAGGTTGCTAGCTTGAGCACAGGCTCACCAGCTGGAGAGTGGGGTCGCCAGCTTGAATGTGAGCTCATCGAAATGGTCCCAAGGTCATGGGCTTGAGCAAAGGGTCACCGGCATGGCTTGAGCCCCCCAGTCAAGGCAGATATGAGAAGCAATCAACAAACAACTAAAGTGATGCAACTACAAGTTTATGCTTCTCATCTCTCTTCTTTTCTGTCTCTCTCTCTCTCTCTCTCTCTCAAAAAAAAGAAAGAGATGATCACCACAGTGTGCCCAACATACATCACCTCATTTAGTTACAAACCATTTTTCCTTGTGATGAGGACTATTAGGATCTGCTCTGTTAGCACCTTTCAGATTCACCCCACAGCGTGTTAACTCCAGTCACCCTGCTGCACTTCACATCCCAGGACTTGTTCATCTCACAACTGGACATCTGTGCCTTCTGCCCCCTTCACACATTGTCCCCACCCCCAGCCCCTGCCCTGGTGCCTACCAATCTGATCTCTTTTGCTATGCGTTTGCTTTTTTTAGATTCCTCATTTATTTGAGATCATACAGTATTTGTCTCTCTCTAACTTATTTCATTTAGCACAATGCTCTCAAGGTCCATCCATGTTGTCGCCTTCTTGTGTTTGTTTAACCCAGTTTGAGTTTACTTTCAGTCACTTGTGACCAAGAGTCTCGATTTGGCTGACTTTCTACAACTCAGCTGGACACCGACCACCTCATAGTGAAAATGAGCCGACGTGAGTGCAGCTTTCCCTCGCTGGGCACGGCTCCCCACGTTGGAGCTGGGAGGACCCACATGTGTCCAGGAGGGTCCCTCTCATAATCCCCACAGGAATGTCAAGGACCAATTTCTGCAGCATCAAAGCAGAGACTGCAAGCAAACGGGTCAGATTTTGCTTGAGGAGACTCCTCCACGGGTAGAGCCGCGAACCTTCCAACAGCACACCTCCCTCCTAGGAGAGGTCACTGCACAGACCTGCCCCAACAGGCTGCCACTCACTTAAACATTGGGCTTTTCAGGCTCTGAATAGGGTGCCTTTATTCGAGGCTTTTTAAGGAAGACACACCCTTTTCCTTCGGGCTGTGCTCTTATTTGGATTAAGTCTCTTGGCCAGCTTTGCAGACGGAGAAGCAAAGTTCCTGTGACTTGGCCCAGCTCCACTGGAGATGGACTGGGAGGTGACAACTGCTGTGTTCGGGAACAGCCCTGAGACCACTGAGTCCCTGGTCCACACTGTCCAGGACCCGGAGCAAGTCCCGTCCTGCAGCCCCAGAGCCAAGCCTGGGCCGCAGTCTCTTCTCAGTCTGCAAAGTCACTCTTAAGTCTTTAAGTGTGAGGCCAGCATCCAAAACACGTGGGATTTCACACAACAATCTGCAGTCCTGCTCTCCCATAACGCGAAGGCCTGGTAATGTGCCCAGGTGGCAGCGCCTGGCTGGAGCTGAGCAGCAGCCACCAGCCTTCCAGGGGCAGCTGTGCCCCAGTTGCCACGTCCCCATCCCCTACCTCTCTTCCCGCCTGGCCCCAGAGGAGTATGGACCCGGGGCTCAGCCACTCTTCCCTCCCCTGTTCCTTACACACGCCAAGTTCTCTGCTACCGCCAGGGCCTTTGCACATGCTCCCCTGCCTGGACTGCTCATCCCCTGCCCCCTGCCTTCAGTGCCCAAAACACGTTTCTGCTTAAATGTCATCTCCTTAAAGCGACTCTCTGACACTGCTCTTTTCTTCTTCCCCTCCTTTCTTTTGTCGTTTGTTTTAGTCTTCTTTACCACTTCTTTCTCTCCCTCCATTTTCTCCTTCCCTCCCTCCCTTCCTTCCTATTTTTTTTCCTCAGCATCATTATCAGAGTCACTCAGTGTGAATCTTCCCATTCATGTCAGCACTAAGGAAAGACTCAACCACCCCCTTCTGCCCACCCACTTTCGTCTTTGCCAACGAATAAAACCAGCAAAATCCATTTTTATAAAGGGAAGTTCCCTTTACAAAGAAATCATCTGCTTTTGTCTGAATCACTGCCAACTTCCATAGGCACCCAGGGCCTCTGCCCTCCCCAGACCTGGGGGTCAGGACCCCAGAGGGGAGACCTCCTGGATACTTCCAACACCTGAAATGAGGTAAAGGACATTAATATCTACAGTCACCTCCATCCCTCGCCCTCTTCCACCAAACTCACAAGCCTTTCTCCCCACCACACACCTCTCTGTGCATTGTTTTCTCTCTAAAAATAGTGCACGTGGCTCCCAGTGGTTCTCTTGTCCTCCTCACCTCAGGAGACAATTAGGCCCACGGGGCTGGCATGGGCAAAGGTACCAGGATAGGGGGTGACCAGAAGTGAGCCACTGGGGAGTGGGGGGACCTCCTTTTCAATAGAGTTCTGTTTGTTCACTTTTTAAGAAAGGATGAGGGGTCACCTAGCCATCTAACCGCACACGGGAGAGCAGCGGGGGCCCCTCCTCTCGGAGCCACGTGCTCCCCGCCCCGGAGGCGCACGCCCCTTCCTGACGCTGAGGCAGGATGGACTGAGGCAGCTCTGCCCAGGCCCGACCTGTGGAGGCGCAGTGGGTCAAGAGTCGACCTGGAACCCTGAGGTTTTGTGGGTTGGAAACCCAGAGGGTTTTCTTCTTCCCCTCCTTTCTTTCACATATGGGAGTTGATGCTTCCTGCTCCTCTCCCTTTCTCTCTCTCTTTATCTAAAAATGAATAAACAAGATCTAAAAAAAAAAAAAAGGAAGAAAAGAAGTTGTGTCCATACTGGAGAGGGCTGGCCCAGTCCGTCCCACCGGGACTTCAACGTGCAGGTCTAAACTCTCCAAACGCTGCCAGGAAGCCAGCACAATGGGCTCAGCTCCCTCCACGTGTCGCAGCTTGCCCGCAACGATGGCAGACTCCAGCCCTCCTTTCCAGCTTTTCCTTTAAGGAGGGAAAGGCGAAAGCCACCCACAGCCTGACAGGCTTTCCCTCTCCCGGGCTCGGAGGCTCCTGCGCTCCGCGGACGTGGGATGGTGGTCCCGGTTGTGCACTTAACTCTCCACGGCACAATCAGGAACCCCAGAGCTGGGTCCACACTCAGCTCCCTGGCCCCGCACAGACCAGGATGACTCCTGGTGAGTCATCACCCTCCGAGGTTCAAAGAGGATGAGTCCACCAGAAATCCCACAGCACTGAACAAGACCCCTATGGCAGCCGCTGGCTGAGCGCGGGGAACGCACAGGGCCTGTCAGCAGTGCCCCGGGTCTGCGGCCTGACAGGGGGCCAGGCACGACATGTTCCTTCTTTGGATCCCCCATGGGCTACCTCAGTATAGTGTGTAGAAGAACGTCCCTTCCCAAACTTACGTCCACCTAGGACCTTACTTGGAAATAGGGTCTTTGCAGATATAATTAAGGTGAATATAGAATAAGATCATCCTCGACTTGGGGTGCTACATCAAACAAGAGTGTCCTTGTAAGAGACAGAAAAGGTCACAAAGGGGAAGGACATATGGGGACAGAGGAGACTGGAGAGAAGCAGCCTCCCGCCAGAGACTGCAGGAGAGGGACAGGCAGCGCCCCCCTCAGATTCTCCAGAAAGAACCGACACGCCCATGCCTTCATTCTGGACTTCTGACCCCCAGAACGACGAGAGCATGAATCTCTGCTCCTCTAAGCCCCCAGTTAGTGGTAACCTGGTGTGGTGGCTCAGGACACTCACACACTCAGGGAGCAAAAGCACGTCACTCTGCATTTTTCTGGGGTGCAAAATATGCTCTTTCCAGGACAGAGGAGGGTCAGGAAAGTTAAAGCCAGAAACAGTCTAGTTATACTTTGGTATCATTATCATCACCATCATCATCACCATCATCACCACCATCACCATCTTGCAAACTAGGGAACTAAAACCTGAGAGATGAAAGAACTTGCACTGGATTTCTGACTTCAGACAGCCCGACCCCCGTGCCACACGGCTATTAGCTGGGTGACACCTGGCTGGTCCCACACCAGGGTGCCCACTTGGCAGAGTTCTCGTGGAGGTGAATGAAAGGATGACGACAGAGCGCTTGGCCATCAATAAATGAGGCAGTGCTGTTGTCCTGCTTGTGCCCCATCAGCTTCCAGAGGAGGAGGGGATACCCTTTGTGTCCAACCCCAGTCACACTACCCTGTCCATCCCTGGAAATCTCATGAGTGCAGGAACCAGGAGCCATAAAACCCCTAGGAAACCAGGACATTTCCAATTCTCTAGCTCATCCATAAATATCCCAGTGCCCTCCAAACAAATCCAAGTAAGTCCCATACCTCCAAGGACAGGGCTGGCTACATCAAAACACAAACTTTAAAAAACTATTAAGGCCTGACCTGCGGTGGCGCAGTAGATAATGCGTCGACCTGGACTGCTGAGGTCGTCGGTTTGAAACCCTCAGCTTGCCCCGTCAAGGCACATCACATACTAGAAGTAACTACTGGGAATTGATACCCCACCCAATCTCTCTCTCTTCTCTCTACAACCAATAAATAAAATCTTACAAAAAAAAAAAAAAAAAAAAGAAAAGAAACTATTAAGAACTTCAAGATATTGACAACAGAGCATTAAGTCAAGTGTGGGGCCTTTTTGTGCTCGAGCCCTGGGTGACTGCCCAGGTCACACGCTCATGAGGTCATCCCGGAGCAAGGTTTCTGCGGACCTCCATGATTACCCCCGCAGACAGGCCCTTTGCTGTTGCTCCACGTGTTTGGGTAACACCTGCTTTCTCCCTGTGACCCGCCCCCCGAGGCTGGGTGAAAACAAACCACCTGGAGTGGTGAGAGCTAGCTCTCTGGCCCAGAGTCAGGCTGTGGGAGCTGGCAGGAGAGCAGAACCATTGATGAGACCGTAAAACCTCAGCAAGCCTGCCACACACCCCATTGAAAAATGTAAGTCAACACAGATCGGCCCTTTCTGCATGGGCCTTCAAGCTGCAGCCTGCCTAATCCTGTATTTAATTCGTCTGATTAACCTGATCCAACACACAGAGAGGGACAGCAGGCAAACCCCAACCCAACTCACCCTGCCCCTCACTGGGGCCACATTCAACTTCCCATGAAAACCATACGAAGAGGTCGCTAATGTTGGTTCTGCAGTTTTACCGCAACAAGGAGCATGGCTGTTAGGCAAGCAAATAGAAAGCCCGGGGGTTAGGGATCCCAATGAAAGCTCCCAGCAGCAGAGAATCAGGGAGCACTGCCATTTGTACTACTATTAGTAAGTTGCAATTTACTGAGTTCCTTCTATTTATCCAGGCTTTGGGCTAACTCGGGAGCGGGCAAACTTTTCTGTAAAGGATCATGTAGTAAGTATTTTAGGCTTTATGAGTCATGTGGTCTCTGTTGCAACTACTCAACGCAGCCATTGTGCACAGTCCCCAGCACTACAGACAATATGTAAATGAGTGGGTGTGGCTGTGCCCCGTTGCACTTTATTTAGAAAAGCAGGTGGTGGGTGAATTTGTCCCAGGAACCATGGTTTGCTGTGCCCTGAACTAAGTGATTTAGATACAGTCTGTCATTTAATCTGCCCAGCATGTGTCCCACCTCCTTGCCTCACTAACACCTCCCCCATAGACCCCAACATGCCTACTTGTTCACTGCTATAAACCCAGCATCTAGAAAAATAGATGCTCAATAGGGTTGATTAAATTAAGTATTTCATCCTCACTTGCAGATAAAAAAACTGAGATTTTAAAGAGAGGAAGAAATTTGCCTCAGGTCACAAAGCTACATAAAGACCTGGTTCTTCAGGGATTTTGCTCAGGGAATTTTTTGTTGTCAAACACAGGGATTGAAAAGGCAAATGTTTATGAAGGTCAAACAGGGAATGGGAACAAATGACCAGAGAGGTATAATAGGGAGTGGTGGAGACTGTGGCCAACTAGAGCATTGCATTCTGTCTAAAGAGGCCTTGGTCCTCAGCTCCGGCCAACTGTGGCCATGCACGGGTCCAGGACCGGCATGCCCAGACCTCTGGCCTTCCCAGAGGAGCCGGAACGCCACGCTTTCCTGTGAAATAGTTCAATTCTTAACTGTTGGCAGGCATTTGGTTTTCTTTTTTCCTAAACTTCGTGCTGGCCAAAGAAAGCATGCCATCGCCTTGTGGCCTCTGGCTTAAACCCATTAAATACTTGAAAAGTTTGTCCCTGAACCGTTCTTCCTCGGAGCACCACTGGGTCAAGCTACACAACCAGCCTTGGATTCCTGGATGTGCAGAATTAGAAACTGGCAACAAGATTGAGCCATCTGCTCCAGAACATTCTCCCTAATCTCTCAACGTGTAGAGAAATCAGAACCAAATAATGTCCTGGCCATGGAAACAAGTTTTCTCTTCCTAATTGTTAGCATTCCTCTGAGAAGGTAGCTAGGGCCCCTGAGGGTGTGGAAACCCCTAGACTTCACTGCCTTTAAATGAAGATCAGGGCCCACACCTACCTGGGGCTAACATCACAAGATACTGGGCACCTCAGAATACCTTCTCCTAGAATAGATGGTAGATATCTGTGGTTTATTTCCGCACCATGCTCTACTCCAGTAAGCATGCTTTATTTCCTCTACTCCAGTAAGTGACTCCCTCTTATCCCTCCCCCCATGTGATTTTGATTGGACTGTCAATTACATACTTCCCCATCACTAACTTTACAGAGAGAAGTGATCCAGGTCTGGTCAATCACAGTACTCCATCTCTCTGGTCATTCTGATTGGCCGACACATATGCACATGGCCCAGGCTGAACCAAGCACAGCCCTGCCCTGGGATTTTACAGGCAGACTCTCTAGTGCCTCTGCGCTAGCCATGGGCACGGTTGCCTTATACACACAAGCCTGGTTCTGTCAATGTCCGGGATGCTCCCCATACTTTGCACAGCTGTGAAAAGAAAAGCCCCTCTGTGGAAGAACAGCAAGAGGCCAGACAGATGAAAAGAGGGAAGAGTCAGAAAAAAAAGAGAGTTCTGATGACAACATGTGAATCCAAGAATCCATCATTGTGCTCCCAATTCAGTAAAACCAAACGTTATTTATTTGTTTCAGGTTTTTTTGTTGTTTTTTTGTTTTTTGTTTTGGGGTTTGTTTGTTTTTTTGTATCTTTCTGAAGCTGGAAACGGGGAGGCAGTCAGACAGACTCCCGCATGCGCCCGACCGGGATCCACCCGGCATACCCACCAGGGGGCGACACTCTGCCCATCCGGGGCGTCGCTCTGTGGCAACCAGAGCCATTCTAGCGCCTGAGGCAGAGGCCACGGAGCCATCCCCAGCGCCCGGACCATCTTTGCTCCAATGGAGCCTTGGCTGCAGGAGGGGAAGAGAGAGACAGAGAGGAAGGAGAGGGGGAGGGGTGGAGAAGCAGATGGGCACTTCTCCTGTGTGCCCTGGCCGGGAATCGAACCCGGGACTTTTGCACGCCAGGCCGACGTTCTACACTGAGCCAACCGGCCAGGGCTGTTTGTTTCAGTTTTAACTAGTTTTGACTAGGGCTTTGTCCCAGAAACCAAAACCTCTGCCTCCTACATGCCTCACTGGGGACACACAACCTAATTCTAGCCTGATCCTCTGAAGGAGTTCAAGATCAAAGAAGTCACCTCCATCCGGAGACCAGCCTCACAGGAAGAATGAGAGAGAGCCTGACCAGGCGGTGGTGCAGTGGATAGAGCATCGGACTGCAATGCAGAGGACCCGGATTCGGAACCCCGAGGTCGCCAGCTTGAGTGCGGGCTCATCTGGTTTGAGGAAAAAACCCACCAGCTTGAACCCAGGGTCGCTGGCTCCAGCAAGGGGTTACTCGGTCTGCTGAAGGCCTGCAGTCAAGGCACATGTGAGAGAGCAATCAATGAACAACTAAGGTGTTGCAACGTGCAATGAAAAACTAATGATTGATGCTTCTCATCTCTCTTCGTTCCTGTCTGTCTGTCCCTTTCTATCCCTCTCTCTGACTCACTCTCTGTCTCTGTAAAAAATAAATAAATAAATAAAGGAATGAATGAGAGAGAGATGGCCAGTTGCCTAGATCCCATTCAGGGTTTTAAGAACACCATACCTCATAAATGTGTCCAGCAAAATACTCCTAACCACAGAGGAAAAAGCTAACAAGTTATCTGAAGGACTGGATGATTTGGTTGAAACAGGCTTGACTTTTTTTTTTTTATCCTGTGTTTTACTTAAAAATCTATGAAGTTTGCCATTCTACTCCATGATATACTAATACTTTAATTTGTCTGAAAAGGACTCTAACCGGCTTTGAAAAACACGCCAGGTGTAAGCTGTGGCCGCACGTACCCCCCGGCACATCACGGCTTGCTCCAGACATGACCCCCTGGGAAGCAGGCTAAAAGGTCTTCTGGCTTTCAAGCCAAGGAGCAATGCCAGCGGGGACCCTAAGGTTCATTCTCTAAAGCAATTCAGCTCTGGCCTACACTCACATGCCTTCCTTAGCATCAAGCAGCTCACTGGCGCGCCCCCCTGTGAGGCAGTCTGGTGACAATCATTCTCTGAGGAAAGGTCTTATGAAGCCAACCTAAGTCAGTATCCTAAGGATGCTAACTGTCTGTGGCTACTCAGCGGGCCCAGCCTCTAATCCAGCTCTGCCCCCCACAGCTTGTGTGCCCCACCTTGAGAAGGAACACATACACCTCTTCTGCCTTTTCGTCAGGTGTGGGAACACAAAATTCCACAAAGTGGCATTCATTACTGGGTGTCACCTACGTGCAGCAATACTACTCCACCAACCCTGCCTGGTTCCCTCCGAGGCGGAAGGCGCTGGAGAAGCAAGTGAACTGAACACACTGGGTCCCCAGTGAGGCCCCAGGCTCTGGGGCCAGGGGCGGCCCTGCTACAAGAGGCATGATGGAGACAAGGCGTTGTTTAGTGCTGCGAGCCCACAGGGAACCAAGGAGCCTCACGTGCCATTTGCTGAGTACCATGCATTTTGGGGACATAGGATTTGGACATGAAAGGCACCTACTTGGAAGCAAGGGAGGGGGGCTCCCATTCTAGACTCACCAAAGTGCTTAACCCACAGGGGGACGCAGGATCTTCCATCTGCACAGAAACACAGAAATGATTCCTCACCTGCTGTGTCCTTCATTCAACAAGCTGAGGAAAGTTTATTGAATACCTATTATGAGCCCAGCACTGTTGTAGATAGTAGGGGTATAGTAGAAAATAAGGCCAAGTTAACTGCTCTCAAGAAGAATATTTTGTAGCACCCGAATAACAACATACTGCTCACAATAATATAATAACAGCTGTGAAGTGCTCACCCTGCACCTAGCTCAGTTCTAAGTTCTTATTCATTTGATCTTTATAACAATCATAACCACGTTGTACAAGCATCTCCATTTTCTCGTTGAGAAAACTGAGGCTCAGAGAAGTCAAGTTATCGCCTAAGCCTAAGGTCACAGAGCTCGTAGGTAGCAGAGCCAGATACTTGAACTTAAAATTTCTGGCTCTAGCCTCTCATTAAGACTACTACACCAGTTGTTCTTATTAATAGAATAATTTAAATTTCATGAACTGTTCTCAAGTCCCAGGCACTGTCCCAACCACCTGTTACTTGCACAATTCTTTGAGAAAGGTTTATTATTTCCATTTCTTATGCAAAGAAACTGAGGCTTTTAAAGGTTAGGAACTTGCCCAAATTCTCGGTGCTGGTAAGAGGCAAAAGTAAGACTGAAACCCCAGTCTCCCTGACCCGTGCACTGGCTGTTTAAGTGTGCACTCTACTGCCTCCCCAGGATATAATTTTGGTTACTTGGAATGTTTAAACAGACCCAATGACTATTTAAACCAATCACCCATATTAAATTTTGGGTTGTTGCCCCTGAATTATTGCATCTCTCTGCACTCTCTGCACTCCCATCCCGGAAACTGATATTTTATTTGCTTGCCTGGAGGGCCACTAAAATGAAGATCAACACAACTCAGAGAGTAAGTATCAATTTTCACTTTTGGAAAACAACCTGACATTGCCTCCAGGAGAAGGCGGTGCCCTCTGCTCTCAACTGGAAAGAGGAAAAGGAGAAAAAATAAAGCACTTTGTAAGTGACTACTCATGCTTTTTCAGCAAAGCGAGCTCTCCTTCCGCCCTGCTTGGAGCTTAGCAGCGAGACAGGCTGCATCCCCAGGGCTGTCTGCTGGTGGGTGCTAAGCCTGAGCGTGAAGGCAGCTGGTAAGCAAGCCCTAGAGTCCCCATGGGGAGGGAGGACGGGGGACACACCTTCCTTACCCGCCACATCCTTTCCCCACTGAGGACAGGGTAACACCCACAGCCCCACCCTCTGCAGGCCCAGTGACCATGTGCCTTGGCCGCTCAGTGGGTTCCCTGGGTCACCAGGTGGGGAGACTACTGAGGCATACAATCGGATGACATCATAGCTGACGGTGGCGGAAACTTCCACGGGGCTTAGACACTCCAGGCATGACAGATCCTACAGGTCTTTCTTCTAGAGATGCCTCTCCTCTCGCCCCACCTCCCCTCTTTCCCTGGCCAGCTCCTGTTCATCTTTCAGATCCTAACACTGCTGCTCTCTGCCTGCGGTCCTCTTCGCCCATTCTCCCACAGCTGGCTCTTTCCCATCATTCAGGGCTTCGTGAGAGAGGCCCCCTCAGTGACGGCCTCCCTGATCTCACCGGGAGCAGTCCTCTGCCACCGCTCCCTGCTTCTCTGTCCTTCTAGCACTTGTTCCTGGGTGACATGGTCTTGACTCCTTCAGGTCTGCCTCTTCCCACAGAGTCAGCCTGGGAAGGGGCTCTCGTCCCTCCCCAAGTCCAGGGAGCTTGCCCACCAGAAACGTCAGCTCTACTCTGCTTCCCTTTCCGCTATAAAACAACAACAACAAGAAGACAGGGCGACTCCAGGCGTGCTGGAGTCAGCACACTTTGTGGAAGAGTAGGAGCAGGCAATCAAAGAGAATAATTCCCTTTCTCCAGCTGGTGGGAGTCAGTCCTGCATGGACCAACGGGAACCCAGCAGACTCTGGAAACCAAGAGGTTCGGTCTGCCTCAAGCCCCAACTCACCCCAGAAACCTCACTCTGCAAACTTTCTCAGATCCCAGATCTGAAAAGAGGCAGCGAAGGGCAGTGGTTAGAAATCTTTGGAGACGCCCAGGCCAGATGGCTCAGTTGATAAAGAGTGTCAACTCAAGCACAAAAGTTGCCAATTCAATCCCCGGTCAGGGCACATACGGAAGGAACACATGCAGGGCACATTCATGGTTTCTCTCTCTCTCTCTCTCTCTCTCTCTCTCTTCCCTTCTCTCTCTCTCTCTCTCTAAATCAATAAATAAGAAATGTAAAAAACAAAAAACAAGCATGCTTTGGAGAAAGAGACATAGGTTAAGGGCCAGCTCCGCAGCTTGCGAACAGCTAATTCGTTCAGGTAACTCAGACCTGAGCCACCTCCCGGGCGGTGCCCCCACCTCCTCTGCTGTACAGGGAGGCCTGGGGGGCTGACAGATAGCAGGCTCACACTCCGCCCAGTGCCCGGCACATAGCAAGTGCTCAATAAACCACCGTACTGACAATGGTCTTTAAAATCTCTGCCTCAGAAGCCTCGAGGGTGCCGTTCCCTTAAGAACCTCTCTGCTTCCATCCTGCCCTTGGCTCTAGCTTTATGAGAAACTGAATTCTAATGCATCCATCTGGTTGACTCCTGTAGACTTGTTCCAAGTCTAGTTTGTTAAAAGCTATAATTTGTAAGAAGTACAATTTGCTACTGCAGTTGGAATTTGGGCTTTTATTTTTATGAGTTTTTTCCCCTTTCTTTTCTCCTTTCTTCTTTCAAAAATAAGTTCTTTTATCTTCTTAAAGGAAAGAATTAATGTCTTGCCAAGGAGTAAACAAAAAAACCACCTGGCCTCCAAAGTGTAACAGTTAAGGTTGTGACCCACCTGACCGGTGGTGGTGCAGTGGACAGAGCATCAACCTGGAACCCTGAGGACTCAGGTTCAAAACCCTGAGGTCGCCAGCTTGAGTTCAGGCTCCTCAGTTTGAGAGCATGAGGTCGCTAGCTTGAGGAAGGGGTCACTGGCTTGGCTTGAGCCCCGGGTCAAGGCACATATGAGAAGCAATCAATGAACAACTAAACTGATGCAACTACAAGTTGATTCTTCTCATCTCTCTCCCTTCCTGTCTCTCTCTTTCTCACTGTCTCCTGTCTCTATCTCCCCCCCCCCAAAAAAAACAGGGTTGTCCCCTATGCTCAGGAGTAAGGTGTGGGCTGGATCTGGCTTAAGGAAGCAGGTTGGAGGAACAGAGGACATAGGTCAAGGCACAAGTGCCTCAGACATCCTCAGGTGTTCGCTTCTAAGGACATCTCTGGCATATGTGGCAAGGTGGGCACAGGCTGCTTGCCAAGAGCTTGCCATATGGTTGGGGACTCTATAGGCAGGCAGGTCCTCAGCTTGGCTCCCTAACTGCAACAGCCTCTACCTGCCTAAGCCAATCAGGGCACTCCCAGTCTTCTACCGTGATTCGTTCAGGTAACTCAGACCTGAGCCAATCAACAGGAGGCATTCCACTAGCCATAGGCATCGATCAGGAGCTGTCCAATCAGCATGGAGCTCAGGGCTGTCAGTCCAAGGTTGGAGAGACTTTTTTCTCCCTATCTCCTCTTCCTTCTGAAGATTACAGACTTAATAAAAATAAAAAAGGTAGGCTTCAGAGCCAAGTCCACACAGCTCCAAAGCCCGTATAAACCACACTGCCCACCACACTACCGTCACAATTATACCTGGCACAGGCATGCTTGGAGACCTAGAAAAGGAGACACACCCCAGAATGATAGCAATCATTGTATTAACTTGGTAGAATAATGGGTGATTGATGTGAGTGTTTTTGTTTTTCTATATAGTGTCAAAGAAACAGTCCAGTCACCGAAAAACAGCTGAAAGTAACTGGTAACTTCACAAAGCTCTCTTAACAATGCACAAGGGAGGAACAGGGTCTAGGCAATGAGCAAAATTCTCTGAAGTCCTCTTTAGTATCTCTGTGCCTCTCAATATTGTTCTCTCCTGGGATCTTCCTGGATCTGCTGGGAAGGAGCAGCCATCTTTCCCTTGAGGCTGCAAAACAAGCTCTAGGAGCTGATGAAGACCGTCTCACAGTCTAGAAAGCAGAAAAGAGAAAACTCGAGGGCGTGAGAAAGACATTCAAGAATGAGGAGCCAGAGCAAGGAAGGCTGGTGACGTCACTTAAGCCCAGGTACTAGACGTGACTAATGGCAGATTTGCCCCTGGCCTTCCTTATTTATGTGACCCAATGAGCTACCATTTTCTAGCTTGGTTTTAGTTAAGAACCAAGAAAAGGAGAATAGCCCAGTGGGCAATAGCCGAGTTTTCCTCAACCAGCTGTGATACAAAAAGAAGCCATGAATTTTCATGTTGATATGTTGTTGTTATTTTTTTAAAGATAGAAACTCTTCTTTCTTTGGAGCAAGTGGCTTTGACAACTCTTTCCTGAAAGCCTGAGGCTTGAAGTGTTCAGAAACCATCTTTCCGTTGCAGGACCTGTCCCCAAGCTCCACATCTCTGGGTTTCTCCAGCCTCAGTTTCTCCATCTACAACACAGGTCCTGATCCCTAAGGGAGATGCTGCAACTGGAGGCTTGGGAAGCCTCCCGAATCCAAATTAATTAAAGCGTGGAGCAAGCCACAGATGAAAGCAGCTTGTAGAATTCTTCGCCGACCCTAATAAAGAATTTCCCCTTCAATTACAGGATAATTTTCTTCTCACGGCATTTACAGCCGTCACCAAGCCGTTTCCTGGGCCACTTTCCATGTGGCTGGACCAGTCTTTCTGGAATTCCTGCATTTTTTTTCTATAAGAGACTCAAAGGAAGACAGTGGGAATGATGAAAAGAAAGGAGGGCAGTGGGTACATTGTAGAAACGGCTGTTTTACGGTATTTGCGAGGCCACTGAAAACAGAAACAACTGGAGACAAGGCACATCATTCCAGCTGATGGGCTTTCCTGCCGGTCCCGGTGGAGAAGCCTTTGTTTCTAAGCTGCTCCTCCCTTCTCCTGTCTTTCTAGATGACACCAAGATCCTTTTCCCTCATGGCCTTCATCCTGTTCTTCCCTGTGTCTAAAATGCTTTCCTCCTCCTCAACACACACGCATCACCGGGCTGACTCCTACTTCAAATTTCAGCCCTTCCCTGGCCTACCCAAAATACTTAAGGTTCCCCCACCCTGTACATCCACAGCACCCCATACTTCCACATAGCGCAAGGCACAATCATAACTAATTACATTTCACTAGTCATTTCTTGTCACTGTCCCCCCTGCTAGCCTTGAGTCCATGAAGGCGACTTGCGGCTGCATCGCCAGGGATTGGCACATGGCAAATGGCTGGTAAATACATACTTGAAAAGGTAAGTCTTTGAAAGAATGTATTATTAAGTATCGAGTACAGGAAATGCAGTTTTTCTTAAAGGGCCAGATGGTATATATTTTAGGCTTTACTAAGAGGCAACATGGAGGCTGTTATGTAGGTTCTTATAGAATCTATTCTGCTGTCCTTTTTGCATTTTCTTTTATAACATTTTTTTTAACAGTTCAAGTTAGTTTTTAGTAGAAAGTCTCTTCATTTTGATATGTGTTGTTATTTTTAAAGATTCATTTTAGTTTTGTTTTTCTTTTAAGATTTTATTTATTCATTATAGACAGAGGGGAGAGAGAGAGAGAGAGAGAGAGAGAGAGAGAGAAGGGAGAGAGAAGGAGGGAGGAGCAGGAGGCATTAACTCCCATATGTGCCTTGACCAGGCAAGCCCAGAGTATCGAACCAGCGACCTCAGCATTCCAGGTTGACGCCCCATCCACTGTGCCACCATAGGTCAGGTAGGTACATAGGAGTAAATTTTTTTTTACATTTTATTTATTCATTTTAGAGAGAGGGAACAGAAAGAGAGACAGAGAGAGAGAAGGGGGGAGGAGCATAAAGCATCTACTCCCATCTGTGCCTTGACCAGGCAAGCCTGGGGTTTCGAACTGGCAACCTTGGCATTCCAGGTCGATGCTTTACCCACTGCACCACTGCAGGTCAGGCCTGATTTGTGTTTTTTTTCAAAATGTGAATTGATGTCAACCTTTAAAAGTCTGACCTTTTAGAATCTGAAGATCTGCTGTGTGAGAAGTCAAGATGGCACAGCTGGGTCTCAGGGGCAGCATGCCCCCCACCCCAGACAGCATGCGGGCTCTCCTGGGAACCCCGGCTGCCCCTGCCGCCATCTTCCTTCCCCAGCTCCTCTATGCCCATGGCTGCTACTCTACAAACCCCGCTTTAGAGGAATGGGCTTTGGTTTGCGAACACACGTGCAGAGGCCTGGAAGGCTGACAGGTCCCTGCCCTCCACCTCGCAGTGGCCGCAGATGCGCCAGAGGAAGAGCTGGCCCCGGGCCCAGGTGCCGCACGGGCAGGGCCCAGTGCAGAGTGGATGCGCGCCGCTGGCTCAGGTGCCACCCAGAGCCTCCACCACCCCAACCGTCGGGAGCTGCGCGCGCCCCCTGCACACTTGCTCTAGCTATCACTTAGTGACCAGGGTCCTGAGTCCTCTTCTGCTGCCACACAAATGACTCACCTGAAGTAGACTTCTGACTAGTCTTCTTTTTCCTTAAGTTCACTGACAGTACATATGGATAAATGTTACATCGGAATCCTTCGCTGGCTACGTCAACGTGCATTACTTTCAAATCAAGTAGTTTTCACAGTTTTATTTCAGGTGTGGAGACGCATGCTGTGACACACACACACACACACACACACACACACACAGGCCCCCAAGCCAGAAGGGAGGAGCACGTCCTTTCCACAGACCTCTGAATGTTCCACCCCTTTAACAGTAAGCATGTATTCCTTTTGAAATTGTTAGAAAACTTTAGTAAAATAAAAAATGTTACTTACTATAAAAACCAAATAGTATATATATGACCATTTGTATTAAAAATTAAATCCATAGATGGTGTTTGTGTAGGTATGTGTACTGTGTGTGTCTGCTTAGAAAAATCTCTGTAATTATGTACATTTCAGTAGAAACAGTGGTTGTCACGGCATCTCTGCATAGTTATTTCTTCTTTATGTTCTCCTATATTGTCTGATACGGTTTTGGTTTTAGTTTGGGTTTTGTTTACGATAGGCATGCATTTTAGTTATAACTTAGTTCAATGGGGAACACTTGGCGATGCCTGGAGACAGTTCTGGTTCCCCCGACTGGGGGTATGTGTGCTGTAACTGGCACCTCATCAAGGACAGAGGCCAGGGATGCTGCTAAACATCCCCGACACACAGGACAGCCCCACAAGGGCGTTTCTGGATCGGGATGTTAATGGGGCTGAGGTTGGGAACCTCCTGTTATAATCAGAAAACAACAAAAAAGCTATTTCCATTCTGAAGACCACAGCTGCTCTTCATTGGGCATATTTTGCCCCTACTAGCTCATCTCACCTTTGCAACTTTATGAGCTAAAAGCCATCCTCTGTTTGCAGATGAAGAAACTGAGGCACCACAAATTATATGCTTTATCCCAAGCCAGCCATCGTGCCCCACCCCCATCCTGACCCTCAGGAAATCTGCACTACAAAGGGACCCCTGTGCATCCGAGGGCTCGAGCCCCTCCCTGAGCCCTTCTGCAGGGGGAGTACGGTTCCTACAGACCCAGGCCCAGAGGTGCCCCAGCCTTTCACAGGGGCTCTCTGGTGTCCTGGCTCGCTTGTAAAGAACAAGGATTTGAAGTTGACTTTTAGGTGAGGCATTAACCCCCCTCACTACACTCACAAATATCCCCCAGATCCATCCATATACCCTCCTGGGCCAGGGATGCTGCTAGTGGCCACTTCTGACTTGTCTGGGCTTAACTCTCTTTAAAGATAAAAAGTAACCTGACCAGGTGGTGGCACAGTGGATAGAGCGTTGAACTGGGATGCGGAGGACCCAGGTTCGAGACCCCGAGGTCGCCAGCTTGAGCACGGGCTCATCTGGTTTGAGCAAAGCTCACCAGCTTGGACCCAAGGTCGCTGGCTCGAGCAAGAGGTTACTTGGTCTGCTGAAGGCCCACAGTCAAGGCACATAGGAGAAAGCAATCAGTGAACAACTAAGGTGTTGCAATGAAAAACATTGATGCTTCTCATCTCTCTCCGTTCCTGTCTGTCTGTCCCTATCTATCCCTCTCTCTGTCTCTGTAAAATAAAAAATAAAAGGTATCACCTAGCCTGTGGTGGTGCAGTGGATAGAGCATCAACCTGGAACACTGAGCTCGCCAGTTCAAAACCCTGGGCTTGCCTGCTCAAGCAAGCAATGAACAACTAAAGTGAAGCAACTATGAGTTGATATTCTTGCTCCCTGACTCCTCTCTCTGTAAAATCAATAAATAAAATCTTAAAGAGAGAGAGAGAGAGAGAGAGAGAGAGGACACAGTATCTGTTGTCTCAGTTCTTATGAAATTTACTTGATTTTCTTTTTTCTCTTCTTCACTCCACTGTTCTTCAAAACCAGGACCAACTTACTGGCATCAAAATTTAAACATGCAGAACCCCCACCCCCACAAGAAATCCTGTTCTACCCCCCAGCCCAACCCCAGCTCTCCCTCTCAACCCGTCTTGTGAAAGATCACTGTGGCTTTTAGCAAGAATTGTACAGGTTGGATTTCTTCTCAGTGACACCCCGACCCCAGCCTATCCAGGACAAGCTACATGGTTTTGTAAAGACATTAGTCTACCCAAGTGACAGGGCACACTCAAGCTTCTCTGTGCATTGCCATTTCAGGGCAATGCTGGTTCCAAGAGTGTGGTTTGTACAAAGCCCACCTGATTGGCAGCAATAAACAGCCGCCTGGGGAGTTTTAGGAACAATAAAGGAGGGGAAGACAGGATGAGACTCGAGTGTCTCTGAGCTCAATGTGGAAATAATCATTTCTAAGAAAAACAAATTAAAAATTAAAGGAGCTTCCTGCTGCATGATTTAAGATCTGGTTTGACTGGAATTACATCAAAAGGCATAAAACATAAACATTTCACAAAGTGTCTCTCCGGGTCTCCATCCCACCCACCCTCACCACACACACACACACACACACACACACACACACACACACGCTATAGATGGATCGAATGTCAACATTGAAAGAGAACTTCAAAGTCACATGGGCACATGGGCCAACCTCCTCACTGGGTGTCACAGGTGGGCAAGGGACTTGCCCCCAAAGGTACAGCTAATTATGGGCTGGGATAAAGACTGACGCAGGTCCTCAGTGCCGGGAACGTGGTCAGCACTTTATAATGATCAATTTCTTTACTCCTCCCACCGCCGCACAAAAACATCTGTCCTCACCGCCATGGTGCACATGAGGAAAGCAAGACACAAAGAGGCCAAATCACCGAGCGAAGACACTCTCGCTGGGTCTGGGAGTCCTGCTCTTTCCCTGCCGTGCGACCTGAGGGAGGCAGAAGGAGGTCCACATCCTAAGGCCCCAAAATCTGTGAATCTGTCACCTCACATAGCACAAAGCATCCTGAGACGAAGCATACCCTGGATTATCCAGGTGGACCCAACGCAACTACAGAAGTCCTTATCAGAGGGAGGCAGGAGGGTCAGGTCAGAGAGAGATCTGGAGGTGCTACACCGCTGGTTTTAAAGATGGAACAAAGGGCCACAAGGCAAGGAGTGCAGAAAAGAGCTGGGAAGGGTAAGAAACAACTGTCCCCTAGAGCCTCTGGGCACACTTATCCCCATTACACAGATGAAAAAAATTGAGGCACAGCGAAGTTAAGAGGTCAAGCAAATGGGAGAGCCAAGCACAGGCAGTTGTCCCTTGTCACCTGGAGGACAGGTGGCCAGCCTTAGGCCTCCGGAAAGTGGTCTGAGAGTCAGGCAGAACAACAGACATTAAAATGCTTTTGCAAAGGCAGGGTCTTACTGTTCCACTGACATTTTATGCAGATCTTACTTACAGAATAAAGAGAGAACTAAACCTTTTCCCAATTCAATAGGGAGGCTCACACATGCAGATGACAGGTGGAGTCCAACAGACAAAAGAACCCCAGGAGATGACTGTGAGTGACCCTGTGAATCATTGTGCCCTTCATTCAACAAATGTTTTTAGGCACCTTTTGGTCTGAAGGCAATGGGAAGCCTCAGATGGGCTTCAGAAAGCTCACCCCAGTCTGCAGACAAGTCAGGTGGAAGGCAAAGAAAGTACAGTGTGGAGATCAGTAATGTGGCCGGGAAGTGAGGGCAGCAGGAACCAGGAGCAAACCTGAGTGCTCAACGTCAGGGTCTGAATGAGGGCGAGAAGCAGAGGTGCCAGGATGAGAACAATGACTGCCTTACTCCTGGCTAGAGTCACCATGCTGCCTGTGCTGGCCCCAAAGTGTAGGGTTTGCACCATGAAGAACACTCGTGAATGTCGCTCCTCAAAACATGGCCTACCTAACTGCCGCATCGCAATATCTACGAGCTGGTCAGCAATGCAGATCCAAGAACTACTGAACCAGACCCTTGATTTTAACAAGATTCCACTTATATATGTTCTCTTAAAGCCAAAGAGCACCTGCTGGAGGATGTTCTGTCTTGCTGATTCTCAGGTTCTTTGCAGCCTTCAAACCTGAATAGTTTCAGTTGGTGGGTGGAGTTGGGACATATTAAATTAAAATCATGAAAGAAGGGCCTCTTTAAAACTAACTACAAGAAGGGTTTTGTAAATGCAAGGTTATCTGGGCTTCCATCAGCATGCAAAACCAGCCTTTTTATTTGGTTTCACAGCTATACCTGGGCCGGGAGAATCCCACCCCACCTCCACACCCAAAAACTGCCTGCCAGAACCTCCTTCTGTCCATTGCAAACACACATTCCCTTCCCAGAGTAAGGCTTCCTCAGCCAGGGAGTCAGACTAAAAAACAATCCGGGGTAAGCACAGAGCTGAAACTATACAGACGCGAAAGACTCAAGCAACACAAACGGCCATCAGTAAGGGTTCTGTTAAAACTTGTTAAACATCCATATGATCAAGGGTGATGCAACCATGACGCATGACACTGGGGATTACACAGTAATGTCCCCGGATAGCTGGGAGGTTAGCAAGCAGAACAAGTATGGCGCCATTTTGTAAAACAAGCATTTATAAATACGTAGAATATTGAACTAACAATGGCTTCACTTTGTACCCTTATTACAATAAGTAATTCACATATAAATATATATATATATATATATTTTTTTTTTTTATCTCACTTCAATGTTATCAATTGTAGTGTTGGGGCCATTATTATCTCTAGAGATCAGAAGCAGACTTCACAATAGCAACTATTTTGCCCAAAGACACCAAAAATAGATGAGCACTTCTATTTGTGTGTTATCTAAAAAGTAGAAAATAAATTTGGACTTCCTAATAGTTTAGGTTTTAAAACTGCCTTATGAAATCGTAAATATTTGGTTGTTGTAAACCTATAAAACTGGCAAATACATATGGTCTGACTTAATACATGTATGTAATTTATAAATAATTTTAATATATGTAAATAATACAATGATAAATTAAAATACCATGTAGTGTTAAATTGTGCACATATATTGGGGCAAGTATTCAAAAATATTGTCCCCCTGTAGAGCACCATGAAAGCAAGTTCAGATTCAGTGCGCTGGGTCTCTGGGAGGGTGGGCTTGGGTGGAGAGGGGGCTGCTAGGTCCTCTAACCAGTTCTACTTCCAAGCCATAAATATCTAAAATTTAAGTAAGGAGTTGGAATGGCCTGAAGGGTCAACAGGGGCATGTGTGAGACTTCAGCTTTGTCCATCGGTTTTCCGCGGATACGTTCAAGTGACAACCGTCACCGCAGTAACAGCTCTTCTGAGGGCCAGCCTTAGCGCAGAAGCTGCGCTGAGCATGAGTGTTCTTTGTATCCACAGGGTCTTCAAACTTTTTATAAAAACCACCCACTTTTGCAGTGCTGGTCAACCTGGTCCCTACTGTGCAACCAAACAGCGCTGCGATTGGCCCATCATGAAAGCTGGACCGCCCACTAGTGGGCGGTAGGGACCAGGTTGACCAGCACTGCAAAAGTGGGCGGTTTTTATAAAAAGTTTGACGACCCCGACCAGAGGGCACCAGGGGATATGGCTGCACGCACTGCCAGAGCACACCTCCCTCTGCCTGACTTCCTTCCTCATGGCCCTGCGAGGGAGGCTGGCCCACCAGCCGCTCTCCCGTCCACGCTGAGCCACCCCGTGGTGTGGCCTGCTCGCTCTGCCTCCCCAAATACTGGCAATAAATAAACAGACCCTGAGTCCATCAACCAGCCAAGCCCCAAACGCAATCCTTGTTGAGCTCACATGAACCCAGGTTCCAAAAAACTTGTGTAAAAAATCCTACCTTTCCAGCAGAGGTCGCTTGCGGCAATCCACTCACAGATGTAGGAAGGAACGTCCATCACAGAGTCCCTGGTAGCAAGAAACAGAAGAAAACCACCAAAATACCGTTGAATAAACTAAACTGCAATTCAAACATGCAAGTTTTTTAAAGACCGAGCTAGAACTTACTGTTCTTATTTGACTCCTTAGGCACGATGCACCGATGACCCCTGGACCACGCGGGTCTGCATCGTGCAAGCCCACTTACACACGAAACCTTGCTATCCTCTGGTTCCGCATCCCCAGATTCGGTCAACCAAGAAGAATCACAAAACAGTATTTTTGCATTCCAAACTGCAAATTCGCAACTGAAAGTGCTATTTTCCATTGGCAGTTGCTTGAGTCTATGTATTGGAAGGACTGACTGTAAAGTCAAAAGGTAGATGTAGATTTTTGACCATGCAGCCATCTGCGCCCCTAATCCCAGTATTGTTCAATGTCAACTGCACCTCAATGTCCTTAGTTGTGTGTAAAGGACTTAGAGTTCAGAGTGAGGCATATCATAAGGTGCTTTGGAGACTTTAGATGGTACTATTATAAAGCTCCGTTGTGCTTTTATACCGTATCATCCCATGGACTGCTGTCCTAATTGTTTGTTTGGGGAATTTAATAACAGCTTCAGTGGGAAAGCCACTGTGTACCCTGTGCTGATGCCTTATACACAGGCAGCGGGATGGTATGTGAAAGGAAGGCCCGGGAATGCAGGGTGGCTCTGATCTGGTCCCCACACTTCCTGGCTGTGTCCCTGTGCAGGTCAGTCTCCTCTGGGAGCTGCAGTTTCCTCGTCTATAAAATGCTGGTAATCCTGGTGACAGTAACTCTCCACAACATCAGCCACACCAAGGTCTCTCAGCACAGTGCCTAGAGCACTGATGGTCTAAAAATGTGAGGTGTCATCACTGCATCTTTCATTCTCCACAATCCTGCCATGGCAATTATCCCCTCTTATTGGCCTTTTTCTTCATCTGCATGACCTTGGAATAATTACTAAACTCCCCTGGGCCTCAGTTTGCCTATCTGTAAAATGGGAATAGGATGGTCATCTATCCCTAGATGATTGGGAAGACTAAGTGATATAATGAATGTAAAATGTTAAACACAATGCATGGAATATAACGCAATAAATGAACAGCATTATTACTATCCCTAATCTTCACGAACACCATGTAGTAGTGGATCTATTATAATGCGTTCATTATAGAACCGGAGAAAGCTGAGATCAATATGTGCCTTAGAATTAGATCACACAGGTAACAAGCAGGGAATCTTGTTTACCCCTAACTGACTCCTGTGTGTTTGTCATGTTTTCCAATTTACTGTGTGGTTCCAAGATGTCTTGTGAACTCTGGTGTTGGTACCTGGTGGGTATGAATTAGCTCAATCTGTCAGAGCTCCGGAAGGAGGCAAAGCCTTTTGAAAGGCTGACAAGCTGGAGTTTGAATCCTGGCTGTGCCAGGCTGAAAACTCCACTGGAATGTAAGTTCCATGCAGCTTTGGACCTTGTCCGTCTGCTTCTTGGTTCTCTCCTCAGGAATTACTTTGTCTGCCCAAGAATCACCATTTGGATTCTAAATCAGTCCATGTAAAAAGAACTGGGGGCGGACTCGGGCTCCAGCAGTGGCCGCTGATGCCCCAGTGCAGGCCGTGCAGGGTCTCAGTGACGCGTGAAGCAAGGTGTGGAGACGCAGCTTGGAACCCCGGACGCTCACAGCGGATCCCTGCAATATACCATCACAAATGCAGAGGAAATCACAAATGAAGAGTGGCGCCAGATATTCGCTGCTGATGTGCGGAAAACTGCCAGACCGCGAGACAAAGCAGTCCCCCGGCGAGGAAAATAAACATGTATGCCTCGACAGAGACCCCATATTTAAAGCAGGGCCTGGAAACTTGGCTGATGAGTTTGTCAAACTTCAGGATTCTTGAAAAGCAGAGGTTGGAAGACTTGAAGCCAAAGTAGTCGAACCACAGAAAGCTCATGGAACCTTTGTAACAATGAAACAAGATGACCTCAAAGCTACATTAGCAGCACCCTGACCTTTGGGTTATTTCACAGGTGGAAGCGGAACTACAGAAATGTTACCCCAACAATCATCATCTGCAGGAAACTGTCGACAACTTTGAAAAGCAAAACATAAAGGATAGAAAGACTATTTTTTCAGAATTTATCCCCACTATTGAAATGTTATTTCACAGGAAAACTCTAGAGGTCTATCTACACTGCTGCCTACCAAAATGCACAAAAGACTGATGAAGATGATTTAGCGGTTTTCCCAAATCCTCTGTACCCATCAGACTATTCATCTCATTTAGATACTGTAAGAGCAAATTCAAAGTCACCCCTTCAGGTATCACTGTCAGGTCCCTGTGTATCTGGGACAGGACAGGTCCCCACTGCTGACTAAGAAAGGACCAATAAGCAGAAGATGATGATGAAGATGAACACTTTGATGTAACAGAAGAAAATTAATTTTCTTAAATAAACTTCATATTTCCACTTTTATTTTAAATGACTTGGAATTCAGAATTACTAAATTGTAGAACTTTATTCTGACTTGATACATTAAACCTCAAAATAAAATTCTATTGGAAATAGAAAATAATTAGAATTATGCTGACAAAAATTAAGGCTTTATAAAACATTACATATCAGCCCTGGCTGGATAGCTTGGATGGTTAGAGCATCGTCCCAAAGCACAGAGGTTGCTGGTTTGATTCCCCGTCAGGGCACATACAGGAACCACTCAATGTCCCTGTCTTTCTCCCTCTCTCTCTCCCTTCCTCTCTCACTAAAATCAAAAAATAAAAAAGTTACACATCAGTCATTTCAACATCCTGTCAAGCAGTATGTGATCTTTTTTATAGGTTCCATTTAAAAAAAAAAGATTATATATTTTAAAAGCATGTCATTTAATGTACTGTATGTCCTAGTTGAGGTTGTAATAATAAATAGATGACAAAATAAGAAAATATTTAACAATTCCAGTGCTTCTTTTAGGTTAAGACACCATCCTTTCATCACCAGAAAAGGGTCCTTAGTCATTCTAACTAAATACAAATTCTATTCTGTAAAACCTTAATCAAAATGTCTTTTTCTCCTTTTTTCTTTTCACTCTTACTACAATCTGAAGTTTCATCACTTAATAAATAAATTTACTTTTCAACAAGAGTATAACCACTTTTGCCTAACTGGAGGTGGCGCAGTGGGTAGAACCTGGGATGCTGAGGTCCCAGATTCAAAACCCAAGGTTGCTGGCTTGAGCACGGGCTCATCTGGCTTGAGCACAGGGTCGCTGGCTTGAGCCCTAAAGTCGCTGGCTTGAAGCCCACGGTCGCTGGTTTGAGCAAGCGGTCACTGGCTTGGCTTGAGACACACACCCTCAAGGCACATATAAGAAGCCATCAATGAACAACTAAAGTGATGCAACTACAAGATGATGCTTCTCATCTCTCGCTCTTACTCTCTTTCTCTCTCTCTCTGTCTCACTAAAAAAGAGAGAGAGTATAACCAGTTTTGATGGGAACCTAGGATATCAGTGTTCCACAACTATACATAAAGCATGTAT
The DNA here is from genome assembly GCF_036850765.1 of Saccopteryx bilineata. Taxonomy (NCBI): domain Eukaryota; kingdom Metazoa; phylum Chordata; class Mammalia; order Chiroptera; family Emballonuridae; genus Saccopteryx; species Saccopteryx bilineata. Next base: position 186,890,718 of record NC_089495.1, read on the forward strand.
GTTAGTTTTAAAAAGAAAGCCATGTTCAGCCTGATTCTAATTTTAAACAAAACTGTTATCATCTTATAGTTGTCATGATGCTATAACTTTTGGAAAGCTGTCATTTGCTGAGATGTTGCCTAAGAAAATATCATGGAAAACTATAAATCATTTACAATTCTATGAAAATTTTACTAAGTTACCATCTAATAAAAAGAAGCATGTAGTCACACTTATTCCTGAAAAGGTATAACAATTTAATCAGAGTCTTTCAGTACGTCTGTTTTTACTTCTTTGGATGGAGAATTGTACTTTGTTATTTCATGTATCCCAGTCAGGCATACAAAAATTATGAAATTGAGCCCTGGCTGGGTAGTTCAGTTGGTTAGAGCATCATCTCGATACAATGAGGTTATCGGTTCAATCCCCGGTCAGGGCGCACACAAGAATCAACCAGTGAATGCATAAATAAGTGGAACAACATATCAATGTTTCTCTCTCCTGCTCTCTCCCTTCCTCTCTCTATCTCTGAAATTAATAAACAAAAAAATATGAAATTTACAAAATCATTTGGGAAAACTATATAAAGCAGTTACTCATAACAGAAAAATACTTTCTGGAAAACTATTAAAATAATAACAAAATAAAATAAAATAAAAAGTACTGGGTGTGGCCAGAAGTACTCTTGAAAATGCCATCAATCATGCACAAAACACTGTAAACAGAGTTTGTGTGTGCAAGCCTTCCGGGATGAAGAGGGCGCAGGGCGGCAATGAAAGGAGTCCCCTCCATTCCGGAGAAGGTGTGGGCAGGCGGGGAAGGCAGGGTGTTCACACATACACTTGCAAACTATGCGGCCAAGCATTCCTTCCTTCCTCTCCAGAGCCGGAGCGTGGTTCAGGGGCCGGAGCGGAGCACCCGCTGGCCGGGGTTCTCCTACGGCACTGAGCACTGGTGCAAATATGAAGAGCAGGGAGCATAGGCAGCGACTCGCAGGCAGAGATCACCTTCTCTGTGCTTATTTCTAAAATCAGCTGAGCCCTATGAAATTCTGCATGCAGCACTTGCCTGCTTACAAGCCCACACTGTCTCTAGCCATCCAGTGCCACAGGGTTCGGTCCTGGATCTGGTCTGATCCTGGGCTTGGGCTCCCACGGGCCCTTCACTGGGTGGAACATAATGGCTCTGAGCCGAGCAACCTGAGGAGCAGCAGAGGGGACTGGCAGATGGGTCCATGGCACACGTGGGCCAGGCAGGCCTACTATCACTCGTGTGTGACAGGGGGTTCTGGTGCTCTGCAGCAACCAGCATGCCCCATCGCCCCAGCAGTCCAGCTGATGAGCCATGCAGGGAGCTGGCCAGGCAAGGTCCACCTTGCTCGAGTTGTTGCTCATTTCTCCTGACTTAAGAAATCGCTAGTTTATCCTTGACGGCACTGCAGTTCTTGGTTATTTAGCCCTGCCTTAGATTTGGGCAGTCAATAAATGATCATTTTGCTTAAGTCACACTGAGCTGGGTTGTAGTCACCTGTCCCGGCTATCTTTCACCAGAAGGGTGCTGATGTGTCGACAGCATGTAGAATATTATTACACAAAGCTGTGATGTGGACAAAGGCCTCCTGTCCATGCTCGAGGCTGCAGGACACGATGAGCTATCTAGGAGCTTCCTAGGTACCCAGGGAAGCAAACTGGGTGGTGAGCAGGTACCGTGTTCCTGTCGGCAAAACCCACCGTTCTAGGCTGATCCAACCACCCAGCATTGCACAATATTTTCTTTAATGAACACACCTTTCAAAACAGTGTTATCCCTCAGTCATCTAGCTTGCCTCTTCCTCGTATCTCAAAGTGCCTTTTTGGTCAGGTTGCTAGGGGCACAGAGGTGAGATGTGAGGAGATTTGTTTGTTTTTGATTAAAATGAAATCTTCAGCCCTGGCCAGTTAGCTCAGTAAGTTAGAGCATCATCCCGAAACACCAAGGTTGTGGGTTCAATCACTCATCATGGCACAACTACATGGAACAACAAATGAATGCTTCCCTCTCTTTCTCCCTTCCTCTCTGTCTCTCTTAAATCAATTGTTAAAAAAATAAAAGGGTGAGTTGTTTAAAAACACAAATAAAAATAAAATAAAATTTTCATTTATATAGTAAGAAGGGTTAAAGACCTGTATCTTTAGGCAATAATTTATTTCTAAAGCACACTAATATGTCCACAAAAATCTCAGGGATCCCCAGTCACCTGAATCACTCCTTTTTCCCCCATAAATTCACAGTACTTGGAAAACTGAAACTTTGAGAGAAATCTACTTCTTTGGATAAGTCATTCAGATATGAATGGTAACACCAGGGAAAAGAAAACAAACCTCATTCCAGACTTCATTTTGGAGGGCGACAGTGTTTGGGACAGAATGCTCTCTTCCCTTGAGGAAACCAAATACACTGAAAAGGGTTTTGTTGTTGCTGTTGTTGTTGTTTTTACAAAGAAACACTACTCTGCCTGACTAGGCGGTAGCACAGTGGATAGAGTGTGGGACTGGGATGCGGAAGACCCAGGTTTGAGACCCCGAGGTCGCCAGCTTGAGTGTGGGCTCATCTGGTTTGAGAAAAGCTCACCAGCTTGGACCCAAGGTTGCTGGCTTGAGCAAGGGGTTACTTGGTCTGCTGAAGGCCCGCAGTCAAGGCACATATGAGAAAGCAATCAATGAACAACTAAGGTGTCCCAGCGAAAAACTAATGATTGATGCTTCTCATCTCTCTCCATTCCTGTCTGTCTGTCCCTACCTATTCCTCTCTCTGACTCTCTCTCTCTGTCCCTGTAGAAAAAAAAAAGAAAAGAAAAGAAACCCTGCTCCAAATGTATTTGAATTGATATGATGCTCTATCTCCCTCTTGCATCGAATGCAGTCATAGAATGATGTCATGGGTACTTTATAGAGCAACAACAAGAGGATAAGGAAAATGTAGAGAAGAAGTAAAAAGGGAAGAAAGAGAACTCTAAAAGGCAAAGTGGTGTGCTCGCTTCAGCAGCACATATATTAACACTGCAACAATACCGAGCAGATTAGCTTGGCCCCTGTGCAAGAGTGACATGCAAATTCATGAAGCGTTCCATATTTGAAAAGAAAAGAAGGAAGGAAGGAAAGAAGAGAGGGAGGGAGGGAGGGAAGAAAGAAAGGAAAAAGAAAAGAAAAACATGGTAAAGTGAAGAAAACTGGCAAACATGTCCTCAGTCAGGTGACCGAGGTCAACATCAACATTGATAAATCATGTTGATAGTATGTACCCTTGATATGATGTAATAAGAAGACATGTCACAAATGTCATCCAAATATATGACCCCAGTCTATTTGTGAGAATAACATCAGATAAATTCCAAGTGAGGGACATTCTACAAAATACATGATCAGTCCTCCTCCAAACTGTCAAGGTCATCTAAACCAAAGGAAGTCTGAGAAACTCACAGCCAAACAAAGCCCAGGAAGACATGAGGTCCAAATGTAATGTGGTGACTTAGGTAGGATCCTGGACCAGAAAAAGGACATTGGCAAAACTAAGCAAATCTATATAAAGTGTAGGCTTCAGTCAATAATAATGAATCAATAGTGGTTTATTAATCATAACAAATATTTGATACTAATATGTTAACAGGAGAAACTAGGTGTAAATATATGGAAACTCTGTGCTGTATTTGCAATTTTTCTGTAACTTTAAAACTATTCTAAAATTAAAAGTTTATTTTTAAAAGAAACAAATGTTGTAACCTCATCTAATATGTTTTTCATTTGTCTGAAGGAAAAACTGTGTTTTAGCAATTGATTTAGAAACACAAATGCTCTATTTTAAACTTAAGACTTAATTTATATCATCATTTTTAAATTTCCAAAATCAAGTACATTTTTGTTTTCCATTAATAATTTTTATCCTTCAACCAGAATTTTTATTCAAACCACTGATGATGCCAATTCTATAACCTTTAACTTCCTTTTTATAAAGTTGTATCTATTGTTTTCATTATTACTCTATTGTCTTTTTAGTGCTCAAATACCTGGTAATGAACTCTTTAAATTAAATTCTGTTTAAAAAACGTGTGGTTTCTACTTTCCTAACTGAACTCTTCTTGATTTATATCCTTGCTTACACAAGTCATCCAGTCTACAAATATTTGAGTGCCTTCTATGTGGCAAACGCTATTCTAGATGAAGTAATATATTGGTGACAAGAAAATCTCTGCCCTGGCCAGATAGCTCGGTTGGTAAGAGCATTGTCCAGAAGCACAGAGGTTGCTGGTTTGATCCCTGGTCACGGCACATACAGGAACAAACTCTCTCTCTCTCTCTCTTCCTCTCTCTCTCTCTCCCCTCCCCCACTCTTCTCTTTCACTGAAATCAATAAAATAAAATTTTTTAAAAGAAAAGAAAATTGCCTGATCAGGCAGTAGCACAGTGGATAGAGCATCAGACTGGGACACGGAAGACTCAGGTTCAAAACCTGGAGATCGCCAACTTGAGCACGGGCTCATCTGGTTTGAGCAAGGCTCACCAGCTTGAGCCCAGGGTCGCTGGCTTGAGCAAGGGGTCACTCGGTCTGCTGTAGCCTCCCCGGGTCAAGGCACATATGAGAAAGCAATCAATGAACTAAGAGCCGCAACAAAGAATTGATACTTCTCATCTCTCCCTTCCTGCCTATCTGTCCCTCTCTTTGTCTCTCTCTGTCTCTGTCACACACACACACACACACACACACACAAAGAAAATCTCTGACATCAACCTTCCAGTTTACTTAGAGCAGATAGTAAACATTTAACAAGTACTGTATTTCCCCATGTATAAGATGCACCTTTTTTCTAAATATTTGGGGTCTAAAAACTGGGTGCGTCTTGTACTGTGGTTGTAGATTTTACTTGTATTTCCCACTTTTTCGTGCAGATGAGTTGTATAAATTTTATGATGAATAAAACTTGAGTTCAATAACTTTATGTAATACATTTTTTTTCAAATTTCGAACCCCAAATTTAAGTGTGTCTCATACATGGAGAAGTACAGTAAAACAATTTCCGGTGCAGCCTGACCAGGCTGTGGCTCAGTGGATAGAGCTTCAGACTGGGATGCCGAGGACCCAGGTTCAAGACCCCGAAGTCACCAGCTTGAGCGCAGGCTCATCTGGTTTGAGCAAAAGCTCACCAGCTTGGAACCAAGGTCACTGGCTCAAGCAAGGGGTTACTCAGTCTGCTGAAGGCCCGTGGTCAAGGCACATATGAGAAAGCAATCAATGAACAACTAAGGTGTCCCAGTGAAAAACTAATGATTGATGCTTCTCATCTCTTTCCATTCCTGTCTGTCTGTCCCTGTCTATCCCTCTCTCTGACCCTCTCTGTCCCTGTAAAAAAAAAAAAAAAAAAAAAAAAAAAAAAACAATTTCCGGTGCAGATAAGGGTTATGAAGATGGACTAGGTGGTGGTATCGAGTTTAAAGGTGTCGCAATGTGTTTGGAGCTGATGGTGCTGCTCCAATGGGGCTGTTCAGAGACGTGAATGATAAACTACCCACCTACAGACCCAGGGCAGGAGGAGTGCTGGTGCCAAGACGCTGAGACGGGAAAGAGTCTGGCCTGGGTGAGGGGCAGAGTGGGCTTGGTGCCTGGAGAGGGTGAACAATCACAATCAATAAACTGGAAGGATGTGTGCTCAGAGGTCCCACGAGCTGAATGCAGAAGTGTTTGGGAGTGGCCCTGGCCGGTTGGCTCAGCGGTAGAGCGTAGACCTGGCGTGCGGGGGACCCGGGTTCGATTCCCAGCCAGGGCACATAGGAGAAGCGCCCATTTGCTTCTCCACCCCTCCTCCTTCCTCTCTGTCTCTCTCTTCCCCTCCCGCAGCCAAGGCTCCATTGGAGCAAAGATGGCCCAGGCGCTGGGGATGGCTCCTTGGCCTCTGCCCCAGGCGCTAGAGTGGCTCTGGTCACGGCAGAGCGATGCCCCGGAGGGGCAGAGCATCGCCCCCTGGTGGGAAGAGCATCACCCCTGGTGGGCGTGCCGGGTGGATCCCAGTCGGGCACATGCGGGAACCTGTCTGACTGTCTCTCCCCGTTTCCAGCTTCAGAAAAATACAAAAAAAAAAAAAAAAAAAAAAAGAAGTGTTTGGGAGTCAAGGTAAGATGCTCTGAGTTTGTTCTATGTGAAACGGGAAGCCCTAGGGGTTTTAAAATAAGGAATGTGATGAGATCTGATGGAACAGACTGCGGAAAAATTGGACTGACTGAGGGAAAGGGCCAAGGGCCCAAGACTGGTTAGGGCCAGCTAACAGAGCAATCCGAGAAGAGACCGGTGGGGCCCAACTAGAGGTTTAGGGGGGAGGGTGCAGGGAAGTGGTGGGTTTGGAAGCCATGCTGATAAGACTACTGAATAAATGTACAGGGTACGGAAAGCAAAAGAAATGAGAAGACTTCTCAATTTTTGGCGTGAACTGACGGACGGTGGCACCACTGGTAGCACTGGTCACGAGACAGCGAAGTAGGAGAGGCAATGGCAAGGAAAAATCACTGCTCTGATCAGGTCATGTTAGATTTGACACGCCTTCAGATGCTCAGGGAAAGATGTCACATGAGCAGCTGGGGATATGAGTTCAGAGTTCATGGAATAGATCCAGGCTGAAGATCTGCTGGAAAGCCATCAGGGCAAGGTGACTAGGCAGTGGCTATAGCAACAGAAGAGGGCTCAGGTCAGAGCCCAGGGGTTGAGAAAGTGCCAGCCAGGGAGACTAAGAAGGAACACAAGGTGTGTGTCCTGCCTCCTCACCACGCTGACTGGACTTAGGGTGGACTCTTGTCCATGCTGGCCCAATCAGATTCTCTCTCCTGGGAAACGGAGGGAAGCATGGGCTTTCTGTGACCTCCAAGAGGCTGTGGGATCTGCCTACAGTGGCCTGAGTCCCGCAATGAACAGAGAAAAGGAACTCAGCCCACAGATAGCCAGAGGTCATGGAGAGGGAGGGGCTTCCATGTTGATTCTTGGTGGATTCCTGATTTCCTGTCACACCCTCACAGAGTCGGGCCTCACTGCCTGCCTTTGATTACGCCCCCACCTCACCTCCACCAAGATCCTTAATTCTTTAAAAAGATGATTTTTGTGCTTAAGCTAGTTTGACAGGGTATCTGTTGTTTGCAACCAAATTATCCCTAACTAAGTCCATGTTCATTGTTTAACGTTTGGGAAGGGCTGGGAAACATAATGATAACTTTTATTTTCTGTAAATATAAGCAGTTGCATGGACATTTATCAGCTGTGTCATTTTGAGGACCAACAGCTGTGTCCCTTTTGCCTGTTCAATATCCATTTTGCTTGGAGTTTCCACAGTAATAGGATGTGGGCTTGAAGTTGGTGGTGGGCATTTCACCCGCCGAAGGGGAAAATCCACCTCAGAGTGAAGTCAAGAGAGGAAAGCAAAATTGAGAGACAGAGAATTGATTGCTGAATGCATCTTTGAGCTCCTGGATCCATCTGTGCCTGAAGCCCTTAGCCTTTTCAACAATACAAGCCAATAAATTCCCTTTGATCTGACACAGTTTGCACAGGGTTTTCTGTTCACCTGCAACTAAATAAGTTTCAGAAAGCTTCTTGGGCCAGGAACTTGTGCTCGAGAATCACAAAACAGTGTTCCTTTCTAACCCCAGCCGGGAAGAAGGCATCTCCAGCGCCAGCTGGAGTCCCCTGGCACCTGCCTCCTTTTCCAGTTTATCTGAGGAAAAAATATAGTCTGAGTCCATTGCTTGCACTCTGAGGATTAAGAGAGGGGGCCATGCCCTGGCCGATTGGCTCAGCAGTAGAGCATCGGCCTGGCGTGCAGGAGTCCCGGGTTCGATTCCCGGCCAGGGCACACAGGAGAGGCGCCCATCTGCTTCTCCACCCCTCCCCCTCTCCTTCCTCTCTGTCTCTCTCTTCCCCTCCCGCAGCCGAGGCTCCATTGGAGCAAAGATGGCCCGGGCGCTGGGAATGGCTCTGTGGCCTCTGCCTCAGGCACTAGAATGGCTCTGGATGCAACAGAGCGACGCCCCAGAGGGGCAGAACATCACCCCATGGTGGGCATGCCGGGTGGATCCCGGTCGAGTGCATGCAGGAGTTTGTCTGACTGCCTCCCCGTTTCCACCTTCGGAAAAATGAAAAAAAAAAAAAGAGAGAGAGAGAGGGGGCCACGAGGAGAGATGAGGGGGGAAGACGGAACCTTCTCTCTGAATAAGAACGGGGACATTGTTGACACCAGAAAGGCTGCACCAAAAAAGAGGGCCACGTTGACGCAGGCTTAACCACCAGCAGGTGTCAAGAGCTGGAAAGAAGGTTGCACAGGCGAACCCACAGCCCACAGGTGGGCATGAGAGTGGGGTCTGGAGCTGAACTCGCCGGCACGGAACTCATTTGCTTTTGGCCACGGTAACTTCCTGTTTTCAAAGGGCAGGAGGCGTTATTAAAGAGAAGCCTCTCCCTCCTTACTGGACAGCGACCATTATTATTTCTCACCAAACACTATTTTTGCTGCATTTAGTGAAGATGAATCAGATGCCAACAGATCCAATTTATTTTATATAAAACAGAGTTCTATGATGATGGGAAGGTCCTCGCAAGGCCGGTGGGTTTTATTGAGAGCAGAAGAATAAATGAATCATTCCAAGATGTTTGACAAAACCCAACACGCCCAGCCTCCCCTGTGGAGACAGAGCTGTTGCTTCTCCCGCCCGCTGGAGCCTCTCAGGCAGAGCAGCGGGCTGGCTGCGGGCCCACCTCTCATCCAGGGACGGTTCCATGCGGCAGGGTCTTAGAAACACTTGATCTCTTTATCCTCAAGGCCCATCTGGGTGTCGGAAATGCCACCAAAAGCTGGGTCTTCCCAGCTAACGCATCCCAAAACCCAGAAAAGGCGGCCCTCTCACAAGGAAACACATCCTCATTTCTGAAGGTTCCTGCCTGCTCTCCGTGGCCATCGCCCAGCCTTCAAGCTACGGCCCTGTTTCAGTCTAACTGTGACAAGGACAGGAAGAAACCATCTGAATGTGTGTTCAGAGTCCCAGCTCGGTCCAGAGGGATTCGGAATTCTTTCAAGTGTGTCTGGCAACCTGGTGGGGCCACGTGAACAGGGTCCCCCATTTGCAGGAGAGTTCTGTGTGAGAG